>NC_091986.1:164497718-164870232 GCF_044704955.1 Pristiophorus japonicus | reverse complement strand
TGCTGAGACAAGTAACCCCCATGGTGCTCTCCTATTGTCTACACTACAGGAGTTCCATGTCACCCCACCCTTATCTTCTAGCCATTATCTCTTTCCTTTACCTCATCCATTTGAAGCAAACAGGTAAACTGACCAGGAAATTGGATAATCCTGATACAATACAAGACAGGTGATAGCCCATTACCTATGACTCATGGAGTAATGGCCGTTTGGCTTTCTGATAACCCTGACAAAAGGGAATATCTTGACACCATTTCAGTACCAGGATATAGTAATTAACTCTTTATCTGTATTCACTGACTGTGAGACAGAGCAATACACAGGGAGAGGCCAGAACTTGGGTTTTACTGTATAAATATCTTGTGAAGCTGTACCATTGCGGAGGTGTTCATTTGGCCCTTGACTGAGTGAAACCTACCCCTTGCGAGCAAGTAAATTAAAAGGGAAACTTCCATCGGAGCTGTAAGTGTCGGAGTCATTCTTTTCTGAGGTCGAGATTTCGACACCCTTCAGTCGGCATGCCTTCGCAAGATGCCCAATCTTTCTGCAGAAGAAACACTCTGCTTTCACATATGGACAACTTTGAACAATGTGTTGTCCCAGGCACCTATAGCATGACTTCGACACTCTGGTAGAATTTCTGGTTTCTGAGACTTTCGGCCATGCCCGTCTTTTACTTTGAACCTGCAGGTGATTTACCTCGGTTGACTGACAACCATAATCATTATTTAATTCTCGGGAATATTGTTCGGCCATGCTCATCTTGACCTCGCTGTCTGACAAGCAATCTCAGAAGTCAAGTCATCCGTCGTCAATAACTTCCTTCTGATCGCATCATTTTTCACCCCACAAACAAAACGATCCCGTAATGTTCGGTTTCGAAAGTTCCCAAAATTACAGTGCATCGATAGCTTCTTTAATGCAACGATGTAATCACTGATACTTTCATTAGCCTTTTGATTCCGAATCCCGAAACGATAGCTTTCAGCAATTTCTCACAGTTTGGGGTTATAGTGCTGCTCCAGCTTCGTTAAAATCTCTTTAAGCGTTGTGTCCTTTGGCTCATCAGGCGCAAGCAGATTTAAGAGTGTCATACAATGCCGGACCTGCCTCCGATAAGAAGATCGCTTTCTTACGTTCCAACGCAGCCCGGTTCTGGACTGCATTGTCTGGAACTTCGATTACGTTATTTGCTATGAAATACAATTCTAGCCGATCCACATATGCTTTAAAACATTCCCGGTCGTGTCTATATTCACCCAAATATCCCAATAGACCTGCCATTTTGATTTCTAGCTGTTCACACCATGTGCTGTATTTTGCCTCGGATTTTGTAGCTTTTTTTCCACGGACAGAAACTTCCAAAGTCTCTCTGTCGGCTGGCTGAATCCTTCACCAATAAAATTTAAGCTTTAAATCATCCGAAAAATCCCATCTTCCGTCGCCAAATGTGATATATTCACAGAGCACAGCACACACAGCTTCCTAACGTGGCAGGCAGCTCCCTCAGAAGTCTCCGGATATCTGCCTGGTTCTGTTTATTATTAACCTTGCACTTGCAGTACACAATACGTCCACATCCACAGTGTGGAGCTACAACCATTACAAGCTTACAGACATTACAAGCGATTCCCAGTCTCTCGCTCTCTCAGTGATTTCAGTCTCTCGCTCTCTCAGTGATTCCCAGTCTCTCTCTCTCTGTGATTCCCAGTCTCTCTCTCTCAGTGATTCCCAGTCTCTCTCTCTCTCAGTGATGCCCAAACAGAAAGAGATACTGGGAAAAACAGAGAGAGAAGTTGAGAATCACTTAGAGAGCGACTGGTGACTGAGAGAGAGACTGGATATCACTCAGAAAGATTGGGAATCAATGAAAGAGAGAGATTGGGAATCAGAGATATTCCCAGTCTCTCCCTCTCAGTGATTTCTAGTCTGTCTCTGTGAATCCCAGTTTCTCTCAGTGATTCCGAATCTCTATCTCTCTCTGTGATTCCCAGTCTTGCTCTCCCGGTGATTCCCAGTCTCTCTCTCTCTCACTGATTGCCAGTCTCTCGCTCAGTGATTCCCAGTCTCGAGATGAATCCCAGTATCTCACAGCGATTCCCATCTTTTGTTGATTCCCAGTCCCTCTCTCCCAGTGATTCCCAGTCTCTCTCTCTCTCACTCAGTGATATCCAGTCTCTCTCTCTCTCAGTGATTCCCACTCATTCTCTCTCTCTCTCTCTCTCTCTCTCTCTCTCTCTCAGTGATTCCCAGTCTCTCTCACTCAGTAATTCCCAATCTATCTCTCAGTGATTCCCAGTCTCTCTCTCTCTCAGTTTCCCAGTCTCTCTCTCTCACTGATTCCCAAAGAGAAAGAGATACTGGGAAAAACAGGGAAGAAATTGAGAATCACTTAGAGAGACTGGTGACAGAGAGAGAGACTGGGTATCACTCAGAAATATTGGGAATCAATGAAAGAGAGAGATTGAGAATCAGATTTATTCCCAGTCTCTCTCTCAGTGATTTGAAGTCTGTCTCTGTGAATCCAGTCTCTCTCAGTGCTTCCCAATCTCTCTCTCTCTCTCTCGCCCATTCCTGATCTCGGTGACACCCAGTCTGTCTCTTATTGATTCCCAATTGCTTTCTCAGTGATTCCAAAACTTTCTCGGTAATTCCTAGTCTTTCCCACTATATGATTCCCAGTCTCTGTCTCAGTGATTCCCAGTCCATGTCTCTCGCTGATTCCCATTCTCTCTCTCTCTCTGATTCCCAGTCTATCTCTCTCAGTGATTCCCAATCGCTCTCTGTCAGTGATTCCCAGTCTCTCTCTCAGTGATTCCCAGTCTCTCACTCTCAGTGACTCCCAATCGATCTCTGTCAGTGATTCCCATTTTCTCTCTCATTGATTCCCAGTCTCACCCAGTGATTCCCAGTCTCTCTCGCTCTCTCTCTCTCTCTCTCAGTGATTCCCAGTCGCTCTCTCTCTCAGTGATTCCCTCTCTCTTTCTCTCTCTCTCTCACTGATTCCCAATCTTTCTCTCACTGATTCCCAATCTCTCTCTCACTGATTCCCAGTCGCTCTCCCTCAGTGATTCCCACTCTCTCTCTCTCAGTGATTCCCAATCTCTCTCTCTCAGTGATTCCCAGTCCCTTTCACTCTCTGATTCCCATTCTCTCTCTCTCTGCCAGTGATTCCAAGTCTCTCTCTCAGTGATTCCCATTTTCTCTCTGTGATTCCCAGTCTCTCCCAGTGATTCCCAATCTCTCTCAGTAATTCCCATTTTCTCACTCAGTGATTCCCAGTCACTCTCTCTCAGTGATTCCCAGTTTCTCTCTCAGTGATTCCCAGTCTCTCTCCCAGTGATTCTCAATATCTCTCTCTCTCTCTCTCTCTCCCATGATTCCCAGTCTCTCTCCCAGTGATTCCCAGTCTCTCTCTCTCCCATTGATTCCCAGTCGCTCTCTCTCTCCCAGTGATTCCCAGTCTCTCTCTCTCCCTCAGTGATTCCCAGTCCCTTTCACTCTCTGATTACCATTCTCTCTCCCAGTGATTCCCAGTCTCTCTCTCAGTGATTCCCATTTTCTCTCAGTAATTCCCATTTTCTCTCACAGTGATTCCCAGTCTTTCTCTCTCTCTGAGTGATTCCCAGTTTCTCTCTCAGTGATTCCCAGTCTCTTTCCCAGTGATTCTCAGTCTCTCTCTCTCTCCCAGTGATTCCCAATCTCTCTCCCAGTGATTCCCAGTCTCTCTCTCTCCCATTGATTCCCAGTCTCTCTCTCTCCCAGTGATTCCCAGTCTCTCTCACTCAGTGATTCCCAGCCTCTCTCTCCCAGTGATTCCCAGTCTCTCTCTCTCAGTGATTCCCAGCCTCTCTCTCACAGTGATTCCCAATCGCTCTCTCTCAGTGATTCCCTCACTCTCTCTCAGCGATTCCCAGTCTCTCTCATTCAGTGATTCCCAGCCTCTTTCTCTCTCAGTGATTCCCAGCCTCTCTCAGTGATTCCCAGTCTCTCTCTCTCTCTCAGTGATTCCCAGCTTCTCTCTCAGTGATTCCCAGTCTCTCGCCCAGTGATTCTCAGTCTCTCTCTCTCTCCCAGTGATTCCCAGTCTCTCTCCCAGTGATTCCCAGTCTCTCTCTCTCCCATTGATTCCCAGTCTCTCTCTCTCCCAGTGATTCCCAGTCTCTCTCACTCAGTGATTCCCAGCCTCTCTCTCTCAGCGATTCCCAATCTCTCTCTCTCAGTGATTCCCAGTCCCTTTCACTCTCTGATTGCCATTCTCTCTCTCAGTGATCCCCAGTCTCCCTCTCTCAGTGATTCCCAGTCTCTCTGTCTCATTGATTCCAAGTCTATCCCAATGATTCCCACTCTCTCTCTCTCAGTAATTCCCATTTTCTCTCTCAGTGATTCCCAGTCTCTCCCAGTACTTCCCAGTCTCTCTCTCTCTCAGTGATTCCCATTTTCTCTCTCAGTGATTCCCAGTTTCACCCAGTGATTCCCAGTCTCTCTCTCAGTGATTCCCACTCTCTCTCTCTCTCAGTGATTCCCAATCTCTCTCTCTCAGTGATTCCCAGTCCCTTTCACTCTCTGATTGCCATTCTCTCTCTCTTTCCCAGTGAATCCCAGTCTCTCTCTCAGTGATTCCCATTTTCTCTCTCAGTGATTCCCAGTCTCTCTTTCTCAGTGATTCTCATTTTCTCTCTCAGTGATTCCCAGTCTCTCCCAGTGATTCCCAATCTCTCTCTCGCTCACTGATTCCCAGCCTCTCTCTCCCAGTGATTCCCAGTCTCTCTCTCTCAGTGATTCCCAGCCTCTCTCTCTCAGTGATTCCCAATCGCTCTCTCTCAGTGATTCCCTCACTCTCTCTCAGCGATTCCCAGTCTCTCTCACTCAGTGATTCCCAGTCTCTCTCTCTCAGCGATTCCCAGTCTCTCTCACTCAGTGATTCCCAGTCTCTCTCCCAGTGATTCTCAGTCTCTCTCTCTCTCCCAGTGATTCCCAGTCTCTCTCCCATTGATTCCCAGTCTCTCTCTCTCTCCCAGTGATTCCCAGTCTCTCTCACTCAGTGATTGCGAGCCTCTCTCTCTCAGCGATTCCCAGCTTCTCTGTCTCAGTGATTCCCAATCGCTCTCGCTCAGTGATTCCCTCACTCTCTCTCAGCGATTCCCAGTCTCTCTCACTCAGTGATTCCCAGTCTCTCTCTCTCTCAGTGATTCCCAGTCTCCCTCTCTCAGTGATTCCAAGTCTCTCCCAATGATTCCCACTCTCTCTCTCAGTAATTCCCATTTTCTCTCTCAGTGATTCCCAGTCTCTCCCAGTACTTCCCAGTCTCTCTCTCTCTCAGTGATTCCCATTTTCTCTCTCAGTGATTCCCAGTTTCACCCAGTGATTCCCAGTCTCTCTCTCAGTGATTCCCACTCTCTCTCTCTCTCAGTGATTCCCAATCTCTCTCTCTCAGTGATTCCCAGTCCCTTTCACTCTCTGATTCTCATTCTCTCTCTCTCTCCCAGTGATTCCCAGTCTCTCCCAGTACTTCCCAGTCTCTCTCTCTCTCAGTGATTCCCATTTTCTCTCTCAGTGATTCCCAGTCTCTCCCAATGATTCCCAATCTCTCTCTCAATGAATCACAATCTCTCTCTCAGTGGTTCCCAGTCTCTCTTTCTCAGTGATTCTCATTTTCTCTCTCAGTGATTCCCAGTCTCTCCAGGATTCCCAATCTCTCTCTCGCTCAGTGATTCCCAGTCTCTCTTACTCAGTGATTCCCAGCCTCTCTCTCCCAGTGATTCCCAGTCTCTCTCTCTCAGTGATTCCCAGCCTCTCTCTCTCAGTGATTCCCAATCGCTCTCTCTCAGTGATTCCCTCACTCTCTCTCAGCGATTCCCAGTCTCTCTCACTCAGTGATTCCCAGTCTCTCTCACTCAGTGATTCCCAGCCTCTCTCTCTCTCAGTGATTCCCAGCCTCTCTCTCTCAGTGATTCCCAGTCTCTCTCTCTCAGTGACTCCCAATCGATCTCTGTCAGTGATTCCCATTTTCTCTCTCATTGATTCCCAGTCTCACCCAGTGATTCCCAGTCTCTCTCGCTCTCTCTCTCTCTCTCTCAGTGATTCCCAGTCGCTCTCTCTCTCAGTGATTCCCTCTCTCTTTCTCTCTCTCTCTCACTGATTCCCAATCTTTCTCTCACTGATTCCCAATCTCTCTCTCACTGATTCCCAGTCGCTCTCCCTCAGTGATTCCCACTCTCTCTCTCTCAGTGATTCCCAATCTCTCTCTCTCAGTGATTCCCAGTCCCTTTCACTCTCTGATTCCCATTCTCTCTCTCTCTGCCAGTGATTCCAAGTCTCTCTCTCAGTGATTCCCATTTTCTCTCTGTGATTCCCAGTCTCTCCCAGTGATTCCCAATCTCTCTCAGTAATTCCCATTTTCTCACTCAGTGATTCCCAGTCACTCTCTCTCAGTGATTCCCAGTTTCTCTCTCAGTGATTCCCAGTCTCTCTCCCAGTGATTCTCAATATCTCTCTCTCTCTCTCTCTCTCCCATGATTCCCAGTCTCTCTCCCAGTGATTCCCAGTCTCTCTCTCTCCCATTGATTCCCAGTCGCTCTCTCTCTCCCAGTGATTCCCAGTCTCTCTCTCTCCCTCAGTGATTCCCAGTCCCTTTCACTCTCTGATTACCATTCTCTCTCCCAGTGATTCCCAGTCTCTCTCTCAGTGATTCCCATTTTCTCTCAGTAATTCCCATTTTCTCTCACAGTGATTCCCAGTCTTTCTCTCTCTCTGAGTGATTCCCAGTTTCTCTCTCAGTGATTCCCAGTCTCTTTCCCAGTGATTCTCAGTCTCTCTCTCTCTCCCAGTGATTCCCAATCTCTCTCCCAGTGATTCCCAGTCTCTCTCTCTCCCATTGATTCCCAGTCTCTCTCTCTCCCAGTGATTCCCAGTCTCTCTCACTCAGTGATTCCCAGCCTCTCTCTCCCAGTGATTCCCAGTCTCTCTCTCTCAGTGATTCCCAGCCTCTCTCTCACAGTGATTCCCAATCGCTCTCTCTCAGTGATTCCCTCACTCTCTCTCAGCGATTCCCAGTCTCTCTCATTCAGTGATTCCCAGCCTCTTTCTTCTCAGTGATTCCCAGCCTCTCTCAGTGATTCCCAGTCTCTCTCTCTCTCTCAGTGATTCCCAGCTTCTCTCTCAGTGATTCCCAGTCTCTCGCCCAGTGATTCTCAGTCTCTCTCTCTCTCCCAGTGATTCCCAGTCTCTCTCCCAGTGATTCCCAGTCTCTCTCTCTCCCATTGATTCCCAGTCTCTCTCTCTCCCAGTGATTCCCAGTCTCTCTCACTCAGTGATTCCCAGCCTCTCTCTCTCAGCGATTCCCAATCTCTCTCTCTCAGTGATTCCCAGTCCCTTTCACTCTCTGATTGCCATTCTCTCTCTCAGTGATCCCCAGTCTCCCTCTCTCAGTGATTCCCAGTCTCTCTGTCTCAGTGATTCCAAGTCTATCCCAATGATTCCCACTCTCTCTCTCTCAGTAATTCCCATTTTCTCTCTCAGTGATTCCCAGTCTCTCCCAGTACTTCCCAGTCTCTCTCTCTCTCAGTGATTCCCATTTTCTCTCTCAGTGATTCCCAGTTTCACCCAGTGATTCCCAGTCTCTCTCTCAGTGATTCCCACTCTCTCTCTCTCTCAGTGATTCCCAATCTCTCTCTCTCAGTGATTCCCAGTCCCTTTCACTCTCTGATTGCCATTCTCTCTCTCTTTCCCAGTGAATCCCAGTCTCTCTCTCAGTGATTCCCATTTTCTCTCTCAGTGATTCCCAGTCTCTCTTTCTCAGTGATTCTCATTTTCTCTCTCAGTGATTCCCAGTCTCTCCCAGTGATTCCCAATCTCTCTCTCGCTCACTGATTCCCAGCCTCTCTCTCCCAGTGATTCCCAGTCTCTCTCTCTCAGTGATTCCCAGCCTCTCTCTCTCAGTGATTCCCAATCGCTCTCTCTCAGTGATTCCCTCACTCTCTCTCAGCGATTCCCAGTCTCTCTCACTCAGTGATTCCCAGTCTCTCTCTCTCAGCGATTCCCAGTCTCTCTCACTCAGTGATTCCCAGTCTCTCTCCCAGTGATTCTCAGTCTCTCTCTCTCTCCCAGTGATTCCCAGTCTCTCTCCCATTGATTCCCAGTCTCTCTCTCTCCCAGTGATTCCCAGTCTCTCTCACTCAGTGATTGCGAGCCTCTCTCTCTCAGCGATTCCCAGCTTCTCTGTCTCAGTGATTCCCAATCGCTCTCGCTCAGTGATTCCCTCACTCTCTCTCAGCGATTCCCAGTCTCTCTCACTCAGTGATTCCCAGTCTCTCTCTCTCTCAGTGATTCCCAGTCTCCCTCTCTCAGTGATTCCAAGTCTCTCCCAATGATTCCCACTCTCTCTCTCAGTAATTCCCATTTTCTCTCTCAGTGATTCCCAGTCTCTCCCAGTACTTCCCAGTCTCTCTCTCTCTCAGTGATTCCCATTTTCTCTCTCAGTGATTCCCAGTTTCACCCAGTGATTCCCAGTCTCTCTCTCAGTGATTCCCACTCTCTCTCTCTCTCTCAGTGATTCCCAATCTCTCTCTCTCAGTGATTCCCAGTCCCTTTCACTCTCTGATTCTCATTCTCTCTCTCTCTCCCAGTGATTCCCAGTCTCTCCCAGTACTTCCCAGTCTCTCTCTCTCTCAGTGATTCCCATTTTCTCTCTCAGTGATTCCCAGTCTCTCCCAATGATTCCCAATCTCTCTCTCAATGAATCACAATCTCTCTCTCAGTGGTTCCCAGTCTCTCTTTCTCAGTGATTCTCATTTTCTCTCTCAGTGATTCCCAGTCTCTCCAGGATTCCCAATCTCTCTCTCGCTCAGTGATTCCCAGTCTCTCTTACTCAGTGATTCCCAGCCTCTCTCTCCCAGTGATTCCCAGTCTCTCTCTCTCAGTGATTCCCAGCCTCTCTCTCTCAGTGATTCCCAATCGCTCTCTCTCAGTGATTCCCTCACTCTCTCTCAGCGATTCCCAGTCTCTCTCACTCAGTGATTCCCAGTCTCTCTCACTCAGTGATTCCCAGCCTCTCTCTCTCTCAGTGATTCCCAGCCTCTCTCTCTCAGTGATTCCCAGTCTCTCTCTCTCAGTGACTCCCAATCGATCTCTGTCAGTGATTCCCATTTTCTCTCTCATTGATTCCCAGTCTCACCCAGTGATTCCCAGTCTCTCTCGCTCTCTCTCTCTCTCTCTCAGTGATTCCCAGTCGCTCTCTCTCTCAGTGATTCCCTCTCTCTTTCTCTCTCTCTCTCACTGATTCCCAATCTTTCTCTCACTGATTCCCAATCTCTCTCTCACTGATTCCCAGTCGCTCTCCCTCAGTGATTCCCACTCTCTCTCTCTCAGTGATTCCCAATCTCTCTCTCTCAGTGATTCCCAGTCCCTTTCACTCTCTGATTCCCATTCTCTCTCTCTCTGCCAGTGATTCCAAGTCTCTCTCTCAGTGATTCCCATTTTCTCTCTGTGATTCCCAGTCTCTCCCAGTGATTCCCAATCTCTCTCAGTAATTCCCATTTTCTCACTCAGTGATTCCCAGTCACTCTCTCTCAGTGATTCCCAGTTTCTCTCTCAGTGATTCCCAGTCTCTCTCCCAGTGATTCTCAATATCTCTCTCTCTCTCTCTCTCTCCCATGATTCCCAGTCTCTCTCCCAGTGATTCCCAGTCTCTCTCTCTCCCATTGATTCCCAGTCGCTCTCTCTCTCCCAGTGATTCCCAGTCTCTCTCTCTCCCTCAGTGATTCCCAGTCCCTTTCACTCTCTGATTACCATTCTCTCTCCCAGTGATTCCCAGTCTCTCTCTCAGTGATTCCCATTTTCTCTCAGTAATTCCCATTTTCTCTCACAGTGATTCCCAGTCTTTCTCTCTCTCTGAGTGATTCCCAGTTTCTCTCTCAGTGATTCCCAGTCTCTTTCCCAGTGATTCTCAGTCTCTCTCTCTCTCCCAGTGATTCCCAATCTCTCTCCCAGTGATTCCCAGTCTCTCTCTCTCCCATTGATTCCCAGTCTCTCTCTCTCCCAGTGATTCCCAGTCTCTCTCACTCAGTGATTCCCAGCCTCTCTCTCCCAGTGATTCCCAGTCTCTCTCTCTCAGTGATTCCCAGCCTCTCTCTCACAGTGATTCCCAATCGCTCTCTCTCAGTGATTCCCTCACTCTCTCTCAGCGATTCCCAGTCTCTCTCATTCAGTGATTCCCAGCCTCTTTCTCTCTCAGTGATTCCCAGCCTCTCTCAGTGATTCCCAGTCTCTCTCTCTCTCTCAGTGATTCCCAGCTTCTCTCTCAGTGATTCCCAGTCTCTCGCCCAGTGATTCTCAGTCTCTCTCTCTCTCCCAGTGATTCCCAGTCTCTCTCCCAGTGATTCCCAGTCTCTCTCTCTCCCATTGATTCCCAGTCTCTCTCTCTCCCAGTGATTCCCAGTCTCTCTCACTCAGTGATTCCCAGCCTCTCTCTCTCAGCGATTCCCAATCTCTCTCTCTCAGTGATTCCCAGTCCCTTTCACTCTCTGATTGCCATTCTCTCTCTCAGTGATCCCCAGTCTCCCTCTCTCAGTGATTCCCAGTCTCTCTGTCTCAGTGATTCCAAGTCTATCCCAATGATTCCCACTCTCTCTCTCTCAGTAATTCCCATTTTCTCTCTCAGTGATTCCCAGTCTCTCCCAGTACTTCCCAGTCTCTCTCTCTCTCAGTGATTCCCATTTTCTCTCTCAGTGATTCCCAGTTTCACCCAGTGATTCCCAGTCTCTCTCTCAGTGATTCCCACTCTCTCTCTCTCTCAGTGATTCCCAATCTCTCTCTCTCAGTGATTCCCAGTCCCTTTCACTCTCTGATTGCCATTCTCTCTCTCTTTCCCAGTGAATCCCAGTCTCTCTCTCAGTGATTCCCATTTTCTCTCTCAGTGATTCCCAGTCTCTCTTTCTCAGTGATTCTCATTTTCTCTCTCAGTGATTCCCAGTCTCTCCCAGTGATTCCCAATCTCTCTCTCGCTCACTGATTCCCAGCCTCTCTCTCCCAGTGATTCCCAGTCTCTCTCTCTCAGTGATTCCCAGCCTCTCTCTCTCAGTGATTCCCAATCGCTCTCTCTCAGTGATTCCCTCACTCTCTCTCAGCGATTCCCAGTCTCTCTCACTCAGTGATTCCCAGTCTCTCTCTCTCAGCGATTCCCAGTCTCTCTCACTCAGTGATTCCCAGTCTCTCTCCCAGTGATTCTCAGTCTCTCTCTCTCTCCCAGTGATTCCCAGTCTCTCTCCCATTGATTCCCAGTCTCTCTCTCTCCCAGTGATTCCCAGTCTCTCTCACTCAGTGATTGCGAGCCTCTCTCTCTCAGCGATTCCCAGCTTCTCTGTCTCAGTGATTCCCAATCGCTCTCGCTCAGTGATTCCCTCACTCTCTCTCAGCGATTCCCAGTCTCTCTCACTCAGTGATTCCCAGTCTCTCTCTCTCTCAGTGATTCCCAGTCTCCCTCTCTCAGTGATTCCAAGTCTCTCCCAATGATTCCCACTCTCTCTCTCAGTAATTCCCATTTTCTCTCTCAGTGATTCCCAGTCTCTCCCAGTACTTCCCAGTCTCTCTCTCTCTCAGTGATTCCCATTTTCTCTCTCAGTGATTCCCAGTTTCACCCAGTGATTCCCAGTCTCTCTCTCAGTGATTCCCACTCTCTCTCTCTCTCAGTGATTCCCAATCTCTCTCTCTCAGTGATTCCCAGTCCCTTTCACTCTCTGATTCTCATTCTCTCTCTCTCTCCCAGTGATTCCCAGTCTCTCCCAGTACTTCCCAGTCTCTCTCTCTCTCAGTGATTCCCATTTTCTCTCTCAGTGATTCCCAGTCTCTCCCAATGATTCCCAATCTCTCTCTCAATGAATCACAATCTCTCTCTCAGTGGTTCCCAGTCTCTCTTTCTCAGTGATTCTCATTTTCTCTCTCAGTGATTCCCAGTCTCTCCAGGATTCCCAATCTCTCTCTCGCTCAGTGATTCCCAGTCTCTCTTACTCAGTGATTCCCAGCCTCTCTCTCCCAGTGATTCCCAGTCTCTCTCTCTCAGTGATTCCCAGCCTCTCTCTCTCAGTGATTCCCAATCGCTCTCTCTCAGTGATTCCCTCACTCTCTCTCAGCGATTCCCAGTCTCTCTCACTCAGTGATTCCCAGTCTCTCTCACTCAGTGATTCCCAGCCTCTCTCTCTCTCAGTGATTCCCAGCCTCTCTCTCTCAGTGATTCCCAGTCTCTCTCTCTCTCTCAGTGATTCCCAGTTTCTCTCTCAGTGATTCCCAGTCTCTCCCAATGATTCCCAATCTCTCTCTCAATGAATCACAATCTCTCTCTCAGTGGTTCCCAGTCTCTCTTTCTCAGTGATTCTCATTTTCTCTCTCAGTGATTCCCAGTCCCTCCAGGATTCCCAATCTCTCTCTCGCTCAGTGATTCCCAGTCTCTCTTACTCAGTGATTCCCAGCCTCTCTCTCCCAGTGATTCCCAGTCTCTCTCTCTCAGTGATTCCCAGCCTCTCTCTCTCAGTGATTCTCAATCGCTCTCTCTCAGTGATTCCCTCACTCTCTCTCAGCGATTCCCAGTCTCTCTCACTCAGTGATTCCCAGTCTCTCTCACTCAGTGATTCCCAGCCTCTCTCTCTCTCAGTGATTCCCAGCCTCTCTCTCTCAGTGATTCCCAGTCTCTCTCTCTCTCTCAGTGATTCCCAGTTTCTCTCTCAGTGATTCCCAGTCTCTCTCCCAGTGATTCTCAGTCTCTCTCTCTCTCCCAGTGATTCCCAGTCTCTCTCCCAGTGATTCCCAGTCTCTCTCTCTCCCATTGATTCCCAGTCTCTCTCTCTACCAGTGATTCCCAGCCTCTCTCTCTCAGTGATTCCCACTCATTCTCTCTCTCTCTCTCTCTCTCTCTCTCTCTCTCTCTCAGTGATTCCCAGTCTCTCTCCCTCAGTGATTCCCAATCTATCTCTCAGTGATTCCCAGTCTCTCTCTCTCACTGATTCCCAAAGAGAAAGAGATACTGGGAAAAACAGGGAAGAAATTGAGAATCACTTCGAGAGACTGGTGACAGAAAGAGAGACTGGGTATCACTCAGAAATATTGGGAATCAATGAAAGAGAGAGATTGGGAATCAGATTTATTCCCAGTCTCTCTCTCAGTGATTTGAAGTCTGTCTCTGTGAATCCAGTTTCTCTCAGTGCTTCCCAATCTCTCTCTCTCTATCTCGCCCATTCCTGATCTTGGTGACACCCAGTCTGTCTCTTATTGATTCCCAATTGCTTTCTCAGTGATTCCAAAACTTTCTCGGTAATTCCTAGTCTTTCCCACTATATGATTCCCAGTCTCTGTCTCAGTGATTCCCAGTCCATGTCTCTCTCTGATTCCCATTCTCTCTCTCTCTCTGATTCCCAGTCTCTCTCTCTCAGTGATTCCCAATCGCTCTCTGTCAGTGATTCCCAGTCTCTCTCTCAGTGATTCCCAGTCTCTCACTCTCAGTGATTCCCAATCGATCTCTGTCAGTGATTCCCATTTTCTCTCTCAGTGATTCCCAGTCTCACCCAGTGATTCCCAGTCTCTCTCTCTCTCTCTCTCTCTCAGTGATTCCCAAACCCCTCTCTGTCAGTGATTCCCAGTCTCTCTCTCAGTGATTCCCAGTCTCTCACTCTCAGTGATTCCCAATCGATCTCTGTCAGTGATTCCCATTTTCTCTCTCAGTGATGCCCAGTCTCTCCCAATACTTCCCAGTCTCTCTCTCTCTCAGTGATTCCCATTTTCTCTCTCAGTGATTCCCAGTTTCACCCAGTGATTCCCAGTCTCACTCTCAGTGATTCCCACTCTCTCTCTCTCTCAGTGATTCCCAATCTCTCTCTCTCAGTGATTCCCAGTCCCTTTCACTCCGATTCCCATTCTCTCTCTCTCTCCGCAGTGATTCCAAGTCTCTCTCTCAGTGATTCCCATTTTCTCTCTGTGATTCCTAGTCTCTCCCAGTGATTCCCAATCTCTCTCTCAGTAATTCCCATTTTCTCTCTCAGTGATTCCCAGTCACTCTCTCTCTCTCAGTGATTCCCAGTTTCTCTCTCAGTGATTCCCAGTCTCTCTCCCAGTGATTCTCAATCTCTCTCTCTCTCTCTCCCAGTGATTCCCAGTCTCTCTCCCAATGATTCCCAGTCTCTCTCTCTCCCATTGATTCCCAGTCTCTCTCTCTCCCAGTGATTCCCAGTCTCTCTCACTCAGTGATTCCCAGCCTCTCTCTCTCAGCGATTCCCAGCTTCTCTCTCTCAGTGATTCCCAATCGCTCTCGCTCAGTGATTCCCTCACTCTCTCTCAGTGCTTCCCAGTCTCCCTCTCTCAGTGATTCCCAGTCTCTCTCTCTCAGTGATTCCAAGTCTCTCCCAATGATTCCCACTCTCTCTTTCAGTAATTCCCATTTTCTCTCTCAGTGATTCCCAGTCTCTCCCAGTACTTCGCAGTCTCTCTCTCTCTCAGTGATTCCCATTTTCTCTCTCAGTGATTCCCAGTTTCACCCAGTGATTCCCAGTCTCTCTCTCAGTGATTCCCACTCTCTCTCTCTCTCAGTGATTCCCAATCTCTCTCTCTCAGTCATTCCCAGTCCCTTTCACTTTCTGATTCCCATTCTCTCTCTCTCTCTCCCAGTGATTCCCAGTCTCTCTCTCAGTGATGCCCATTTTCTCTCTCAGTGATTCCCAGTCTCTCCCAATGATTCCCAATCTCTCTCTCAATGAATCCCAATCTCTCTCTCAGTGATTCCCAGTCTCTCTCAGTGATTCTCATTTTCTCTCTCTCTCAGTGATTCCCAGTTTCTATCTCAGTGATTCCCAATCTCTCTCCCAGTGATTCTCAGTCTCTCTCTCTCTCCCAGTGATTCCCAGTCTCTCTCCCAGTGATTCCCAGTCTCTCTCTCTCCCATTGATTCCCAGTCTCTCTCTCTCCCAGTGATTCCCAGCCTCTCTCTCTCAGTGATTCCCAGTCTCTCTCTCTCTCTCAGTGATTCCCAGTTTCTCTCTCAGTGATTCCCAGTCTCTCTCCCAGTGATTCTCAGTCTCTCTCTCTCTCCCAGTGATTCCCAGTCTCTCTCCCAGTGATTCCCAGTCTCTCTCTCTCCCATTGATTCCCAGTCTCTCTCTCTCACAGTGATTCCCAGTCTCTCTCACTCAGTGATTCCCACTCATTCTCTCTCTCTCTCTCTCTCTCTCTCTCTCTCAGTGATTCCCAGTCTCTGTCCCTCAGTGATTCCCAATCTATCTTTCAGTGATTCCCAGTCTCTCTCTCTCTCAGTGATTCCCAGTCTCTCTCTCTCACTGATTCCCAAAGAGAAAGAGATACTGGGAAAAACAGGGAAGAAATTGAGAATCACTTAGAGAGACTGGTGACAGAGAGAGAGACTGGGTATCACTCAGAAATATTGGGAATCAATGAAAGAGAGAGATTGGGAATCAGATTTATTCCCAGTCTCTCTCTCAGTGATTTGAAGTCTGTCTCTGTGAATCCAGTTTCTCTCAGTGCTTCCCAATCTCTCTCTCTCTCTCTCGCCCATTCCTGATCTCGGTGACACCCAGTCTGTCTCTTATTGATTCCCAATTGCTTTCTCAGTGATTCCAAAACTTTCTCGGTAATTCCTAGTCTTCCCCACTATATGATTCCTAGTCTCTGTCTCAGTGATTCCCAGTCCATGTCTCTCTCTGATTCCCATTCTCTCTCTCTCTCTGATTCCCAGTCTCTCTCTCTCAGTGATTCCCAATCGCTCTCTGTCAGTGATTCCCAGTCTCTCTCTCAGTGATTCCCAGTCTCTCACTCTCAGTGATTCCCAGTCTCACCCAGTGATTCCCAGTCTCTCCCTCTCTCTCTCTCTCTCTCTCTCTCAGTGATTCCCAGTCGCTCTCTCTCTCAGTGATTCCCTCTCTCTCTCTCTCTCTCTCACTGATTCCCAATCTCTCACTCACTGATTCTCAATCTCTCTCTCACTGATTCCCAGTCTCTCTCCCTCAGTGATTCCCACTCTCTCTCTCTCAGTGATTCCCAATCTCTCTCTCTCAGTGATTCCCAGTCCCTTTCACTCTCTGATTCCCATTCTCTCTCTCTCTCCCAGTGATTCCAAGTCTCTCTCTCAGTGATTCCCATTTTCTCTCTGTGATTCCCAATCTCTCCCAGTGATTCCCAATCTCTCTCTCAGTAATTCCCATTTTCTCTCTCAGTGATTCCCAGTCACTCTCTCTCTCTCAGTGATTCCCAGTTTCTCTCTCAGTGATTCCCAGTCACTCTCTCTCTCTCAGTGATTCCCAGTTTCTCTCTCAGTGATTCCCAGTCTCACTCCCAGTGATTCTCAATCTCTCTCTCTCTCTCCCAGTGATTCCCAGTCTCTCTCCCAATGATTCCCAGTCTCTCTCTCTCCCATTGATTCCCAGTCTCTCTCTCTCTCTCCCAGTGATTCCCAGTCTCTCTCTCTCTCTCAGTGATTCCCAGTCCCTTTCACTCTCTGATTCCCATTCTCTCTCTCTCCCAGTGATTCCCAGTCTCTCTCTCAGTGATTCCCATTTTCTCTCTCAGTGATTCCCAGTCTCTCCCAGTGATTCCCAATCTCTCTCTCAGTAATTCCCATTTTCTCTCTCAGTGATTCCCAGTTTCTCTCTCAGTGATTCCCAGTCTCTTTCCAAGTGATTCCCAGTCTCTCTCCCAGTGATTCCCAGTCTCTCTCTCTCCCATTGATTCCCAGTCTCTCTCTCTCCCAGTGATTCCCAGTCTCTCTCACTCAGTGATTCCCAGCCTCTCTCTCACAGTGATTCCCAGTCTCTCTCTCTCAGTGGTTCCCAGCCTCTCTCTCTCAGTGATTCCCAATCGCTCTCTCTCAGTGATTCCCTCACTCTCTCTCAGCGATTCCCAGTCTCTCTCACTCAGTGATTCCCAGTCTCTCTCACTCAGTGATTCCCAGCCTCTCTCTCTCTCAGTGATTCCCAGCCTCTCTCTCAGTGATTCCCAGCCTCTCTCTCTCTCTCAGTGATTCCCAGTTTCTCTCTCAGTGATTCCCAGTCTCTCTCCCCTTGATTCTCGGTCTCTCTCTCTCTCACAGTGATTCCCAATCTCTCTCCCAGTGATTCCCAGTCTCTCTCTCTCCCATTGATTCCCAGTCTCTCTCTCTCCCAGTGATTCCCAGTCTCACTCACTCAGTGATTCCCAGCTTTTCTCTCCCAGTGATTCCCAGTCTCTCTCTCTCTCAGTGATTCCCAGCCTCTCTCTCTCAGTGATTCCCAATCGCTCTCTCTCAGTGATTCCCTCACTCTCTCTCAGTGATTCCCAGTCTCTCTCACTCAGTGATTCCCAGCCTCTTTCTCTCTCAGTGATTCCCAGCCTCTCTCTCTCAGTGATTCTCAGTCTCTCTCTCTCTCTCAGTGATTCCCAGTTTCTCTCTCAGTGATTCCAAGTCTCTCGCCCAGTGATTCTCAGTCTCTCTCTCTCTCCCAGTGATTCCCAGTCTCTCTCCCAGTGATTCCCAGTCTCTCTCTCTCCCATTGATTCCCAGTCTCTCTCTCTCCCAGTGATTCCCAGTCTCTCTCACTCAGTGATTCCCAGCCTCTCTCTCCCAGTGATTCCCAGTCTCTCTCTCTCTCAGTGATTCCCAGCCTCTCTCTCTCAGTGATTCCTAATCGCTCTCTCTCAGTGATTCCCTCACTCTCTCTCAGTGATTCCCAGTCTCTCTCACTCAGTGATTCCCAGTCTCTTTCTCTCTCAGTGATTCCCAGCCTCTCTCTCTCAGTGATTCTCAGTCTCTCTCTCTCTCTCAGTGATTCCCAGTTTCTCTCTCAGTGATTCCCAGTCTCTCGCCCAGTGATTCTCAGTCTCTCTCTCTCTCCCAGTGATTCCCAGTCTCTCTCCCAGTGATTCCCAGTCTCTCTCTCTCCCATTGATCCCAGTCTCTCTCTCTCCCAGTGATTCCCAATCGCTCTCTCTCAGTGATTCCCTCACTCTCTCTCAGCGATTCCCAGTCTCTCTCACTCAGTGATTCCCAGTCTCTCTCTCTCTCAGTGATTCCCAGTCTCCCTCTCTCAGTGATTCCCAGTCTCTCTCTCTCAGTGATTCCAAGTCTCTCCCAATGATTCCCTCTCTCTCTCTCAGTAATTCCCATTTTCTCTCTCAGTGATTCCCAGTCTCTCCCAACACTTCCCAGTCTCTCTCTCTCTCAGTGATTCCCATTTTCTCTCTCAGTGATTCCCAGTTTCACCCAGTGATTCCCAGTCTCTCTCTCAGTAATTCCCACTCTCTCTCTCTCTCAGTGATTCCCAGTCTCTCTCTCAGTGATTCCCATTTTCTCTCTCAGTGATTCCCAGTCTCTCCCAATGATTCCCAATCTCTCTCTCAATGAATCCCAATCTCTCTCTCAGTGATTCCCAGTCTCTCTTTCTCAGTGATTCTCATTTTCTCTCTCAGTGATTCCCAGTCTCTCCCAGTGATTCACAATCTCTCTCTCGCTCAGTGATTCCCAGCCTCTCTCTCCCAGTGATTCCCAGTCTCTCTCTCTCTCAGTGATTCCCAGCCTCTCTCTCTCAGTGATTCCCAATCTGTCTCTCAGTGATTCCCAGTCTCTCTCTCTCTCAGTGATTCCCAGTCTCTCTCTCTCACTGATTACCAAAGAGAAAGAGATACTGGGAAAAACAGGGAAGAAATTGAGAATCACTTAGAGAGACTGGTGACAGAGAGAGAGACTGGGTATTGTGGAAATGTATTTTTATCTAAGCTGATACCATACGGTATTTGTGTGCCTTTTGATTAAAATGGAGTCCTGGCCCTTCCAGAACTTTCTGCATTTTAGCAGCCAGCTTATTATGAACAGCTAAACCTGCTGTTAGATGGCTGATGGTTATCAGACAGCTAGGAGACAAGTCATGCTGAGACAAGTAACCCCCATGGTGCTCTCCTATTGTCTACACTACAGGAATTCCATGTCACCCCACCCTTATATTCTAGCCATTATCTCTTTCCTTTACCTCATCCATTTGAAGCAAACAGGTAAACTGACCAGGAAATTGGATAATCCTGATACAATACAAGACAGGTGATAGCCCATTACCTATGACTCATGGAGTAATGGCCGTTTGGCTTTCTGATAACCCTGACAAAAGGAAATATCTTGACACCATTTCAGTACCAGGATATAGTAATTAACTCTTTATCTGTATTCACTGACTGTGAGACAGAGCAATACACAGGGAGAGGCCAGAACTTGGGTTTTACTGTATAAATATCTTGTGAAGCTGTACCATTGCGGAGGTGTTCATTTGGCCCTTGACTGAGTGAAACCTACCCCTTGCGAGCAAGTAAATTAAAAGGGAAACTTCCATCGGAGCTGTAAGTGTCGGAGTCATTCTTTTCTGAGGTCGAGATTTCGACAGTTATTGGAGGTTCCACCGAGATGCATACTCTCTGTTCTGTGAGTAAAACGGATACAGGCATAGTGCCTCTCCAGTGAAAGGCTTCGGTGGCCAAACAAGGTGAGCCTTTGCTCACAAGAGGTTTCTTCACTGTTGAATCGCAGATGTAATCTGTTGTCCACAGCTGAGGTACTGCATCTACAAGACTCGGCATTTAAAAGTTAAAGGTATTTTTTTTATAACCATTTCTTTCTCAGCTCGCCAGCAGAAGAGAACAGGTTCTGGGAAAAATCTCGAGACAGCCCGGGGAAGGTTTCAGTAGGTAAAAGAAAGCGCTAGTCGATCGAAAAGGGTTCCAGGTTCTTATATGATAAGATTTTTATTGTTTTTAATTCGGAAGGGGTTCTTATGTGATAAGACTATTAAAAGAAAAGAAAAAAGAAAGCGCTAATAATCGATCGAAGGTTCTTATGTGATAAGATTTTTATTGTTTTTAATTCGGAAGGGGTTCTTATGTGATAAGACTATTAAAAAAAAAAAGAGCGCAATCGATCAAAGAGTTTGGGTACGGAACCTTAAGTTTTATCAGCTGTTATTAGGATAAGTTAAGGACTCGGTCTGTAGTGGCGTACAACGCAGACTGAGAATTTGTTTAGAGGTTATGATTTGTGTACTCACGGGAATATTGTTTGTTGTCCTTGTATTACTGTTGGTTGCAATACCTTTGTGAGTCATTGCCATTAGAGAAACGGGAAGAGTCACTAGGGAAAATTGTGATTCGGGAAAAAAAAAAACCACAAGGATTGATTAAGAAAAGAAACAGTAACTGATTGATCAACTACGGTTGGTTCGTGCCAACATATCTCACACACCCAGACTGAGCCCGAATTAAGAGCCTTTTCAGGCCACGTAACGGCCAGGAGAAGTGGGCGTAGAGAACTCGGTTGGCCGAAAGGATTGTGAGATCAGAAACTGTGGGAAAATCTTAATCATCCAGAATGGGTGCCGGAGCAAGTTAAAACACCACAAAAGGCACACCAGCCTATGTCATGCTCCAGAATTGTGGTCAGTCTTCAATTGACCAAAGAAACAAAAACGGTAAAGTGGACTAAGGGTGAAAACAGGCCATTTCCACCCGATGGGTCATTTAATTTAGAGAGAACAACTTGTCTCCAGGAGTGTCTTATAAACAGAGATCCAGGTAAAAAAAAAAAGGAAAGTAATAGAAAAGTCCTGGGTTCCGATTCTTCAAGCCCATGTAAAATTAACAGAGGAAGTAAATCAAATGAAAAAAAAAAAGAGAACCTGATAGTGACTTATGAAAAAAAAATGAAGCTAGTAAAAGAAAAAGCTTTATTAAATGGAGAGAGACTTGTGAATGTCTTGTCTTTGAATGAGAGTGCGTGAATGTCTTGTCTTTGAATGAGAGTGCTTCTGTCTTTTTTCCTTGTGTCTGGAAACCTGTTTGGAAACGTTGTGGAGCTGCCTGTTTGTTTTAGCTCCACCCACTTTTTCAAACAAAGTGAAGTTTTTTAACCCTTCATAGTGTTGTCCTGTATGTGGGAAGTTTAAGACATTTTAAGTTAGAAGCGCAGGTGTGGATTTATTCGGATGAGAGGTTACGGAGCTAGGAAATGCACAAAGGATAGGTTTGTTGAGACATGGTCCCGGTGGTTAAAAGTTGTAATGCTTTTTTTTAAAAAAGCCTTTGTGGGTCTCTCGAGGTGCAGGCTGGGGGAGTACACTCTCATTGTCTTTGGTGTAAAATCTTGGTACAAAAGCTTCTAACTCAGTAGGAGGATTTTTTTGGATAAAGAGTGGCAGTACAATAATTGAATTACACTAAGCTATTCAACTTATTTGTGCATCACAAGTCGGGTTTTGCACAATCTGTTTTGACTCAGTTACATGGGGACAGGCAGCGACCGGTAGCATATTTCAGTACCCAACTAGACCCAGTGGCACGCGGACTACCAGGATGTCTTCATTCGTTGGCAGCAGCTTATTATGCTATGCAACAGGCTCAGACAATAACTCTAAATCATCAGACCATTTTATATATCCCACACTCTGTCGAGATTTTACTTACTAAATGTGCCACCCAACACCTAACCTCCGCAAGAACCACCAAATACGAGGTCGAACTGTTATCAAATCCGAACCTTGTCATCAAAAGATGTACTACCTTAAATCCAGCCACTCTACTCCCCACGGAAGACGACGGCGAACCCCATTCATGTGAAATGGTAACCGAATTAGTGACTAAACCATGTATCAATCTAACAGATGTACCAATGTGTAACCCTGATCTAGTGTACTATGTTGACGGATCAGCCTTACGAAATGATAGGGGCCAACCAAGAGCGGCTTATGCAATTGTAACTCAGTTTAATGTTGTCGAAACAGCCTCTCTTCCAGACTCCTTTTCAGCCCAACAAGCCGAATTGTTTGCGTTAACTCGAGCCTGTATTCTGGCTGAAGGACACACAGTTAATATCTACACTGCAGAGCTGATAATGCAGCTAAGTCAGCAGCTCTGTCGAAAGGGGGGATGCAGGTGTCATTGTTCCCACTAAGGAAAAATAATTGCTCAGACCCACCACCCACTATTAATGACGTGCTGGCCTTTCAGACACAGGCCAGTACGGAGGAGGAGACAGACCCACCACCCACTATTAATGACGTGCTGGCCTTTCAGACACAGGCCAGTACGGAGGAGGAGACAGACCCACCACCCACTATTAATGACGTGCTGGCCTTTCAGACACAGGCCAGTACGGAGGAGGTGGTGACCTGGACGAAGGATCAATGTTATAAAAATCCAGAAGGAATATGGGTTCACCATGACGGCCGCGTGGTGGCCCCTAGATCCTTACTTCCATGGATTGCCCGATGTGTTCATACATTCACACATGCAGGCAAAGGGGGATTGGCAGATTATATTTTGGCAACTTGGTATGCACCAGGTATTTCGGCAATTGCAAAACAAATCTGTGAAAATTGTGTTACCTGTCAGACAATGAATCCGGGTAAGACGGAAAAAGTAGAATCTGCCTCCCACCCAAATCCAGTCGGGCCTTTTGTACATTTACAAATGGATTTTATTGAATTACCTATGTGTATGGGATTCAAGTATGTATTAGTTATTGTAGATGTGTTCTCTAGATGGATTGAAGCCTTTCCATGTAAAAAGGCCGATGCCACTACTGTTGCTAAATGTTTGTTAAAAGAAATTGTACCGCGCTTCGGAATCCCTGCTAAGCTTTCCAGTGATAACGGGTCACATTTCACGGGAACTGTCATAAGAGAAATGTGTAAAGCTTTACAGATTAATCAACGTTTTCATTGCAGTTATCATCCACAATCAGCTGGACTTGTTGAAAGATATAATGGAATGCTTAAAAATGAGCTGGCAAAACTATGCAATGACACTGGACTGAAATGGACAGAACTGCTGCCCTTAGCTTTGATGGTAATGCGATCTGCAACCAACAGAACAACAGGCTTGTCACCACATGAGATAGTTATGGGACGTCCCCAGCGACTACCTTTTACAGCACCATTTACTGCAAAACAGATGGACATCCACAAAATGGAGGAAAATATGTTGAATTATTGTATTGCACTAACCAAATGTATTTCCAGCTTTCATTCACAGGTAAAGGAAGCCCAAGTCAAGCCAGCGGAAGGGAAGTGTCATAACCTGGAGCCAGGGGAATTCGTTTACATCAAGATTTTTAAAAGGAAAAGCAGTCTACAGCCAAGATTCGAAGGACCATACCAGGTCCTGCTGGCGACCAATACTGCAATCAAGGTAAAGGAAAGACCAACATGGATCCACGCATCCCATTGCAAACGGGCACCCGACCAGGAGGAAGGGACGAAGGAATCAGAGGAACAGAAAAAGGAAGACTGAATAAAGAACTGTATGGACTATGGGGACTGATGGTGCTGGGCTTGACAGGGTTTTACTTCACATTATTGATTACACCAGGGGTACAGACCCACCACCGAAGGGAATTGCACGTAAACGTATTTATGGCACTGAGTCATAGGTATGCTCAAGAAAGAAACTTGTCGAGTTGCTGGATATGTTCCCATGTACCTGTCCACTCCAGGGGGGGTATTCCCCTGAGATCTGTCCCCTTTAACGAATCAGAAATGGTAGAATGGTTGACAGTGCAAAACAGGACAAAACTAACTAAGGGGCCAGAAACAAAGGAGCAAACAGAATGGAGGTCGGCAGGGTATAAACTTACAGCCTTCCAGGGATGGTACCAGCCCAATTATGATAATAACCATCAGCCTCCCTTCCTAAGCATTACTCCCAGAATAGGAAATCCTGAGGGTATAATATGCCTAGTGAGTAATGAAACTAAAAGAAATGGAAATGGAGAGACTGTACAAGATCAGAATGGATTGAGTTGTCCTTGTGAAGGACAAAATGGGGGAATGTGGAAATGTATTTTTATCTAAGCTGATACCATACGGTATTTGTGTGCCTTTTGATTAAAATGGAGTCCTGGCCCTTCCAGAACTTTCTGCATTTTAGCAGCCAGCTTATTATGAACAGCTAAACCTGCTGTTAGATGGCTGATGGTTATCAGACAGCTAGGAGACAAGTCATGCTGAGACAAGTAACCCCCATGGTGCTCTCCTATTGTCTACACTACAGGAATTCCATGTCACCCCACCCTTATCTTCTAGCCATTATCTCTTTCCTTTACCTCATCCATTTGAAGCAAACAGGTAAACTGACCAGGAAATTGGATAATCCTGATACAATACAAGACAGGTGATAGCCCATTACCTATGACTCATGGAGTAATGGCCGTTTGGCTTTCTGATAACCCTGACAAAAGGAAATATCTTGACACCATTTCAGTACCAGGATATAGTAATTAACTCTTTATCTGTATTCACTGACTGTGAGACAGAGCAATACACAGGGAGAGGCCAGAACTTGGGTTTTACTGTATAAATATCTTGTGAAGCTGTACCATTGCGGAGGTGTTCATTTGGCCCTTGACTGAGTGAAACCTACCCCTTGCGAGCAAGTAAATTAAAAGGGAAACTTCCATCGGAG
Organism: Pristiophorus japonicus; assembly: GCF_044704955.1. Lineage (NCBI taxonomy): Eukaryota > Metazoa > Chordata > Chondrichthyes > Pristiophoridae > Pristiophorus > Pristiophorus japonicus. The sequence continues at coordinate 164,845,770 of NC_091986.1, read as the reverse complement.
CTGTAAGTGTCGGAGTCATTCTTTTCTGAGGTCGAGATTTCGACAGTATCACTCAGAAATATTGGGAATCAATGAAAGAGAGAGATTGGGAATCAGATTTATTCCCAGTCTCTCTCTCAGTGATTTGAAGTCTGTCTCTGTGAATCCAGTTTCTCTCAGTGCTTCCCAATCTCTCTCTCTCTCTCTCGCCCATTCCTGATCTCGGTGACACCCAGTCTGTCTCTTATTGATTCCCAATTGCTTTCTCAGTGATTCCAAAACTTTCTTGGTAATTCCTAGTCTTTCCCACTATATGATTCCCAGTCTCTGTCTCAGTGATTCCCAGTCCATGTCTCTCTCTGATTCCCATTCTCTCTCTCTCTCTGATTCCCAGTCTCTCTCTCTCAGTGATTCCCAATCGCTCTCTGTCAGTGATTCCCAGTCTCTCTCTCAGTGATTCCCAGTCTCTCACTCTCAGTGATTCCCAATCGCTCTCTGTCAGTGATTCCCAGTCTCACCCAGTGATTCCCAGTCTCTCTCTCTCTCTCTCTCTCTCTCTCTCTCAGTGATTCCCAGTCGCTCTCTCTCTCAGTGATTCCCTCTCTCTCTCTCTCTCACTGATTCCCAATCTCTCACTCACTGATTCTCAATCTCTCTCTCACTGATTCCCAGTCTCTCTCCCTCAGTGATTCCCACTCTCTCTCTCTCAGTGATTCCCAATCTCTCTCTCAGTGATTCCCAGTCCCTTTCACTCTCTGATTCCCATTCTCTCTCTCTCTCCCAGTGATTCCAAGTCTCTCTCTCAGTGATTCCCATTTTCTCTCTGTGATTCCCAGTCTCTCCCAGTGATTCCCAATCTCTCTCTCAGTAATTCCCATTTTCTCTCTCAGTGATTCCCAGTCACTCTCTCTCTCTCAGTGATTCCCAGTTTCTCTCTCAGTGATTCCCAGTCTCTCTCCCAGTGATTCTCAATCTCTCTCTCTCTCTCCCAGTGATTCCCAGTCTCTGTCCCAATGATTCCCAGTCTCTCTCTCTCCCATTGATTCTCAGTCTCTCTCTCTCTCTCCCAGTGATTCCCAGTCTCTCTCTCTCTCTCAGTGATTCCCAGTCCCTTTCACTCTCTGATTCCCATTCTCTCTCTCTCCCAGTGATTCCCAGTCTCTCTCTCAGTGATTCCCATTTTCTCTCTCAGTGATTCCCAATCTCTCTCTCTCAGTGATTCCCAGTCCCTTTCACTCTCTGATTCCCATTCTTTCTCTCTCTCCCAGTGATTCCAAGTCTCTCTCTCAGTGATTCCCATTTTCTCTCTGTGATTCCCAGTCTCTCCCAGTGATTCCCAATCTCTCTCTCAGTAATTCCCATTTTCTCTCTCAGTGATTCCCAGTTTCTCTCTCAGTGATTCCCAGTCTCTTTCCCAGTGATTCCCAGTCTCTCTCCCAGTGATTCCCAGTCTCTCTCTCTCCCATTGATTCCCAGTCTCTCTCTCTCCCAGTGATTCCCAGTCTCTCTCACTCAGTGATTCCCAGCCTCTCTCTCCCAGTGATTCCCAGTCTCTCTCTCTCTCAGTGATTCCCAGCCTCTCTCTCTCAGTGATTCCCAATCGCTCTCTCTCAGTGATTCCCTTACTCTCTCTCAGTGATTCCCAGTCTCTCTCACTCAGTGATTCCCAGCCTCTTTCTCTCTCAGTGATTCCCAGCCTCTCTCTCTCAGTGATTCTCAGTCTCTCTCTCTCTCTCAGTGATTCCCAGTTTCTCTCTCAGTGATTCCCAGTCTCTCGCCCAGTGATTCTCAGTCTCTCTCTCTCTCCCAGTGATTCCCAGTCTCTCTCCCAGTGATTCCCAGTCTCTCTCTCTCTCATTGATTCCCAGTCTCTCTCTCTCCCAGTGATTCCCAGTCTCTCTCACTCAGTGATTCCCAGCCTCTCTCTCTCAGCGATTCCCAGCTTCTCTCTCTCAGTGATTCCCAATCGCTCTCTCTCAGTGATTCCCTCACTCTCTCTCAGCGATTCCCAGTCTCTCTCACTCAGTGATTCCCAGTCTCTCTCTCTCTCAGTGATTCCCAGTCTCCCTCTCTCAGTGATTCCCAGTCTCTCTCTCTCAGTGATTCCAAGTCTCTCCCAATGATTCCCACTCTCTCTCTCAGTAATTCCCATTTTCTCTCTCAGTGATTCCCAGTCTCTCCCAATACTTCCCAGTCTCTCGCTCTCTCAGTGATTCCCATTTTCTCTCTCAGTGATTCCCAGTTTCACCCAGTGATTCCCAGTCTCTCTCTCAGTGATTCCCACTCTCTCTCTCTCTCAGTGATTCCCAATCTCTCTCTCTCAGTGATTCCCAGTCCCTTTCACTCTCTGATTCCCATTCTTACTCTCTCTCCCAGTGAATCCCAGTCTCTCTCTCTCAGTGATTCCCATTTTCTCTCTCAGTGATTCCCAGTCTATCCCAATGATTCCCAATCTCTCTCTCAATGAATCCCAATCTCTCTCTCAGTGATTCCCAGTCTCTCTTTCTCAATGATTCTCATTTTCTCTCTCAGTGATTCCCAGTCTCTCCCAGTGATTCCCAATCTCTCTCTCGCTCAGTGATTCCCAGCCTCTCTCTCCCAGTGATTCCCAGTCTCTCTCTCTCAGTGATTCCCAGCCTCTCTCTCTCAGTGATTCCCAATCTATCTCTCAGTGATTCCCAGTCTCTCTCTCTCTCAGTGATTCCCAGTCTCTCTCTCTCACTGATTCCCAAAGAGAAAGAGATACTGGGAAAAACAGGGAAGAAATTGAGAATCACTTAGAGAGACTGGTGACAGAGAGAGAGATTGGGTATCACTCAGAAATATTGGGAATCAATGAAAGAGAGAGATTGGTAATCAGATTTATTCCCAGTCTCTCTCTCAGTGATTTGAAGTCTGTCTCTGTGAATCCAGTTTCTCTCAGTGCTTCCCAATCTCTCTCTCTCTCTCTCGCCCATTCCTGATCTCGGTGACACCCAGTCTGTCTCTTATTGATTCCCAATTGCTTTCTCAGTGATTCCAAAACTTTCTCGGTAATTCCTCATCTTTCCCACTATATGATTCCCAGTCTCTGTCTCAGTGATTCCCAGTCCATGTCTCTCTCTGATTCCCATTCTCTCTCTCTCTCTGATTCCCAGTCTCTCTCTCTCAGTGATTCCCAATCGCTCTCTGTCAGTGATTCCCAGTCTCTCTCTCAGTGATTCCCAGTCTCTCACTCTCAGTGATTCCTAATCGATCTCTGTCAGTGATTCCCATTTTCTCTCTCAGTGATTCCCAGTCTCACCCAGTGATTCCCAGTCTCTCTCTCTCTCAGTGATTCCCAGTCGCTCTCTCTCTCAGTGATTCCCTCTCTCTCTCTCTCTCACTGATTCCCAATCTCTCACTCACTGATTCTCAATCTCTCTCTCGCTGATTCCCAGTCTCTCTCCCTCAGTGATTCCCACTCTCTCTCTCTCAGTGATTCCCAATCTCTCTCTCTCAGTGATTCCCAGTCCCTTTCACTCTCTGATTCCCATTCTCTCTCTCTCTCCCAGTGATTCCAAGTCTCTCTCTCAGTGATTCCCATTTTCTCCCTGTGATTCCCAGTCTCTCCCAGTGATTCCCAATCTCTCTCTCAGTAATTCCCATTTTCTCTCTCAGTGATTCCCAGTCACTCTCTCTCTCTCAGTGATTCCCAGTTTCTCTCTCAGTGATTCCCAGTCTCTCTCCCAGTGATTCCCAGTCTCTCTCCCAATGATTCCCAGTCTCTCTCTCTCCCATTGATTCCCAGTCTCTCTCTCTCTCTCCCAGTGATTCCCAGTCTCTCTCTCTCTCTCTCAGTGATTCCCAGTCCCTTTCACTCTCTGATTCCCATTCTCTCTCTCTCCCAGTGATTCCCAGTCTCTCTCTCAGTGATTCCCATTTTCTCTCTCAGTGATTCCCAGTCTCTCCCAGTGATTCCCAATCTCTCTCTCAGTAATTCCCATTTTCTCTCTCAGTGATTCCCAGTTTCTCTCCCTCAGTGATTCCCAAAGAGAAAGAGATACTGGGAAAAACAGGGAAGAAATTAAGAATCACTTAGAGAGACTGGTGACAGAGAGAGAGACTGGGTATCACTCAGAAATATTGGGAATCAATGAAAGAGAGAGATTGGGAATCAGATTTATTCCCAGTCTCTCTCTCAGTGATTTGAAGTCTGTCTCTGTGAATCCAGTTTCTCTCAGTGCTTCCCAATCTCTCTCTCTCTCTCTCGCCCATTCCTGATCTCGGTGACACCCAGTCTGTCTCTTATTGATTCCCAATTGCTTTCTCAGTGATTCCAAAACTTTCTCGGTAATTCCTAGTCTTTCCCACTATATGATTCCCAGTCTCTGTCTCAGTGATTCCCAGTCCATGTCTCTCTCTGATTCCCATTCTCTCTCTCTCTCTGATTCCCAGTCTCTCTCTCTCAGTGATTCCCAATCGCTCTCTGTCAGTGATTCCCAGTCTCTCACTCAGTGATTCCCAGTCTCTCTCACTCAGTGATTCCCAGTTCCTTTCAGTCTCTGATTCCCATTCTCTCTCTCTCTCCCAGTGATTCCCAGTCTCTCTCTCAGTGATTCCCATTTTCTCTCTCAGTGATTCCCAGTCTCTCCCAATGATTCCCAATCTCTCTCTCAATGAATCCCAATCTCTCTCTCAGTGATTCCCAGTCTCTCTTTCTCAGTGATTCTCATTTTCTCTCTCAGTGATTCCCAGTCTCTCCCAGTGATTCCCAATCTCTCTCTCGCTCAGTGATTCCCAGTCTCTCTCACTCAGTGATTCCCAGCCTCTCTCTCCCAGTGATTCCCAGTCTCTCTCTCTCTCCGATTGATTCCCAGTCTCTCTCTCTCCCATTGATTCCCAGTCTCTCTCTCTCTCCCAGTGATTCCCAGTCTCTCTCTCTCTCTCAGTGATTCCCAGTCCCTTTCACTCTCTGATTCCCATTCTCTCTCTCTCTCCCAGTGATTCCAAGTCTCTCTCTCAGTGATTCCCATTTTCTCTCTCAGTGATTCCCAGTCTGTCCCAGTGATTCCCAATCTCTCTCTCAGTAATTCCCATTTTCTCTCTCAGTGATTCCCAGTTTCTCTCTCAGTGATTCCCAGTCTCTTTCCCAGTGATTCCCAGTCTCTCTCCCTGTGATTCCCAGTCTCTCTCTCTCTCAGTGATTCCCAGTCCCTTTCACTCTCTGATTCCCATTCTCTCTCTCTCTCCCAGTGATTCCAAGTCTCTCTCTCAGTGATTCCCATTTTCTCTCTGTGATTCCCAGTCTCTCCCAGTGATTCCCAATCTCTCTCTCAGTAATTCCCATTTTCTCTCTCAGTGATTCCCAGTTTCTCTCTCAGTGATTCCCAGTCTCTTTCCCAGTGATTCCCAGTCTCTCTCCCAGTGATTCCCAGTCTCTCTCTCTCCCATTGATTCCCAGTCTCTCTCTCTCCCAGTGATTCCCAGTCTCTCTCACTCAGTGATTCCCAGCCTCTCTCTCCCAGTGATTCCCAGTCTCTCTCTCTCTCAGTGATTCCCAGCCTCTCTCTCTCAGTGATTCCCAATCGCTCTCTCTCAGTGATTCCCTTACTCTCTCTCAGTGATTCCCAGTCTCTCTCACTCAGTGATTCCCAGCCTCTTTCTCTCTCAGTGATTCCCAGCCTCTCTCTCTCAGTGATTCTCAGTCTCTCTCTCTCTCTCAGTGATTCCCAGTTTCTCTCTCAGTGATTCCCAGTCTCTCGCCCAGTGATTCTCAGTCTCTCTCTCTCTCCCAGTGATTCCCAGTCTCTCTCCCAGTGATTCCCAGTCTCTCTCTCTCTCATTGATTCCCAGTCTCTCTCTCTCCCAGTGATTCCCAGTCTCTCTCACTCAGTGATTCCCAGCTTCTCTCTCTCAGTGATTCCCAATCGCTCTCTCTCAGTGATTCCCTCACTCTCTCTCAGCGATTCCCAGTCTCTCCCACTCAGTGATTCCCAGTCTCTCTCTCTCTCAGTGATTCCCAGTCTCCCTCTCTCAGTGATTCCCAGTCTCTCTCTCTCAGTGATTCCAAGTCTCTCCCAATGATTCCCACTCTCTCTCTCAGTAATTCCCATTTTCTCTCTCAGTGATTCCCAGTCTCTCCCAATACTTCCCAGTCTCTTGCTCTCTCAGTGATTCCCATTTTCTCTCTCAGTGATTCCCAGTTTCACACAGTGATTCCCAGTCTCTCTCTCAGTGATTCCCACTCTCTCTCTCTCTCAGTGATTCCCAATCTCTCTCTCTCAGTGATTCCCAGTCCCTTTCACTCTCTGATTCCCATTCTTACTCTCTCTCCCAGTGAATCCCAGTCTCTCTCTCTCAGTGATTCCCATTTTCTCTCTCAGTGATTCCCAGTCTATCCCAATGATTCCCAATCTCTCTCTCAATGAATCCCAATCTCTCTCTCAGTGATTCCCAGTCTCTCTTTCTCAATGATTCTCATTTTCTCTCTCAGTGATTCCCAGTCTCTCCCAGTGCTTCCCAATCTCTCTCTCGCTCAGTGATTCCCAGCCTCTCTCTCCCAGTGATTCCCAGTCTCTCTCTCTCAGTGATTCCCAGCCTCTCTCTCTCAGTGATTCCCAATCTATCTCTCAGTGATTCCCAGTCTCTCTCTCTCTCAGTGATTCCGAGTCTCTCTCTCTCACTGATTCCCAAAGAGAAAGAGATACTGGGAAAAACAGGGAAGAAATTGAGAATCACTTAGAGAGACTGGTGACAGAGAGAGAGATTGGGTATCACTCAGAAATATTGGGAATCAATGAAAGAGAGAGATTGGTAATCAGATTTATTCCCAGTCTCTCTCTCAGTGATTTGAAGTCTGTCTCTGTGAATCCAGTTTCTCTCAGTGCTTCCCAATCTCTCTCTCTCTCTCTCGCCCATTCCTGATCTCGGTGACACCCAGTCTGTCTCTTATTGATTCCCAATTGCTTTCTCAGTGATTCCAAAACTTTCTCGGTAATTCCTCGTCTTTCCCACTATATGATTCCCAGTCTCTGTCTCAGTGATTCCCAGTCCATGTCTCTCTCTGATTCCCATTCTCTCTCTCTCTCTGATTCCCAGTCTCTCTCTCTCAGTGATTCCCAATCGCTCTCTGTCAGTGATTCCCAGTCTCTCTCTCAGTGATTCCCAGTCTCTCACTCTCAGTGATTCCTAATCGATCTCTGTCAGTGATTCCCATTTTCTCTCTCAGTGATTCCCAGTCTCACCCAGTGATTCCCAGTCTCTCTCTCAGTGATTCCCAGTCGCTCTCTCTCTCAGTGATTCCCTCTCTCTCTCTCTCTCACTGATTCCCAATCTCTCACTCACTGATTCTCAATCTCTCTCTCGCTGATTCCCAGTCTCTCTCCCTCAGTGATTCCCACTCTCTCTCTCTCAGTGATTCCCAATCTCTCTCTCTCAGTGATTCCCAGTCCCTTTCACTCTCTGATTCCCATTCTCTCTCTCTCTCCCAGTGATTCCAAGTCTCTCTCTCAGTGATTCCCATTTTCTCTCTGTGATTCCCAGTCACTCCCAGTGATTCCCAATCTCTCTCTCAGTAATTCCCATTTTCTCTCTCAGTGATTCCCAGTCACTCTCTCTCTCTCAGTGATTCCCAGTTTCTCTCTCAGTGATTCCCAGTCTCTCTCCCAGTGATTCCCAGTCTCTCTCCCAATGATTCCCAGTCTCTCTCTCTCCCATTGATTCCCAGTCTCTCTCTCTCTCTCCCAGTGATTCCCAGTCTCTCTCTCTCTCTCTCAGTGATTCCCAGTCCCTTTCACTCTCTGATTCCCATTCTCTCTCTCTCCCAGTGATTCCCAGTCTCTCTCTCAGTGATTCCCATTTCTCTCTCAGTGATTCCCAGTCTCTCCCAGTGATTCCCAATCTCTCTCTCAGTAATTCCCATTTTCTCTCTCAGTGATTCCCAGTTTCTCTCCCTCAGTGATTCCCAAAGAGAAAGAGATACTGGGAAAAACAGGGAAGAAATTAAGAATCACTTAGAGAGACTGGTGACAGAGAGAGAGACTGGGTATCACTCAGAAATATTGGGAATCAATGAAAGAGAGAGATTGGGAATCAGATTTATTCCCAGTCTCTCTCTCAGTGATTTGAAGTCTGTCTCTGTGAATCCAGTTTCTCTCAGTGCTTCCCAATCTCTCTCTCTCTCTCTCGCCCATTCCTGATCTCGGTGACACCCAGTCTGTCTCTTATTGATTCCCAATTGCTTTCTCAGTGATTCCAAAACTTTCTCGGTAATTCCTAGTCTTTCCCACTATATGATTCCCAGTCTCTGTCTCAGTGATTCCCAGTCCATGTCTCTCTCTGATTCCCATTCTCTCTCTCTCTCTGATTCCCAGTCTCTCTCTCTCAGTGATTCCCAATCGCTCTCTGTCAGTGATTCCCAGTCACTCACTCAGTGATTCCCAGTCTCTCTCACTCAGTGATTCCCAGTTCCTTTCAGTCTCTGATTCCCATTCTCTCTCTCTCTCCCAGTGATTCCCAGTCTCTCTCTCAGTGATTCCCATTTTCTCTCTCAGTGATTCCCAGTCTCTCCCAATGATTCCCAATCTCTCTCTCAATGAATCCCAATCTCTCTCTCAGTGATTCCCAGTCTCTCTTTCTCAGTGATTCTCATTTTCTCTCTCAGTGATTCCCAGTCTCTCCCAGTGATTCCCAATCTCTCTCTCGCTCAGTGATTCCCAGTCTCTCTCACTCAGTGATTCCCAGCCTCTCTCTCCCAGTGATTCCCAGTCTCTCTCTCTCTCCGATTGATTCCCAGTCTCTCTCTCTCCCATTGATTCCCAGTCTCTCTCTCTCTCCCAGTGATTCCCAGTCTCTCTCTCTCTCTCAGTGATTCCCAGTCCCTTTCACTCTCTGATTCCCATTCTCTCTCTCTCTCCCAGTGATTCCAAGTCTCTCTCTCAGTGATTCCCATTTTCTCTCTCAGTGATTCCCAGTCTGTCCCAGTGATTCCCAATCTCTCTCTCAGTAATTCCCATTTTCTCTCTCAGTGATTCCCAGTTTCTCTCTCAGTGATTCCCAGTCTCTTTCCCAGTGATTCCCAGTCTCTCTCCCTGTGATTCCCAGTCTCTCTCTCTCCCATTGATTCCCAGTCTCTCTCTCTCCCAGTGATTCCCAGTCTCTCTCACTCAGTGATTCCCAGTCTCTCTCTCCCAGTGATTCCCAGTCTCTCTCTCTCAGTGATTCCCAGTCTCTCTCCCAGTGATTCTTGGTCTCTCTCTCTCTCCCAGTGATTCCCAATCTCTCTCCCAGTGATTCCCAGTCTCTCTCTCTCCCATTGATTCCCAGTCTCTCTCTCTCCCAGTGATTCCCAGTCTCTCTCACTCAGTGATTCCCAGCCTCTCTCCCAGTGATTCCCAGTCTCTCTCTCTCAGTGATTCCCAGCATCTCTCTCTCAGTGATTCCCAATCGCTCTCTCTCAGTGATTCCCTCACTCTCTCTCAGCGATTCCCAGTCTCTCTCACTCAGTGATTCCCAGTCTCTCTCTCTCCCAGTGATTCCCAGTCTCTCTCACTCAGTGATTCCCAGCCTCTCTCTCTCAGTGATTCCCACTCATTCTCTCTCTCTCTCTCTCTCTCTCTCTCAGTGATTCCCAGTCTCTCTCCCTCAGTGATTCCCAATCTATCTCTCAGTGATTCCCAGTCTCTCTCTCTCTCTCAGTGATTACCAGTCTCTCTCTCTCTCACTGATTCCCAAAGAGAAAGAGATACTGGGAAAAACAGGGAAGAAATTAAGAATCACTTAGAGAGACTGGTGACAGAGAGAGAGACTGGGTATCACTCAGAAATATTGGGAATCAATGAAAGAGAGAGATTGGGAATCAGATTTATTCCCAGTCTCTCTCTCAGTGATTTGAAGTCTGTCTCTGTGAATCCAGTTTCTCTCAGTGCTTCCCAATCTCTCTCTCTCTCTCTCGCCCATTCCTGATCTCGGTGACACCCAGTCTGTCTCTTATTGATTCCCAATTGCTTTCTCAGTGATTCCAAAACTTTCTCGGTAATTCCTAGTCTTTCCCACTATATGATTCCCAGTCTCTGTCTCAGTGATTCCCAGTCCATGTCTCTCTCTGATTCCCATTTTCTCTCTCTCTCTGATTCCCAGTCTCTCTCTCTCAGTGATTCCCAATCGCTCTCTGTCAGTGATTCCCAGTCTCTCTCTCAGTGATTCCCAGTCTCTCATTCTCAGTGATTCCCAATTGATCTCTGTCAGTGATTCTCATTTTCTCTCTCAGTGATTCCCAGTCTCACCCAGTGATTCCCAGTCTATCTCTCTCTCTCTCTCTCTCTCTCAGTGATTCCCAGTCGCTCTCTCTCTCAGTGATTCCCTCTCTCTCTCTCTCTCACTGATTCCCAATCTCTCTCTCACTGATTCCCAATCTCTCTCTCACTGATTCCCAGTCTCGCTCCCTCAGTGATTCCCACTCTCTCTCTCTCAGTGATTCCCAATCGCTCTCTCTCAGTGATTCCCTCAATCTCTCTCAGCGATTTCCAGTCTCTCTCACTCAGTGATTCCCAGTCTCTCTCACTCAGTGATTCCCAGTCCCTTTCACTCTCTGATTCCCATTCTCTCTCTCTCCCAGTGATTCCCAGTCTCTCTCACTCAGTGATTCCCAGTCTCTCTCCCTGAGTGATTCCCAATCTATCTCTCAGTGATTCCCAGTCTCTCTCTCTCTCTCAGTGATTCCCAGTCTCTCTCTCTCACTGATTCGTAAAGAGAAAGAGATACTGGGAAAAACAGGGAAGAAATTGAGAATCACTTAGAGAGACTGGTGACAGAGAGAGAGACTGGGTATCACTCAGAAATATTGGGAATCAATGAAAGAGAGAGATTTTGAATCAGATTTATTCCCAGTCTCTCTCTCAGTGATTTGAAGTCTGTCTCTGTGAATCCAGTTTCTCTCAGTGCTTCCCAATCTCTCTCTCTCTCTCTCGCCCATTCCTGATCTCGGTGACACCCAGTCTGTCTCTTATTGATTCCCAATTGCTTTCTCAGTGATTCCAAAACTTTCTCGGTAATTCCTAGTCTTTCCCACTATATGATTCCCAGTCTCTGCCTCAGTGATTCCCAGTCCATGTCTCTCTCTGATTCCCATTCTCTGTCTCTCTCTGATTCCCAGTCTCTCTCTCTCAGTGATTCCCAATCGCTCTCTGTCAGTGATTCCCATTTTCTCTCTCAGTGATTCCCAGTCTCTCCCAATGATTCCCAATCTCTCTCTCAATTAATCCCAATCTCTCTCTCTCAGTGATTCCCAGTCTCTCTTTCTCAGTGATTCTCATTTTCTCTCTCAGTGATTCCCAGTCTCTCCCAGTGATTCCCAATCTCTCTCTCGCTCAGTGATTCCCCGTCTCTCTCACTCAGTGATTCCCAGCCTCTCTCTCCCAGTGATTCCCAGTCTCTCTCTCTCCCATTGATTCCCAGTCTCTCTCTCTCCCAGTGATTCCCAGTCTCTCTCACTCAGTGATTCCCAGCCTCTCTCTCTCAGCGATTCCCAGCTTCTCTCTCTCAGTGATTCCCAATCGCTCTCGCTCAGTGATTCGTTCACTCTCTCTCAGCGATTCCCAATCTCTCTCACTCAGTGATTCCCAGTCTCTCTCTCTCTCAGTGATTCCCAGTCTCCCTCTCTCAGTGATTCCCAGTCTCTCTCTCTCAGTGATTCCAAGTCTCTCCCAATGATTCCCACTCTCTCTCTCAGTAATTCCCATTTTCTCTCTCAGTGATTCCCAGTCTCTCCCAGTACTTCCCAGTCTCTCTCTCTCTCAGTCATTCCCATTTTCTCTCTCAGTGATTCCCAGTTTCACCCAGTGATTCCCAGTCTCTCTCTCAGTGATTCCCACTCTCTCTCTCTCTCTCAGTGATTCCCAATCTTCCTCTCTCAGTGATTCCCAGTCCCTTTTACTCTCTGATTCCCATTCTCTCTCTCTCTCCCAGTGATTCCCAGTCTCTCTCACTCAGTGATTCCCAGCCTCTCTCTCTCAGTGATTCCCACTCATTCTCTCTCTCTCTCTCTCTCTCTCTCTCTCTCTCAGTGACTCCCAGTCTCTCTCCCTCAGTGATTCCCAAAGAGAAAGAGATACTGGGAAAAACAGGGAAGAAATTAAGAATCACTTAGAGAGACTGGTGACAGAGAGAGAGACTGGGTATCACTCAGAAATATTGGGAATCAATGAAAGAGAGAGATTGGGAATCAGATTTATTCCCAGTCTCTCTCTCAGTGATTTGAAGTCTGTCTCTGTGAATCCAGTTTCTCTCAGTGCTTCCCAATCTCTCTCTCTCTCTCTCGCCCATTCCTGATCTCGGTGACACCCAGTCTGTCTCTTATTGATTCCCAATTGCTTTCTCAGTGATTCCAAAACTTTCTCGGTAATTCCTAGTCTTTCCCACTATATGATTCCCAGTCTCTGTCTCAGTGATTCCCAGTCCATGTCTCTCTCTGATTCCCATTCTCTCTCTCTCTCTGATTCCCAGTCTCTCTCTCTCAGTGATTCCCAATCGCTCTCTGTCAGTGATTCCCAGTCTCTCACTCAGTGATTCCCAGTCTCTCTCACTCAGTGATTCCCAGTTCCTTTCACTCTCTGATTCCCATTCTCTCTCTCTCTCCCAGTGATTCCCAGTCTCTCTCTCAGTGATTCCCATTTTCTCTCTCAGTGATTCCCAGTCTCTCCCAATGATTCCCAATCTCTCTCTCAATGAATCCCAATCTCTCTCTCAGTGATTCCCAGTCTCTCTTTCTCAGTGATTCTCATTTTCTCTCTCAGTGATTCCCAGTCTCTCCCAGTGATTCCCAATCTCTCTCTCGCTCAGTGATTCCCAGTCTCTCTCACTCAGTGATTCCCAGCCTCTCTCTCCCAGTGATTCCCAGTCTCTCTCTCTCTCCCATTGATTCCCAGTCTCTCTCTCTCCCAGTGATTCCCAGTCTCTCTCACTCAGTGATTCCCAGCCTCTCTCTCTCAGTGATTCCCAGCCTCTCTCTCTCAGTGATTCCCAATCGCTCTCGCTCAGTGATTCGTTCACTCTCTCTCAGCGATTCCCAGTCTCTCTCACTCAGTGATTCCCAGTCTCTCTCTCTCTCAGTGATTCCCAGTCTCCCTCTCTCAGTGATTCCCAGTCTCTCTCTCTCAGTGATTCCAAGTCTCTCCCAATGATTCCCACTCTCTCTCTCAGTAATTCCCATTTTCTCTCTCAGTGATTCCCAGTCTCTCCCAGTTCTTCCCAGTCTCTCTCTCTCTCAGTCATTCCCATTTTCTCTCTCAGTGATTCCCAGTTTCACCCAGTGATTCCCAGTCTCTCTCTCAGTGATTCCCACTCTCTCTCTCTCTCTCAGTGATTCCCAATCTTCCTCTCTCAGTGATTCCCAGTCCCTTTCACTCTCTGATTCCCATTCTCTCTCTCTCTCCCAGTGATTCCCAGTCTCTCTCACTCAGTGATTCACAGCCTCTCTCTCAGTGATTCCCACTCATTCTCTCTCTCTCTCTCTCTCTCTCTCTCTCTCTCTCAGTGATTCCCAGTCTCTCTCCCTCAGTGATTCCCAAAGAGAAAGAGATACTGGGAAAAACAGGGAAGAAATTAAGAATCACTAAGAGAGACTGGTGACAGAGAGAGAGACTGGGTATCACTCAGAAATATTGGGAATCAATGAAAGAGAGAGAGTTTGGGAATCAGATTTATTCCCAGTCTCTCTCTCAGTGATTTGAAGTCTGTCTCTGTGAATCCAGTTTCTCTCAGCGCTTCCCAATCTCTCTCTCTCTCTCTCGCCCATTCCTGATCTCGGTGACACCCAGTCTGTCTCTTATTGATTCCCAATTGCTTTCTCAGTGATTCCAAAACTTTCTCGGTAATTCCTAGTCTTTCCCACTATATGATTCCCAGTCTCTGTCTCAGTGATTCCCAGTCCACGTTTCTCTCTGATTCCCATTCTCTCTCTCTCTCTGATTCCCAGTCTCTCTCTCTCAGTGATTCCCAATCGCTCTCTGTCAGTGATTCCCAGTCTCTCTCTCAGTGATTCCCAGTCTCTCACTCTCAGTGATTCCCAATCGATCTCTGTCAGTGATTCCCATTTTCTCTCTCAGTGATTCCCAGTCTCACCCAGTGATTCCCAGTCTCTCCCAATGATTCCCAATCTCTCTCTCAATGAATCCCAATCTCTCTCTCTCAGTGATTCCCAGTCTCTCTTTCTCAGTGATTCTCATTTTCTCTCTCAGTGATTCCCAGTCTCTCCCAGTGATTCCCAAACTCTCTCTCGCTCAGTGATTCCCAGTCTCTCTCACTCAGTGATTCCCAGCCTCTCTCTCTCAGTGATTCCCAATCGCTCTCTCTCAGTGATTCCCTCACTCTCTCTTAGCGATTCCCACTCTCTCACTCAGTGATTCCCAGTCTCTCTCACTCAGTGATTCCCAGCCTCTCTCTCTCTCAGTGATTCCCAGCCTCTCTCTCTCAGTGATTCCCAGTCTCTCTCTCTCTCTCTCTCAGTGATTCCCAGTTTCTCTCTCCGTAATTCCCATTTTCTCACTCAGTGATTCCCAGCCTCTCTCTCTCTCAGTGATTCCCAGCCTCTCTCTCTCAGTGATTCCCAGTCTCTCTCTCTCTCTCTCCCAGTGATTCCCAGTCTCTCTCTCCGTAATTCCCATTTTCTCTCTCAGTGATTCCCAGTCACTCTCTCTCTCTCAGTGATTCCCAGTTTCTCTCTCAGTGATTCCCAGTCTCTCTCCCAGTGATTCTCAATCTTTCACTCTCACTCCCAGTGATTCCCAGTCTCTCTCCCAATGATTCCCAGTCTCTCTCTCTCCCATTGATTCCCAGTCTCTCACTCTCTCCCAGTGATTCCCAGTCTCTCTCTCTCTCTCAGTGATTCCCAGTCCCTTTCACTCTCTGATTCCCATTCTCTCTCTCTCTCCCAGTGATTCCAAGTCTCTCTCTCAGTGATTCCCATTTTCTCTCTCAGTGATTCCCAGTCTGTCCCAGTGATTCCCAATCTCTCTCTCAGTAATTCCCATTTTCTCTCTCAGTGATTCCCAGTTTCTCTCTCAGTGATTCCCAGTCTCTTTCCCAGTGATTCCCAGTCTCTCTCCCTGTGATTCCCAGTCTCTCACTCTCCCATTGATTCCCAGTCTCTCTCTCTCCCAGTGATTCCCAGTCTCTCTCACTCAGTGATTCCCAGTCTCTCTCTCCCAGTGATTCCCAGTCTCTCTCTCTCAGTGATTCCCAGTCTCTCTCCCAGTGATTCTTGGTCTCTCTCTCTCTCCCAGTGATTCCCAATCTCTCTCCCAGTGATTCCCAGTCTCTCTCTCTCCCATTGATTCCCAGTCTCCCTCTTTCCCAGTGATTCCCAGTCTCTCTCACTCAGTGATTCCCAGCCTCTCTCTCCCAGTGATTCCCAGTCTCTCTCTCTCAGTGATTCCCAGCATCTCTCACTCAGTGATTCCCTGTCTCTCTCACTCAGTGATTCCCAGCCTCTCTCTCTCTCTCAGTGATTCCCAGCCTCTCTCTCTCAGTGATTCCCAGTCTCTCTCTCTCTCTCTCTCTCAGTGATTCCCAGTTTCTCTCTCAGTGATTCCCAGTCACTCTCTCTCTCTCAGTGATTCCCAGTTTATCTCTCAGTGATTCCCAGTCTCTCTCCCAGTGATTCTCAATCTCTCTCTCTCACTCCCAGTGATTCCCAGTCTCTCTCCCAATGATTCCCAGTCTCTCTCTCTCCCATTGATTCCCAGTCTCTCTCTCTCTCCCAGTGATTCCCAGTCTCTCTCTCTCTCTCAGTCATTCCCAGTCCCTTTCACTCTCTGATTCCCATTCTCTCTCTCTCTCCCAGTAATTCCAAGTCTCTCTCTCAGTGATTCCCATTTTCTCTCTCAGTGATTCCCAGTCTGTCCCAGTGATTCCCAATCTCTCTCTCAGTAATTCCCATTTTCTCTCTCAGTGATTCCCAGTTTCTCTCTCAGTGATTCCCAGTCTCTTTCCCAGTGATTCCCAGTCTCTCTCCTTGTGATTCCCAGTCTCTCTCTCTCCCATTGATTCCCAGTCTCTCTCTCTCCCAGTGATTCCCAGTCTCTCTCTCTCAGTGATTCCCAGTCTCTCTCCCAGTGATTCTCGGTCTCTCTCTCCCAGTGATTCCCAATCTCTCTCCCAGTGATTCCCAGTCTCTCTCTCTCCCATTGATTCCCAGTCTCTCTCTCTCCCAGTGATTCCCAGTCTCTCTCACTCAGTGATTCCCAGCCTCTCTCTCCCAGTGATTCCCAGTCTCTCTCTCTCAGTGATTCCCAGCATCTCTCTCTCAGTGATTCCCAATCGCTCTCTCTCAGTGATTCCCTCACTCTCTCTCAGCGATTCCCAGTCTCTCTCACTCAGTGATTCCCAGTCTCTCTCTCTCCCAGTGATTCCCAGTCTCTCTCACTCAGTGATTCCCAGCCTCTCTCTCTCAGTGATTCCCACTCATTCTCTCTCTCTCTCTCTCTCTCTCTCTCTCTCTCTCTCTCTCTCAGTGATTCCCAGTCTCTCTCCCTCAGTGATTCCCAATCTATCTCTCAGTGATTCCCAGTCTCTCTCTCTCACTGATTCCCAAAGAGAAAGAGATACTGGGAAAAACAGGGAAGAAATTGAGAATCACTTAGAGAGACTGGTGACAGAGGGAGAGACTGGGTATCACTCAGAAATATTGGGAATCAATGAAAGAGAGAGATTGGGAATCAGATTTATTCCCAGTCTCTCTCTCAGTGATTTGAAGTCTGTCTCTGTGAATCCAGTTTCTCTCAGTGCTTCCCAATCTCTCTCTCTCTCTCTCGCCCATTCCTGATCTCGGTGACACCCAGTCTGTCTCTTATTGATTCCCAATTGCTTTCTCAGTGATTCCAAAACTTTCTCGGTAATTCCTAGTCTTTCCCACTATATGATTCCCAGTCTCTCTCTCTCCCATTGATTCCCAGTCTCTCTCTCTCCCAGTGATTCCCAGTCTCTCTCACTCAGTGATTCCCAGCCTCTCTCTCCCAGTGATTCCCAGTCTCTCTCTCTCAGTGATTCCCAGCATCTCTCTCTCAGTGATTCCCAATCGCTCTCTCTCAGTGATTCCCTCACTCTCTCTCAGCGATTCCCAGTCTCTCTCACTCAGTGATTCCCAGTCTCTCTCTCTCCCAGTGATTCCCAGTCTCTCTCACTCAGTGATTCCCAGCCTCTCTCTCTCAGTGATTCCCACTCATTCTCTCTCTCTCTCTCTCTCTCTCAGTGATTCCCAGTCTCTCTCCCTCAGTGATTCCCAATCTATCTCTCAGTGATTCCCAGTCTCTCTCTCTCTCTCAGTGATTCCCAGTCTCTCTCTCTCACTGATTCCCAAAGAGAAAGAGATACTGGGAAAAACAGGAAAGAAATTGAGAATCACTTAGAGAGACTGGTGACAGAGAGAGAGACTGGGTATCACTCAGAAATATTGGGAATCAATGAAAGAGAGAGATTGGGAATCAGATTTATTCCCAGTCTCTCTCTCAGTGATTTGAAGTCTGTCTCTGTGAATCCAGTTTCTCTCAGTGCTTCCCAATGTCTCTCTCTCTCTCTCTTGCCCATTCCTGATCTCGGTGACACCCAGTCTGTCTCTTATTGATTCCCAATTGCTTTCTCAGTGATTCCAAAACTTTCTCGGTAATTCCTAGTCTTTCCCACTATATGATTCCCAGTCTCTGTCTCAGTGATTCCCAGTCCATGTCTCTCTCTGATTCCCATTTTCTCTCTCTCTCTGATTCCCAGTCTCTCTCTCTCAGTGATTCCCAATCGCTCTCTGTCAGTGATTCCCAGTCTCTCTCTCAGTGATTCCCAGTCTCTCACTCTCAGTGATTCCCAATTGATCTCTGTCAGTGATTCCCATTTTCTCTCTCAGTGATTCCCAGTCTCACCCAGTGATTCCCAGTCTCTCTCTCTCTCTCTCTCTCAGTGATTCCCAGTCGCTCTCTCTCTCAGTGATTCCCTCTCTCTCTCTCTCTCTCACTGATTCCCAATCTCTCTCTCACTGATTCCCAATCTCTCTCTCACTGATTCCCAGTCTCGCTCCCTCAGTGATTCCCACTCTCTCTCTCTCAGTGATTCCCAATCTCTCTCTCTCAGTGATTCCCAGTCCCTTTCACTCAGTGATTCCCAGTTCTTTTCACTCTCTGATTCCCATTCTCTCTCTCTCTCCCAGTGATTCCCAGTCTCTCTCTCAGTGATTCCCATTTTCTCTCTCAGTGATTCCCAGTCTCTCCCAATGATTCCCAATCTCTCTCTCAATGAATCCCAATCTCTCTCTCAGTGATTCCCAGTCTCTCTTTCTCAGTGATTCTCATTTTCTCTCTCAGTGATTCCCAGTCTCTCCCAGTGATTCCCAATCTCTCTCTCGCTCAGTGATTCCCAGTCTCTCTCTCACTGATTCCCAATCTCTCTCTCACTGATTCCCAGTCTCGCTCCCTCAGTGATTCCCACTCTCTCTCTCTCAGTGATTCCCAATCTCTCTCTCTCAGTGATTCCCAGTCCCTTTCACTCAGTGATTCCCAGTTCTTTTCACTCTCTGATTCCCATTCTCTCTCTCTCTCCCAGTGATTCCCAGTCTCTCTCTCAGTGATTCCCATTTTCTCTCCCAGTGATTCCCTCTCTCTCTCTCTCTCTCACTGATTCCCAATCTCTCTCTCACTGATTCCCAATCTCTCTCTCACTGATTCCCAGTCTCGCTCCCTCAGTGATTCCCACTCTCTCTCTCTCAGTGATTCCCAATCTCTCTCTCTCAGTGATTCCCAGTCCCTTTCACTCAGTGATTCCCAGTTCTTTTCACTCTCTGATTCCCATTCTCTCTCTCTCTCCCAGTGATTCCCAGTCTCTCTCTCAGTGATTCCCATTTTCTCTCTCAGTGATTCCCAGTCTCTCCCAATGATTCCCAATCTCTCTCTCAATGAATCCCAATCTCTCTCTCAGTGATTCCCAGTCTCTCTTTCTCAGTGATTCTCATTTTCTCTCTCAGTGATTCCCAGTCTCTCCCAGTGATTCCCAATCTCTCTCTCGCTCAGTGATTCCCAGTCTCTCTCTCTCAGCGATTCCCAGCTTCTCTCTCTCAGTGATTCCCAGTCTCTCTCTCTCTCAGTGATTCCCAGTCTCCCTCTCTCAGTGATTCCCAGTCTCTCTCTCTCAGTGATTCCAAGTCTCTCCCAATGATTCCCACTCTCTCTCTCAGTAATTCCCATTTTCTCTCTCAGTGATTCCCAGTCTCTCCCAGTACTTCCCAGTCTCTCTCTCTCTCAGTCATTCCCATTTTCTCTCTCAGTGATTCCCAGTTTCACCCAGTGATTCCCAGTCTCTCTCTCAGTGATTCCCACTCTCTCTCTCTCTCTCAGTGATTCCCAATCTTCCTCTCTCAGTGATTCCCAGTCCCTTTTACTCTCTGATTCCCATTCTCTCTCTCTCTCCCAGTGATTCCCAGTCTCTCTCACTCAGTGATTCCCAGCCTCTCTCTCTCAGTGATTCCCACTCATTCTCTCTCTCTCTCTCTCTCTCTCTCAGTGATTCCCAGTCTCTCTCCCTCAGTGATTCCCAAAGAGAAAGAGATACTGGGAAAAACAGGGAAGAAATTAAGAATCACTTAGAGAGACTGGTGACAGAGAGAGAGACTGGGTATCACTCAGAAATATTGGGAATCAATGAAAGAGAGAGATTGGGAATCAGATTTATTCCCAGTCTCTCTCTCAGTGATTTGAAGTCTGTCTCTGTGAATCCAGTTTCTCTCAGTGCTTCCCAATCTCTCTCTCTCTCGCCCATTCCTGATCTCGGTGACACCCAGTCTGTCTCTTATTGATTCCCAATTGCTTTCTCAGTGATTCCAAAACTTTCTCGGTAATTCCTAGTCTTTCCCACTATATGATTCCCAGTCTCTGTCTCAGTGATTCCCAGTCCATGTTTCTCTCTGATTCCCATTCTCTCTCTCTCTCTGATTCCCAGTCTCTCTCTCTCAGTGATTCCCAATCGCTCTCTGTCAGTGATTCCCAGTCTCTCTCTCAGTGATTCCCAGTCTCTCACTCTCAGTGATTCCCAATCGATCTCTGTCAGTGATTCCCATTTTCTCTCTCAGTGATTCCCAGTCTCACCCAGTGATTCCCAGTCTCTCCCAATGATTCCCAATCTCTCTCTCAATGAATCCCAATCTCTCTCTCTCAGTGATTCCCAGTCTCTCTTTCTCAGTGATTCTCATTTTCTCTCTCAGTGATTCCCAGTCTCTCCCAGTGATTCCCAAACTCTCTCTCGCTCAGTGATTCCCGGTCTCTCTCACTCAGTGATTCCCAGCCTCTCTCTCTCAGTGATTCCCAATCGCTCTCTCTCAGTGATTCCCTCACTCTCTCTTAGCGATTCCCAGTCTCTCTCACTCAGTGATTCCCAGTCTCTCTCACTCAGTGATTCCCAGCCTCTCTCTCTCTCAGTGATTCCCAGCCTCTCTCTCTCAGTGATTCCCAGTCTCTCTCTCTCTCTCTCTCAGTGATTCCCAGTTTCTCTCTCCGTAATTCCCATTTTCTCACTCAGTGATTCCCAGCCTCTCTCTCTCTCAGTGATTCCCAGCCTCTCTCTCTCAGTGATTCCCAGTCTCTCTCTCTCTCTCTCCCAGTGATTCCCAGTCTCTCTCTCCGTAATTCCCATTTTCTCTCTCAGTGATTCCCAGTCACTCTCTCTCTCTCAGTGATTCCCAGTTTCTCTCTCAGTGATTCCCAGTCTCTCTCCCAGTGATTCTCAATCTCTCACTCTCACTCCCAGTGATTCCCAGTCTCTCTCCCAATGATTCCCAGTCTCTCTCTCTCCCATTGATTCCCAGTCTCTCACTCTCTCCCAGTGATTCCCAGTCTCTCTCTCTCTCTCAGTGATTCCCAGTCCCTTTCACTCTCTGATTCCCATTCTCTCTCTCTCTCCCAGTGATTCCAAGTCTCTCTCTCAGTGATTCCCATTTTCTCTCTCAGTGATTCCCAGTCTGTCCCAGTGATTCCCAATCTCTCTCTCAGTAATTCCCATTTTCTCTCTCAGTGATTCCCAGTTTCTCTCTCAGTGATTCCCAGTCTCTTTCCCAGTGATTCCCAGTCTCTCTCCCTGTGATTCCCAGTCTCTCTCTCTCCCATTGATTCCCAGTCTCTCTCTCTCCCAGTGATTCCCAGTCTCTCTCACTCAGTGATTCCCAGTCTCTCTCTCCCAGTGATTCCCAGTCTCTCTCTCTCAGTGATTCCCAGTCTCTCTCACTCAGTGATTCCCAGTCTCTCTCTCCCAGTGATTCCCAGTCTCTCTCTCTCAGTGATTCCCAGTCTCTCTCCCAGTGATTCTTGGTCTCTCTCTCTCTCCCAGTGATTCCCAATCTCTCTCCCAGTGATTCCCAGTCTCTCTCTCTCCCATTGATTCCCAGTCTCCCTCTTTCCCAGTGATTCCCAGTCTCTCTCCCTCAGTGATTCCCAAAGAGAAAGAGATACTGGGAAAAACAGGGAAGAAATTAAGAATCACTTAGAGAGACTGGTGACAGAGAGAGAGACTGGGTATCACTCAGAAATATTGGGAATCAATGAAAGAGAGAGATTGGGAATCAGATTTATTCCCAGTCTCTCTCTCAGTGATTTGAAGTCTGTCTCTGTGAATCCAGTTTCTCTCAGTGTTTCCCAATCTCTCTCTCTCTCGCCCATTCCTGATCTCGGTGACACCCAGTCTGTCTCTTATTGATTCCCAATTGCTTTCTCAGTGATTCCAAAACTTTCTCGGTAATTCCTAGTCTTTCCCACTATATGATTCCCAGTCTCTGTCTCAGTGATTCCCAGTCCATGTTTCTCTCTGATTCCCATTCTCTCTCTCTCTCTGATTCCCAGTCTCTCTCTCTCAGTGATTCCCAATCGCTCTCTGTCAGTGATTCCCAGTCTCTCTCTCAGTGATTCCCAGTCTCTCACTCTCAGTGATTCCCAATCGATCTCTGTCAGTGATTCCCATTTTCTCTCTCAGTGATTCCCAGTCTCACCCAGTGATTCCCAGTCTCTCCCAATGATTCCCAATCTCTCTCTCAATGAATCCCAATCTCTCTCTCTCAGTGATTTCCAGTCTCTCTTTCTCAGTGATTCTCATTTTCTCTCTCAGTGATTCCCAGTCTCTCCCAGTGATTCCCAAACTCTCTCTCGCTCAGTGATTCCCAGTCTCTCTCACTCAGTGATTCCCAGCCTCTCTCTCTCAGTGATTCCCAATCGCTCTCTCTCAGTGATTCCCTCACTCTCTCTCAGCGATTCCCAGTCTCTCTCACTCAGTGATTCCCTGTCTCTCTCACTCAGTGATTCCCAGCCTCTCTCTCTCTCAGTGATTCCCAGCCTCTCTCTCTCAGTGATTCCCAGTCTCTCTCTCTCTCTCTCTCAGTGATTCCCAGTTTCTCTCTCAGTGATTTCCAGTCTCTCTCTCCGTAATTCCCATTTTCTCTCTCAGTGATTCCCAGTCACTCTCTCTCTCTCAGTGATTCCCAGTTTATCTCTCAGTGATTCTCAGTCTCTCTCCCAGTGATTCTCAATCTCTCTCTCTCACTCCCAGTGATTCCCAGTCT
Source organism: Pristiophorus japonicus (assembly GCF_044704955.1). Lineage (NCBI taxonomy): Eukaryota > Metazoa > Chordata > Chondrichthyes > Pristiophoridae > Pristiophorus > Pristiophorus japonicus. The sequence continues at coordinate 164,823,257 of NC_091986.1, read as the reverse complement.
CTCTCCCAATGATTCCCAGTCTCTCTCTCTCCCATTGATTCCCAGTCTCTCTCTCTCTCCCAGTGATTCCCAGTCTCTCTCTCTCTCTCAGTCATTCCCAGTCCCTTTCACTCTCTGATTCCCATTCTCTCTCTCTCTCCCAGTGATTCCAAGTCTCTCTCTCAGTGATTCCCATTTTCTCTCTCAGTGATTCCCAGTCTGTCCCAGTGATTCCCAATCTCTCTCTCAGTAATTCCCATTTTCTCTCTCAGTGATTCCCAGTTTCTCTCTCAGTGATTCCCAGTCTCTTTCCCAGTGATTCCCAGTCTCTCTCCCTGTGATTCCCAGTCTCTCTCTCTCCCATTGATTCCCAGTCTCTCTCTCTCCCAGTGATTCCCAGTCTCTCTCACTCAGTGATTCCCAGTCTCTCTCTCCCAGTGATTCCCAGTCTCTCTCTCTCAGTGATTCCCAGTCTCTCTCCTAGTGATTCTCGGTCTCTCTCTCTCTCCCAGTGATTCCCAATCTCTCTCCCAGTGATTCCCAGTCTCTCTCTCTCCCATTGATTCCCAGTCTCTCTCTCTCCCAGTGATTCCCAGTCTCTCTCACTCAGTGATTCCCAGCCTCTCTCTCCCAGTGATTCCCAGTCTCTCTCTCTCAGTGATTCCCAGCATCTCTCTCTCAGTGATTCCCAATCGCTCTCTCTCAGTGATTCCCTCACTCTCTCTCAGCGATTCCCAGTCTCTCTCACTCAGTGATTCCCAGTCCCTCTCTCTCCCAGTGATTCCCAGTCTCTCTCACTCAGTGATTCCCAGCCTCTCTCTCTCAGTGATTCCCACTCATTCTCTCTCTCTCTCTCTCTCTCTCTCTCTCAGTGATTCCCAGTCTCTCTCCCTCAGTGATTCCCAATCTATCTCTCAGTGATTCCCAGTCTCTCTCTCTCACTGATTCCCAAAGAGAAAGAGATACTGGGAAAAACAGGGAAGAAATTGAGAATCACTTAGAGAGACTGGTGACAGAGAGAGAGACTGGGTATCACTCAGAAATATTGGGAATCAATGAAAGAGAGAGATTGGGAATCAGATTTATTCCCAGTCTCTCTCTCAGTGATTTGAAGTCTGTCTCTGTGAATCCAGTTTCTCTCAGTGCTTCCCAATCTCTCTCTCTCTCTCTCGCCCATTCCTGATCTCGGTGACACCCAGTCTGTCTCTTATTGATTCCCAATTGCTTTCTCAGTGATTCCAAAACTTTCTCGGTAATTCCTAGTCTTTACCACTATATGATTCCCAGTCTCTGTCTCAGTGATTCCCAGTCCATGTCTCTCTCTGATTCCCATTTTCTCTCTCTCTCTGATTCCCAGTCTCTCTCTCTCAGTGATTCCCAATCGCTCTCTGTCAGTGATTCCCAGTCTCTCTCTCAGTGATTCCCAGTCTCTCACTCTCAGTGATTCCCAATTGATCTCTGTCAGTGATTCCCATTTTCTCTCTCAGTGATTCCCAGTCTCACCCAGTGATTCCCAGTCTCTCTCTCTCTCTCTCTCTCTCTCAGTGATTTCCAGTCGCTCTCTCTCTCAGTGATTCCCTCTCTCTCTCTCTTCTCTCACTGATTCCCAATCTCTCTCTCACTGATTCCCAATCTCCCTCTCACTGATTCCCAGTCTCGCTCCCTCAGTGATTCCCACTCTCTCTCTCTCAGTGATTCCCAATCGCTCTCTCTCAGTGATTCCCTCAATCTCTCTCAGCGATTTCCAGTCTCTCTCACTCAGTGATTCCCACTCTCTCTCTCTCTCACTCAGTGATTCCCATTCTCTCTCTCTCAGTGATTCCCAGTCCCTTTCACTCTCTGATTCCCATTCTCTCTCTCTCCCAGTGATTCCCAGTCTCTCTCTCAGTGATTCCCATTTTCTCTCTCAGTGATTCCCAGTCTCTCCCAATGATTCCCAATCTCTCTCTCAATGAATCCCAATCTCTCTCTCAGTGATTCCCAGTCTCTCTTTCTCAGTGATTCTCATTTTCTCTCTCAGTGATTCCCAGTCTCTCCCAGTGATTCCCAATCTCTCTCTCGCTCAGTGATTCCCAGCCTCCCTCACTCAGTGATTCCCAGCCTCTCTCTCCCAGTGATTCCCAGTCTCTCTCCCATTGATTCCCAGTCTCTCTCTCTCCCAGTGATTCCCAGTCTCTCTCACTCAGTGATTCCCAGTCTCTCTCTCCCAGTGATTCCCAGCCTCTCTCTCTCAGTGATTCCCAATCGCTCTCTCTCAGTGATTCCCTCACTCTCTCTCATCGATTCCCAGTCTCTCTCACTCAGTGATTCCCAGTCTCTCTCACTCAGTGATTCCCAGCCTCTCTCTCTCTCAGTGATTCCCAGCCTCTCTCTCTCAGTGATTCCCAGTCTCTCTCTCTCTCTCAGTGATTCCCAGTTTCTCTCTCAGTGATTCCCAGCCTCTCTCTCTCAGTGATTCCCAGTCTCTCTCTCTCTCTCAGTGATTTCCAGCCTCTCTCTCTCAGTGATTCCCAGTCTCTCTCTCTCTCTCAGTAATTCCCATTTTCTCTCTCAGTGATTCCCAGTCTCTCCCAGTACTTCCCAGTCTCTCTCTCTCTCAGTCATTCCCATTTTCTCTCTCAGTGATTCCCAGTCTCTCTCACTCAGTGATTCCCAGCCTCTCTCTCCCAGTGATTCCCAATCTCTCTCTCGCTCAGTGATTCCCAGTCTCTCTCACTCAGTGATTCCCAGCCTCTCTCTCCCAGTGATTCCCAGTCTCTCTCTCTCAGTGATTCCCAGCATCTCTCTCTCAGTGATTCCCAATCGCTCTCTGTCAGTGATTCCCAGTCTCTCACTCAGTGATTCCCAGTCTCTCTCTCTCTCTCAGTGATTCCCAGTTTCTCTCTCAGTGATTCCCATTCTCTCTCCCAGTGATTCTCAGTCTCTCTCTCTCTCCCAGTGATTCTCAGTCTCTCTCCCATTGATTCCCAATCTCTCGCTCTCCCAGTGATTCCCAGTCTCTCTCACTCAGTGATTCCCAGTCTCTCTCCCTCAGTGATTCCCAATCTATCTCTCAGTGATTCCCAGTCTCTCTCTCTCTCAGTGATTCCCAGTCTCTCTCTTTCACTGATTCGTAAAGAGAAAGAGATACTGGGAAAAACAGGGAAGAAATTGAGAATCACTTAGAGAGACTGGTGACAGAGAGAGAGACTGGGTATCACTCAGAAATATTGGGAATCAATGAAAGCGAGAGATTTTGAATCCGATTTATTCCCAGTCTCTCTCTCAGTGATTTGAAGTCTGTCTCTGTGAATCCAGTTTCTCTCAGTGCTTCCCAATCTGTCTCTCTCTCTCTCGCCCATTCCTGATCTCGGTGACACCCAGTCTGTCTCTTATTGATTCCCAATTGCTTTCTCAGTGATTCCAAAACTTTCTCGGTAATTCCTAGTCTTTCCCACTATATGATTCCCAGTCTCTGTCTCAGTGATTCCCAGTCCATGTCTCTCTCTGATTCCCATTCTCTCTCTCTCTCTGATTCCCAGTCTCTCTCTCTCAGTGATTCCCAATCGCTCTCTGTCAGTGATTCCCAGTCTCTCACTCAGTGATTTCCAGTCTCTCTCACTCAGTGATTCCCAGTTCCTTTCACTCTCTGATTCCCATTCTCTCTCTCTCTCCCAGTGATTCCCAGTCTCTCTCTCAGTGATTCCCATTTTCTCTCTCAGTGATTCCCAGTCTCTCCCAATGATTCCCAATCTCTCTCTCAATGAATCCCAATCTCTCTCTCAGTGATTCCCAGTCTCTCTTTCTCAGTGATTCTCATTTTCTCTCTCAGTGATTCCCAGTCTCTCCCAGTGATTCCCAATCTCTCTCTCGCTCAGTGATTCCCAGTCTCTCTCACTCAGTGATTCCCAGCCTCTCTCTCCCAGTGATTCCCAGTCTCTCTCTCTCCCATTGATTCCCAGTCTCTCTCTCTCCCAGTGATTCCCAATCGCTCTCGCTCAGTGATTCGTTCACTCTCTCTCAGTGATTCCCAGCCTCTCTCTCTCAGTGATTCCCAATCACTCTCTCTCAGTGATTCCCTCACTCTCTCTCAGCGATTCCCAGTCTCTCTCACTCAGTGATTCCCAGTCTCTCTCTCTCTCAGTGATTCCCAGTCTCCCTCTCTCAGTGATTCCCAGTCTCTCTCTCTCAGTGATTCCAAGTCTCTCCAAATGATTCCCACTCTCTCTCTCAGTAATTCCCATTTTCTCTCTCAGTGATTCCCAGTCTCTCCCAGTACTTCCCAGTCTCTCTCTCTCTCAGTCATTCCCATTTTCTCTCTCAGTGATTCCCAGTCTCTCTCACTCAGTGATTCCCAGCCTCTCTCTCCCAGTGATTCCCAATCTCTCTCTCACTCAGTGATTCCCAGTCTCTCTCACTCAGTGATTCCCAGCCTCTCTCTCCCAGTGATTCCCAGTCTCTCTCTCTCAGTGATTCCCAGCATCTCTCTCTCAGTGATTCCCAATCGCTCTCTGTCAGTGATTCCCAGTCTCTCACTCAGTGATTCCCAGTCTCTCTCACTCAGTGATTCCCAGTTCCTTTCACTCTCTGATTCCCATTCTCTCTCTCTCTCCCAGTGATTCCCAGTCTCTCTCTCAGTGATTCCCATTTTCTCTCTCAGTGATTCCCAGTCTCTCCCAATGATTCCCAATCTCTCTCTCAATGAATCCCAATCTCTCTCTCAGTGATTCCCAGTCTCTCTTTCTCAGTGATTCTCATTTTCTCTCTCAGTGATTCCCAGTCTCTCCCAGTGATTCCCAATCTCTCTCTCGCTCAGTGATTCCCAGTCTCTCTCACTCAGTGATTCCCAGCCTCTCTCTCCCAGTGATTCCCAGTCTCTCTCTCTCCCATTGATTCCCAGTCTCTCTCTCTCCCAGTGATTCCCAATCGCTCTCGCTCAGTGATTCGTTCACTCTCTCTCAGTGATTCCCAGCCTCTCTCTCTCAGTGATTCCCAATCACTCTCTCTCAGTGATTCCCTCACTCTCTCTCAGCGATTCCCAGTCTCTCTCACTCAGTGATTCCCAGTCTCTCTCTCTCTCAGTGATTCCCAGTCTCCCTCTCTCAGTGATTCCCAGTCTCTCTCTCTCAGTGATTCCAAGTCTCTCCAAATGATTCCCACTCTCTCTCTCAGTAATTCCCATTTTCTCTCTCAGTGATTCCCAGTCTCTCCCAGTACTTCCCAGTCTCTCTCTCTCTCAGTCATTCCCATTTTCTCTCTCAGTGATTCCCAGTCTCTCTCACTCAGTGATTCCCAGCCTCTCTCTCCCAGTGATTCCCAATCTCTCTCTCGCTCAGTGATTCCCAGTCTCTCTCACTCAGTGATTCCCAGCCTCTCTCTCCCAGTGATTCCCAGTCTCTCTCTCTCAGTGATTCCCAGCATCTCTCTCTCAGTGATTCCCAATCGCTCTCTCTCAGTGATTCCCTCACTCTCTCTCAGCGATTCCCAGTCTCTCTCACTCAGTGATTCCCAGTCTCTCTCTCTCCCAGTGATTCCCAGTCTCTCTCACTCAGTGATTCCCAGCCTCTCTCTCCCAGTGATTCCCAGTCTCTCTCTCTCAGTGATTCCCAGCATCTCTCTCTCAGTGATTCCCAATCGCTCTCTCTCAGTGATTCCCTCACTCTCTCTCAGCGATTCCCAGTCTCTCTCACTCAGTGATTCCCAGTCTCTCTCTCTCCCAGTGATTCCCAGTCTCTCTCACTCAGTGATTCCCAGCCTCTCTCTCTCAGTGATTCCCACTCATTCTCTCTCTCTCTCTCTCTCTCTCTCTCTCTCAGTGATTCCCAGTCTCTCTCCCTCAGTGATTCCCAATCTATCTCTCAGTGATTCCCAGTCTCTCTCACTCTCTCAGTGATTCCCAGTCTCTCTCTCTCACTGATTCCCAAAGAGAAAGAGATACTGGGAAAAACAGGGAAGAAATTGAGAATCGCTTAGAGAGACTGGTGACAGAGAGAGAGACTGGGTATCACTCAGAAATATTGGGAATCAATGAAAGAGAGAGATTGGTAATCAGATTTATTCCCAGTCTCTCTCTCAGTGATTTGAAGTCTGTCTCTGTGAATCCAGTTTCTCTCAGTGCTTCCCAATCTCTCTCTCTCTCTCTCGCCCATTCCTGATCTCGGTGACACCCAGTCTGTCTCTTATTGATTCCCAATTGCTTTCTCAGTGATTCCAAAACTTTCTCGGTAATTCCTAGTCTTTCCCACTATATGATTCCCAGTCTCTGTCTCAGTGATTCCCAGTCCATGTCTCTCTCTGATTCCCATTTTCTCTCTCTCTCTGATTCCAAGTCTCTCTCTCAGTGATTCCCAATCGCTCTCTGTCAATGATTCCCAGTCTCTCTCTCAGTGATTCCCAGTCTCTCAATCTCAGTGATTCCCAATTGATCTCTGTCAGTGATTCCCATTTTCTCTCTCAGTGATTCCCAGTCTCACCCAGTGATTTCCAGTCTCTCTCTCTCTCTCTCTCTCTCTCAGTGATTCCCAGTCGCTCTCTCTCTCAGTGATTCCCTCTCTCTCTCTCTCTCTCACTGATTCCCAATCTCTCTCTCACTGATTCCCAATCTCTCTCTCACTGATTCCCAGTCTCGCTCCCTCAGTGATTCCCACTCTCTCTCACTCAGTGATTCCCAGTCTCTCTCACTCAGTGATTCCCAGTCCCTTTCACTCTCTGATTCCCATTCTCTCTCTCTCCCAGTGATTCCCAGTCTCTCTTTCTCAGTGATTCTCATTTTCTCTCTCAGTGATTCCCAGTCTCTCCCAGTGATTCCCAATCTCTCTCTCGCTCAGTGATTCCCAGTCTCTCTCACTCAGTGATTCCCAGCCTCTCTCTCCCAGTGATTCCCAGTCTCTCTCCCAGTGATTCCCAGTCTCTCTCTCTCCCATTGATTCCCAGTCTCTCTCTCTCCCAGTGATTCCCAGTCTCTCTCACTCAATGATTCCAAGCCTCTCTCTCCCACTGATTCCCAGTCTCTCTCTCTCAGTGATTCCCAGCCTCTCTCTCCCAGTGATTCCCAGTCTCTCTCTCTCAGTGATTCCCAGTCTCTCTCTCTCTCAGTGATTCCCAATCGCTCTCTCTCAGTGATTCCCTCACTCTCTCTCAGCGATTCCCAGTCTCTCTCACTCAGTGATTCCCAGTCTCTCTCACTCAGTGATTCCCAGCCTCTCTCTCTCTCAGTGATTCCCAGCCTCTCTCTCTCAGTGATTCCCAGTCTCTCTCTCTCTCTCAGTGATTCCCAGTTTCTCTCTCAGTGATTCCCAGTCTCTCTCCCAGTGATTCTCAGTCTCTCTCTCTCTCCCAGTGATTCCCAGTCTCTCTCCCATTGAATCCCAATCTCTCTCTCTCCCAGTGATTCCCAGTCTCTCTCACTCAGTGATTCCCAGTCTCTCTCCCTCAGTGATTCCCAATTTATCTCTCAGTGATTCCCAGTCTCTCTCTCTCTCAGTGATTCACAGTCTCTCTCTCTCACTGATTCGTAAAGAGAAAGAGATACTGGGAAAAACAGGGAAGAAATTGAGAATCACTTAGAGAGACTGGTGACAGAGAGAGAGACTGGGTATCACTCAGAAATATTGGGAATCAATGAAAGAGAGAGATTTTGAATCAGATTTATTCCCAGTCTCTCTCTCAGTGATTCCCAGTCTCTCAATCTCAGTGATTCCCAATTGATCTCTGTCAGTGATTCCCATTTTCTCTCTCAGTGATTCCCAGTCTCACCCAGTGATTTCCAGTCTCTCTCTCTCTCTCTCTCTCTCTCAGTGATTCCCAGTCGCTCTCTCTCTCAGTGATTCCCTCTCTCTCTCTCTCTCTCACTGATTCCCAATCTCTCTCTCACTGATTCCCAATCTCTCTCTCACTGATTCCCAGTCTCGCTCCCTCAGTGATTCCCACTCTCTCTCACTCAGTGATTCCCAGTCTCTCTCACTCAGTGATTCCCAGTCCCTTTCACTCTCTGATTCCCATTCTCTCTCTCTCCCAGTGATTCCCAGTCTCTCTTTCTCAGTGATTCTCATTTTCTCTCTCAGTGATTCCCAGTCTCTCCCAGTGATTCCCAATCTCTCTCTCGCTCAGTGATTCCCAGTCTCTCTCACTCAGTGATTCCCAGCCTCTCTCTCCCAGTGATTCCCAGTCTCTCTCCCAGTGATTCCCAGTCTCTCTCTCTCCCATTGATTCCCAGTCTCTCTCTCTCCCAGTGATTCCCAGTCTCTCTCACTCAATGATTCCAAGCCTCTCTCTCCCACTGATTCCCAGTCTCTCTCTCTCAGTGATTCCCAGCCTCTCTCTCCCAGTGATTCCCAGTCTCTCTCTCTCAGTGATTCCCAGTCTCTCTCTCTCTCAGTGATTCCCAATCGCTCTCTCTCAGTGATTCCCTCACTCTCTCTCAGCGATTCCCAGTCTCTCTCACTCAGTGATTCCCAGTCTCTCTCACTCAGTGATTCCCAGCCTCTCTCTCTCTCAGTGATTCCCAGCCTCTCTCTCTCAGTGATTCCCAGTCTCTCTCTCTCTCTCAGTGATTCCCAGTTTCTCTCTCAGTGATTCCCAGTCTCTCTCCCAGTGATTCTCAGTCTCTCTCTCTCTCCCAGTGATTCCCAGTCTCTCTCCCATTGAATCCCAATCTCTCTCTCTCCCAGTGATTCCCAGTCTCTCTCACTCAGTGATTCCCAGTCTCTCTCCCTCAGTGATTCCCAATTTATCTCTCAGTGATTCCCAGTCTCTCTCTCTCTCAGTGATTCACAGTCTCTCTCTCTCACTGATTCGTAAAGAGAAAGAGATACTGGGAAAAACAGGGAAGAAATTGAGAATCACTTAGAGAGACTGGTGACAGAGAGAGAGACTGGGTATCACTCAGAAATATTGGGAATCAATGAAAGAGAGAGATTTTGAATCAGATTTATTCCCAGTCTCTCTCTCAGTGATTTGAAGTCTGTCTCTGTGAATCCAGTTTATCTCAGTGCTTCCCAATCTCTCTCTCTCTCTCTCGCCCATTCCTGATCTCGGTGACACCCAGTCTGTCTCTTATTGATTCCCAATTGCTTTCTCAGTGATTCCAAAACTTTCTCGGTAATTCCTAGTCTTTCCCACTATATGATTCCCAGTCTCTGTCTCAGTGATTCCCAGTCCATGTCTCTCTCTGATTCCCATTTTCTCTCTCTCTCTGATTCCCAGTCTCTCTCTCAGTGATTCCCAATCGCTCTCTGTCAGTGATTCCCAGTCTCTCTCTCAGTGATTCCCAGTCTCTCAATCTCAGTGATTCCCAATTGATCTCTGCCAGTGATTCCCATTTTCTCTCTCAGTGATTCCCAGTCTCACCCAGTGATTCCCAGTCTCTCTCTCTCTCTCTCTCTCAGTGATTCCCAGTCGCTCTCTCTCTCAGTGATTCCCAGTCTCTCTCACTCAGTGATTCCCAGCCTCTCTCTCCCAGTGATTCCCAGTCTCTCTCTCTCCCATTGATTCCCAGTCTCTCTCTCTCCCAGTGATTCCCAATCGCTCTCGCTCAGTGATTCTTTCACTCTCTCTCAGTGATTCCCAGCCTCTCTATCTCAGTGATTCCCAATCACTCTCTCTCAGTGATTCCCTCACTCTCTCTCAGCGATTCCCAGTCTCTCTCACTCAGTGATTCCCAGTCTCTCTCTCTCTCAGTGATTCCCAGTCTCCCTCTCTCAGTGATTCCCAGTCTCTCTCTCTCAGTGATTCCAAGTCTCTCCAAATGATTCCCACTCTCTCTCTCAGTAATTCCCATTTTCTCTCTCAGTGATTCCCAGTCTCTCCCAGTACTTCCCAGTCTCTCTCTCTCTCAGTCATTCCCATTTTCTCTCTCAGTGATTCCCAGTTTCACCCAGTGATTCCCAGTCTCTCTCTCAGTGATTCCCACTCTCTCTCTCTCTCTCAGTGATTCCCAATCTTCCTCTCTCAGTGATTCCCAGTCCCTTTCACACTCTGATTCCCATTCTCTCTCTCTCTCCCAGTGATTCCCAGTCTCTCTCACTCAGTGATTCCCAGCCTCTCTCTCTCAGTGATTCCCACTCATTCTCTCTCACTCTCTCTCTCTCTCTCTCTCTCAGTGATTCCCAGTCTCTCTCTCTCACTGATTCCCAAAGAGAAAGAGATACTGGGAAAAACAGGGAAGAAATTAAGAATCACTTAGAGAGACTGGTGACAGAGAGAGAGACTGGGTATCACTCAGAAATATTGGGAATCAATGAAAGAGAGAGATTGGGAATCAGATTTATTCCCAGTCTCTCTCTCAGTGATTTGAAGTCTGTCTCTGTGAATCCAGTTTCTCTCAGTGCTTCCCAATCTCTCTCTCTCTCTCGCCCATTCCTGATCTCGGTGACACCCAGTCTGTCTCCTATTGATTCCCAATTGCTTTCTCAGTGATTCCAAAACTTTCTCGGTAATTCCTAGTCTTTCCCACTATATGATTCCCAGTCTCTGTCTCAGTGATTCCCAGTCCATGTTTCTCTCTGATTCCCATTCTCTCTCTCTCTCTGATTCCCAGTCTCTCTCTCTCAGTGATTCCCAATCGCTCTCTGTCAGTGATTCCCAGTCTCTCTCTCAGTGATTACTAGTCTCTCACTCTCAGTGATTCCCAATCGATCTCTGTCAGTGATTCCCATTTTCTCTCTCAGTGATTCCCAGTCTCACCCAGTGATTCCCAGTCTCTCCCAATGATTCCCAATCTCTCTCTCTCAATGAATCCCAATCTCTCTCTCTCAGTGATTCCCAGTCTCTCTTTCTCAGTGATTCTCATTTTCTCTCTCAGTGATTCCCAGTCTCTCCCAGTGATTCCCAAACTCTCTCTCGCTCAGTGATTCCCAGTCTCTCTCACTCAGTGATTCCCAGGCTCTCTCTCTCAGTGATTCCCAATCGCTCTCTCTCAGTGATTCCCTCACTCTCTCTCAGCGATTCCCAGTCTCTCTCACTCAGTGATTCCCAGTCTCTCTCACTCTGTGATTCCCAGCCTCTCTCTCTCTCAGTGATTCCCAGCCTCTCTCTCTCAGTGATTCCCAGTCTGTCTCTCTCTCTCTCTCAGTGATTCCCAGTTTCTCTCTCAGTGATTCCCAGTCTCTCTCCCAGTGTTTCACAGTCTCTCTCTCTCTCCCAGTGATTCCCAGTCCCTCTCCCAGTGATTCCCAGTCTCTCTCTCTCCCATTGATTCCCAGTCTCCCTCTCTCCCAGTGATTCCCAGTCTCTCTCACTCAGTGATTCCCAGCCTCTCTCTCTCAGTGATTCCCACTCATTCTCTCTCTCTCTCTCTCTCTCTCTCTCAGTGATTTCCAGTCTCTCTCCCTCAGTGATTCCCAATCTATCTCTCAGTGATTCGCAGTCTCTCTCTCTCTCTCAGTGATTCCCAGTCTCTCTCTCTCACTGATTCCCAAAGAGAAAGAGATACTGGGAAAAACAGGGAAGAAATTGAGAATCACTTAGAGAGACTGGTGACAGAGAGAGAGACTGGGTATCACTCAGAAATATTGGGAATCAATGAAAGACAGAGATTGGGAATCAGATTTATTCCCAGTCTCTCTCTCAGTGATTTGAAGTCTGTCTCTGTGAATCCAGTTTCTCTCAGTGCTTCCCAATCTCTCTCTCTCTCTCTCGCCCATTCCTGATCTTGGTGACACCCAGTCTGTCTCTTATTGATTCCCAATTGCTTTCTCAGTGATTCCAAAACTTTCTCGGTAATTCCTAGTCTTTCCCACTATATGATTCCCAGTCTCTGTCTCAGTGATACCCAGTCCATGTCTCTCTCTGATTCCCATTTTCTCTCTCTCTCTGATTCCCAGTCTCTCTCTCTCAGTGATTCCCAATCGCTCTCTGTCAGTGATTCCCAGTCTCTCTCTCAGTAATTCCGAGTCTCTCACTCTCAGTGATTCCCAATCGATCTCTGTCAGTGATTCCCATTTTCTCTCTCAGTGATTCCCAGTCTCACCCAGTGATTCCCAGTCTCTCTCGCTCTCTCTCTCTCAGTGATTCCCAGTCGCTCTCTCTCTCAGTGATTCCCTCTCTCTATCTCTCTCTCTCACTGATTCCCAATCTCTCTCTCACTGATTCCCAATCTCTCTCTCACTGATTCCCAGTCTCTCTCCCTCAGTGATTCCCAATCTCTCTCTCAGTAATTCCCATTTTCTCTCTCAGTGATTCCCAGTCACTCTCTCTCTCTCAGTGATTCTCAGTTTCTCTCTCAGTGATTCCCAGTCTCTCTGCCAGTGATTCTCAATCTCTACTCTCTCACTCCCAGTGATTCCCAGTCTCTCTCCCAATGATACCCAGTCTCTCTCTCTGCCATTGATTCCCAGTCTCTCTCTCTCTCTCAGTGATTCCCAGTCCCTTTCACTCTCTGATTCCCATTCTCTCTCTCTCTCCCAGTGATTCCCAGTGTCTCTCTCAGTGATTCCCATTTTCTCTCTCAGTGATTCACAGTCTCTCCCAGTGATTCCCAATCTCTCTCTCAGTAATTCCCATTTTCTCTCTCAGTGATTCCCAGTTTCTCTCTCAGTGATTCCAGGTCTCTTTCCCAGTGATTCCCAGTCTCTCTCCCAGTGATTCCCAGTCTCTCTCTCTCCCATTGATTCCCAGACTCTCTCTCTCCCAGTGATTCCCAGTCTCTCTCACTCAGTGATTCCCAACCTCTCTCTCCCAGTGATTCCCAGTCTCTCTCTCAGTGATTCCCAATCTCTCTCCCAGTGATTCTCGGTCTCTCTCTCTCTCCCAGTGATTCCCAGTCTCTCTCCCAGTGATTCCCAGTCTCTCTCTCTCCAATTGATTCCCAGTCTCTCTCTCTCCCAGTGATTCCCAGTCTCTCTCACTCAGTGATTCCCAGCCTCTCTCTCCCAGTGATTCCCAGTCTCTCTCTCTCAGTGATTCCCAGCCTCTCTCTCTCAGTGATTCCCAATCGCTCTCTCTCAGTGATTCCCAGTCCCTTTCATTCTCTGATTCCAATTCTCTCTCTCTCTCCCAGTGATTCCAAGTCTCTCACTCAGTGATTCCCATTTTGTCTCTGTGATTCCCAGTCTCTCCCAGTGATTCCCAATCTCTCTCTCAGTAATTCCCATTTTCTATCTCAGTGATTCCCAGTCACTCTTTCTCTCTCAGTGATTCCCAGATTCTCACTCAGTGATTCCCAGTCTCTCTCACTCAGTGATTCCCAGCCTCTCTCTCTCTCAGTGATTCCCAGCCTCTCTCTCTCAGTGATTCCCAGTCTCTCTCTCTCTCTCAGTGATTCCCAGTTTCTCTCTCAGTGATTCCCAGTCTCTCTCCCAGTGATTCTCAGTCTCTCTCTCTCTCCCAGTGATTCCCAGTCTCTCTCCCAGTGATTCCCAGTCTCTCTCTCTCCCATTGATTCCCAGTCTCTCTCTCTCCAAGTGATTCCCAGTCTCTCTCACTCAGTGATTCCCAGTCTCTCTCCTTCAGTGATTCCCAATCTATCTCTCAGTGATTCCCAGTCTCTCTCCCAGTGATTCCCAGTCTCTCTCTCTCCCATTGATTCCCAGTCTCTCTCTCTCCCATTGATTCCCAGTCTCTCTCTCTCCCAGTGATTCCCAGTCTCTCTCACTCAGTGATTCCCAGTCTCTCTCTCTCACTGATTCGCAAAGAGAAAGAGATACTGGGAAAAACAGGGAAGAAATTGAGAATCACTTAGAGAGACTGGTGACAGAGAGAGAGACTGGGTATCACTCAGAAATATTGGGAATCAATGAAAGAGAGAGATTGGGAATCAGATTTATTCCCAGTCTCTCTCTCAGTGATTTGAAGTCTGTCTCTGTGAATCCAGTTTCTCTCAGCGCTTCCCAATCTCTCTCTCTCTCTCTCGCCCATTCCTGATCTCGGTGACACCCAGTCTGTCTCTTATTGATTCCCAATTGCTTTCTCAGTGATTCCAAAACTTTCTCGGTAATTCCTAGTCTTTCCCACTATATGATTCCCAGTCTCTGTCTCAGTGATTCCCAGTCCATGTCTCTCTCTGATTCCCATTCTCTCTCTCTCTCTGATTCCCAGTCACTCTCTCTCAGTGATTCCCAATCGCTCTCTGTCAGTGATTCCCAGTCTCTCACTCAGTGATTCCCAGTCTCTCTCACTCAGTGATTCCCAGTTCCTTTCACTCTCTGATTCCCATTCTCTCTCTCTCTCCCAGTGATTCCCAGTCTCTCTCTCAGTGATTCCCATTTTCTCTCTCAGTGATTCCCAGTCTCTCCCAATGATTCCCAATCTCTCTCTCAATGAATCCCAATCTCTCTCTCAGTGATTCCCAGTCTCTCTTTCTCAGTGATTCTCATTTTCTCTCTCAGTGATTCAAAGTCTCTCCCAGTGATTCCCAATCTCTCTCTCGCTCAGTGATTCCCAGTCTCTCTCACTCAGTGATTCCCAGCCTCTCTCTCCCAGTGATTCCCAGTCTCTCTCTCTCCCATTGATTCCCAGTCTCTCTCTCTCCCAGTGATTCCCAGTCTCTCTCACTCAGTGATTCCCAGCCTCTCTCTCTCAGCAATTCCCAGCTTCTCTCTCTCAGTGATTCCCAATCGCTCTCGCTCAGTGATTCCCTCACTCTCTCTCAGCGATTCCCAGTCACTCTCACTCAGTGATTCCCAGTCTCTCTCTCTCTCAGTGATTCCCAGTCTCCCTCTCTCAGTGATTCCCAGTCTCTCTCTCTCAGTGATTCCAAGTCTCTCCCAATGATTCCCACTCTCTCTCTCAGTAATTCCCATTTTCTCTCTCAGTGATTCCCAGTCTCTCCCAGTACTTCCCAATCTCTCTCTCTCTTAGTCATTGCCATTTTCTCTCTCAGTGATTCCCAGTTTCACCCAGTGATTCCCAGTCTCTCTCTCAGTGATTCCCACTCTCTCTCTCTCTCTCAGTGATGCCCAATCTCCCTCTCTCAGTGATTCCCAGTCCCTTTCACTCTCTGATTCCCATTCTCTCTCTCTCTCCCAGTGATTCCCAGCCTCTCTCTCTCAGTGATTCCCACTCATTCTCTCTCTCTCTCTCTCTCTCTCTCTCAGTGATTCCCAGTCTCTCTCCCTCAGTGATTCCCAAAGAGAAAGAGATACTGGGAAAAACAGGGAAGAAATTGAGAATCACTTAGAGAGACTGGTGACAGAGAGAGAGACTGGGTATCACTCAGAAATATTGGGAATCAATGAAAGAGAGAGATTGGGAATCAGATTTATTCCCAGTCTCTCTCTCAGTGATTTGAAGTCTGTCTCTGTGAATCCAGTTTCTCTCAGTGCTTCCCAATCTCTCTCTCTCTCTCTCGCCCATTCCTGATCTCGGTGACACCCAGTCTGTCTCTTATTGATTCCCAATTGCTTTCTCAGTGATTCCAAAACTTTCTCGGTAATTCCTAGTCTTTCCCACTATATGATTCCCAGTCTCTGTCTCAGTGATTCCCAGTCCATGTCTCTCTCTGATTCCCATTCTCTCTCTCTCTCTGATTCCCAGTCACTCTCTCTCAGTGATTCCCAATCGCTCTCTGTCAGTGATTCCCAGTCTCTCTCTCAGTGATTCCCAGTCTCTCACTCTCAGTGATTCCCAATCGATCTCTGTCAGTGATTCCCATTTTCTCTCTCAGTGATTCCCAGTCTCACCCAGTGATTCCCAGTCTCTCCCAATGATTCCCAATCTCTCTCTCAATGAATCCCAATCTCTCTCTCAGTGATTCCCAGTCTCTCTTTCTCAGTGATTCTCATTTTCTCTCTCAGTGATTCCCAGTCTCTCCCAGTGATTCCCAATCTCTCTCCCGCTCAGTGATTCCCAGTCTCTCTCACTCAGTGATTCCCAGCCTCTCTCTCCCAGTGATTCCCAGTCTCTCTCTCTCTCAGTGATTCCCAGCCTCTCTCTCTCAGTGATTCCCAATCGCTCTCTCTCAGTGATTCCCTCACTCTCTCTCAGCGATTCCCAGTCTCTCTCACTTAGTGATTCCCAGTCTCTCTCACTCAGTGATTCCCAGCCTCTCTCTCTCTCAGTGATTCCCAGCCTCTCTCTCTCAGTGGTTCCCAGTCTCTCTCTCCCTCTCAGTGATTCCCAGTTTCTCTCTCAGTGATTCCCAGTCTCTCTCCCAGTGTTTCTCAGTCTCTCTCTCTCTCCCAGTGATTCCCAGTCTCTCTCCCAGTGATTCCCAGTCTCTCTCTCTCCCATTGATTCCCAGTCTCTCTCTCTCCCAGTGATTCCCAGTCTCTCTCACTCAGTGATTCCCAGCCTCTCTCTCTCAGTGATTCCCCCTCATTCTCTCTCTCTCTCTCTCTCTCTCTATCTCTCTCAGTGATTCCCAGTCTCTCTCCCTCAGTGATTCCCAATCTATCTCTCAGTGATTCCCAGTCTCTCTCTCTCTCTCAGTGATTCCCAGTCTCTCTCTCTCACTGATTCCCAAAGCGAAAGAGATACTGGGAAAAACAGGGAAGAAATTGAGAATCACTTAGAGAGACTGGTGACAGAGAGAGAGACTGGGTATCACTCAGAAATATTGGGAATCAATGAAAGAGAGAGACTGGGAATCAGATTTATTCCAGGTCTCTCTCTCAGTGATTTGAAGTTTGTCTCTGTGAATCCAGTTTCTCTCAGTGCTTCCCAATGTCTCTCTCTCTCTCTCTCGCCCATTCCTGATCTCGGTGACACCCAGTCTGTCTCTTATTGATTCCCAATTGCTTTCTCAGTGATTCCAAAACTTTCTCGGTAATTCCTAGTCTTTCCCACTATATGATTCCCAGTCTCTGTCTCAGTGATTCCCAGTCCATGTCTCCCTCTGATTCCCATTTTCTCTCTCTCTCTGATTCCCAGTCTCTCTCTCTCAGTGATTCCCAATCGCTCTCTGTCAGTGATTCCCAGTCTCTCTCTTAGTGATTCCCAGTCTCTCACTCTCAGTGATTCCCAATCGATCTCTGTCAGTGATTCCCATTTTCTCTCTCAGTGATTCCCAGTCTCACCCAGTGATTCCCAGTCTCTCTCTCTCTCTCTCTCTCAGTGATTCCCAGTCGCTCTCTCTCTCAGTGATTCCCTCTCTCTCTCTCTCTCTCTCACTGATTCCCAATCTCTCTCTCACTGATTCCCAATCTCTCTCTCACTGATTCCCAGTCTCGCTCCCTCAGTGATTCCCACTCTCTCTCTCTCAGTGATTCCCAATCGCTCTCTGTCAGTGATTCCCTCAATCTCTCTCAGCGATTTCCAGTCTCTCTCACTCAGTGATTCCCAGTCTCTCTCTCTCTCAGTGATTCCCAGTCTCCCTCTCTCAGTGATTCCCAGTCTCTCTCTCTCAGTGATTCCAAGTTTCTCCCAATGATTCCCACTCTCTCTCTCAGTAATTCCCATTTTCTCTCTCAGTGATTCCCAGTCTCTCCCAGTACTTCCCAGTCTCTCTCTCTCTCAGTGATTCCCATTTTCTCTCTCAGTGATTCCCAGTTTCACCCAGTGATTCCCAGTCTCTCTCTCAGTGATTCCCACTCTCTCTCTCTCTCTCAGTGATTCCCAATCTCCCTCTCTCAGTGATTCCCAGTCCCTTTCACTCTCTGATTCCCATTCTCTCTCTCTCTCCCAGTGATTCCCAGTCTCTCTCTCAGTGATTCCCACTCTCTCTCTCAGTGATTCCCACTCATTCTCTCTCTCTCTCTCTCTCTCTCTCTCTCTCTCTCTCTCTCTCAGTGATTCCCAGTCTCTCTCCCTCAGTGATTCCCAAAGAGAAAGAGATACTGGGAAAAACAGGGAAGAAATTGAGAATCACTTAGAGAGACTGGTGACAGAGAGAGAGACTGGGTATCACTCAGAAATATTGGGAATCATTGAAAGAGAGAGATTGGGAATCAGATTTATTCCCAGTCTCTCTCTCAGTGATTTGAAGTCTGTCTCTGTGAATCCAGTTTCTCTCAGTGCTTCCCAATCTCTCTCTCTCTCGCCCATTCCTGATCTCGGTGACACCCACTCTGTCTCTTATTGATTCCCAATTGCTTTCTCAGTGATTCCAAAACTTTCTCGGTAATTCCTAGTCTTTCCCACTATATGATTCCCAGTCTCTGTCTCAGTGATTCCCAGTCCATGTTTCTCTCTGATTCCCATTCTCTCTCTCTCTCTGATTCCCAGTCTCTCTCTCTCAGTGATTCCCAATCGCACTCTGTCAGTGATTCCCATTTTCTCTCTCAGTGATTCCCAGTCTCTCCCAGTGATTCCCAGTCTCTCTCTCTCTCTCTCTCTCAGTGATTCCCAGTCGCTCTCCCAATGATACCCAGTCTCTCTCTCTGCCATTGATTCCCAGTCTCTCTCTCTCTCTCAGTGATTCCCAGTCCCTTTCACTCTCTGATTCCCATTCTCTCTCTCTCTCCCAGTGATTCCCAGTGTCTCTCTCAGTGATTCCCATTTTCTCTCTCAGTGATTCACAGTCTCTCCCAGTGATTCCCAATCTCTCTCTCAGTAATTCCCATTTTCTCTCTCAGTGATTCCCAGTTTCTCTCTCAGTGATTCCAGGTCTCTTTCCCAGTGATTCCCAGTCTCTCTCCCAGTGATTCCCAGTCTCTCTCTCTCCCATTGATTCCCAGACTCTCTCTCTCCCAGTGATTCCCAGTCTCTCTCACTCAGTGATTCCCAACCTCTCTCTCCCAGTGATTCCCAGTCTCTCTCTCAGTGATTCCCAATCTCTCTCCCAGTGATTCTCGGTCTCTCTCTCTCTCCCAGTGATTCCCAGTCTCTCTCCCAGTGATTCCCAGTCTCTCTCTCTCCCATTGATTCCCAGTCTCTCTCTCTCCCAGTGATTCCCAGTCTCTCTCACTCAGTGATTCCCAGCCTCTCTCTCCCAGTGATTCCCAGTCTCTCTCTCTCAGTGATTCCCAGCCTCTCTCTCTCAGTGATTCCCAATCGCTCTCTCTCAGTGATTCCCAGTCCCTTTCATTCTCTGATTCCAATTCTCTCTCTCTCTCCCAGTGATTCCAAGTCTCTCACTCAGTGATTCCCATTTTGTCTCTGTGATTCCCAGTCTCTCCCAGTGATTCCCAATCTCTCTCTCAGTAATTCCCATTTTCTATCTCAGTGATTCCCAGTAACTCTTTCTCTCTCAGTGATTCCCAGATTCTCACTCAGTGATTCCCAGTCTCTCTCACTCAGTGATTCCCAGCCTCTCTCTCTCTCAGTGATTCCCAGCCTCTCTCTCTCAGTGATTCCCAGTCTCTCTCTCTCTCTCAGTGATTCCCAGTTTCTCTCTCAGTGATTCCCAGTCTCTCTCCCAGTGATTCTCAGTCTCTCTCTCTCTCCCAGTGATTCCCAGTCTCTCTCCCAGTGATTCCCAGTCTCTCTCTCTCCCATTGATTCCCAGTCTCTCTCTCTCCCAGTGATTCCCAGTCTCTCTCACTCAGTGATTCCCAGTCTCTCTCCTTCAGTGATTCCCAATCTATCTCTCAGTGATTCCCAGTCTCTCTCCCAGTGATTCCCAGTCTCTCTCTCTCCCATTGATTCCCAGTCTCTCTCTCTCCCATTGATTCCCAGTCTCTCTCTCTCCCAGTGATTCCCAGTCTCTCTCACTCAGTGATTCCCAGTCTCTCTCTCTCACTGATTCGCAAAGAGAAAGAGATACTGGGAAAAACAGGGAAGAAATTGAGAATCACTTAGAGAGACTGGTGACAGAGAGAGAGACTGGGTATCACTCAGAAATATTGGGAATCAATGAAAGAGAGAGATTGGGAATCAGATTTATTCCCAGTCTCTCTCTCAGTGATTTGAAGTCTGTCTCTGTGAATCCAGTTTCTCTCAGCGCTTCCCAATCTCTCTCTCTCTCTCTCGCCCATTCCTGATCTCGGTGACACCCAGTCTGTCTCTTATTGATTCCCAATTGCTTTCTCAGTGATTCCAAAACTTTCTCGGTAATTCCTAGTCTTTCCCACTATATGATTCCCAGTCTCTGTCTCAGTGATTCCCAGTCCATGTCTCTCTCTGATTCCCATTCTCTCTCTCTCTCTGATTCCCAGTCACTCTCTCTCAGTGATTCCCAATCGCTCTCTGTTAGTGATTCCCAGTCTCTCACTCAGTGATTCCCAGTCTCTCTCACTCAGTGATTCCCAGTTCCTTTCACTCTCTGATTCCCATTCTCTCTCTCTCTCCCAGTGATTCCCAGTCTCTCTCTCAGTGATTCCCATTTTCTCTCTCAGTGATTCCCAGTCTCTCCCAATGATTCCCAATCTCTCTCTCAATGAATCCCAATCTCTCTCTCAGTGATTCCCAGTCTCTCTTTCTCAGTGATTCTCATTTTCTCTCTCAGTGATTCCCAGTCTCTCCCAGTGATTCCCAATCTCTCTCTCGCTCAGTGATTCCCAGTCTCTCTCACTCAGTGATTCCCAGCCTCTCTCTCCCAGTGATTCCCAGTCTCTCTCTCTCCCATTGATTCCCAGTCTCTCTCTCTCCCAGTGATTCCCAGTCTCTCTCACTCAGTGATTCCCAGCCTCTCTCTCTCAGCAATTCCCAGCTTCTCTCTCTCAGTGATTCCCAATCGCTCTCGCTCAGTGATTCCCTCACTCTCTCTCAGCGATTCCCAGTCACTCTCACTCAGTGATTCCCAGTCTCTCTCTCTCTCAGTGATTCCCAGTCTCCCTCTCTCAGTGATTCCCAGTCTCTCTCTCTCAGTGATTCCAAGTCTCTCCCAATGATTCCCACTCTCTCTCTCAGTAATTCCCATTTTCTCTCTCAGTGATTCCCAGTCTCTCCCAGTACTTCCCAATCTCTCTCTCTCTCAGTCATTGCCATTTTCTCTCTCAGTGATTCCCAGTTTCACCCAGTGATTCCCAGTCTCTCTCTCAGTGATTCCCACTCTCTCTCTCTCTCTCAGTGATGCCCAATCTCCCTCTCTCAGTGATTCCCAGTCCCTTTCACTCTCTGATTCCCATTCTCTCTCTCTCTCCCAGTGATTCCCAGCCTCTCTCTCTCAGTGATTCCCACTCATTCTCTCTCTCTCTCTCTCTCTCTCTCTCAGTGATTCCCAGTCTCTCTCCCTCAGTGATTCCCAAAGAGAAAGAGATACTGGGAAAAACAGGGAAGAAATTGAGAATCACTTAGAGAGACTGGTGACAGAGAGAGAGACTGGGTATCACTCAGAAATATTGGGAATCAATGAAAGAGAGAGATTGGGAATCAGATTTATTCCCAGTCTCTCTCTCAGTGATTTGAAGTCTGTCTCTGTGAATCCAGTTTCTCTCAGTGCTTCCCAATCTCTCTCTCTCTCGCCCATTCCTGATCTCGGTGACACCCACTCTGTCTCTTATTGATTCCCAATTGCTTTCTCAGTGATTCCAAAACTTTCTCGGTAATTCCTAGTCTTTACCACTATATGATTCCCAGTCTCTGTCTCAGTGATTCCCAGTCCATGTTTCTCTCTGATTCCCATTCTCTCTCTCTCTCTGATTCCCAGTCTCTCTCTCTCAGTGATTCCCAATCGCTCTGTCAGTGATTCCCAGTCTCTCTCTCAGTGATTCCCAGTCTCTCACTCTCAGTGATTCCCAATCGATCTCTGTCAGTGATTCCCATTTTCTCTCTCAGTGATTCCCAGTCTCACCCAGTGATTCCCAGTCTCTCCCAATGATTCCCAATCTCTCTCTCAATGAATCCCAATCTCTCTCTCAGTGAATCCCAGTCTCTCTTTCTCAGTGATTCTCATTTTCTCTCTCAGTGATTCCCAGTCTCTCCCAGTGATTCCCAATCTCTCTCCCGCTCAGTGATTCCCAGTCTCTCTCACTCAGTGATTCCCAGCCTCTCTCTCCCAGTGATTCCCAGTCTCTCTCTCTCTCAGTGATTCCCAGCCTCTCTCTCTCAGTGATTCCCAATCGCTCTCTCTCAGTGATTCCCTCACTCTCTCTCAGCGATTCCCAGTCTCTCTCACTTAGTGATTCCCAGTCTCTCTCACTCAGTGATTCCCAGCCTCTCTCTCTCTCAGTGATTCCCAGCCTCTCTCTCTCAGTGGTTCCCAGTCTCTCTCTCCCTCTCAGTGATTCCCAGTTTCTCTCTCAGTGATTCCCAGTCTCTCTCCCAGTGTTTCTCAGTCTCTCTCTCTCTCCCAGTGATTCCCAGTCTCTCTCCCAGTGATTCCCAGTCTCTCTCTCTCCCATTGATTCCCAGTCTCTCTCTCTCCCAGTGATTCCCAGTCTCTCTCACTCAGTGATTCCCAGCCTCTCTCTCTCAGTGATTCCCACTCATTCTCTCTCTCTCTCTCTCTCTCTCTATCTCTCTCAGTGATTCCCAGTCTCTCTCCCTCAGTGATTCCCAATCTATCTCTCAGTGATTCCCAGTCTCTCTCTCTCTCTCAGTGATTCCCAGTCTCTCTCTCTCACTGATTCCCAAAGCGAAAGAGATACTGGGAAAAACAGGGAAGAAATTGAGAATCACTTAGAGAGACTGGTGACAGAGAGAGAGACTGGGTATCACTCAGAAATATTGGGAATCAATGAAAGAGAGAGATTGGGAATCAGATTTATTCCCAGTCTCTCTCTCAGTGATTTGAAGTTTGTCTCTGTGAATCCAGTTTCTCTCAGTGCTTCCCAATGTCTCTCTCTCTCTCTCGCCCATTCCTGATCTCGGTGACACCCAGTCTGTCTCTTATTGATTCCCAATTGCTTTCTCAGTGATTCCAAAACTTTCTCGGTAATTCCTAGTCTTTCCCACTATATGATTCCCAGTCTCTGTCTCAGTGATTCCCAGTCCATGTCTCCCTCTGATTCCCATTTTCTCTCTCTCTCTGATTCCCAGTCTCTCTCTCTCAGTGATTCCCAATCGCTCTCTGTCAGTGATTCCCAGTCTCTCTCTTAGTGATTCCCAGTCTCTCACTCTCAGTGATTCCCAATCGATCTCTGTCAGTGATTCCCATTTTCTCTCTCAGTGATTCCCAGTCTCACCCAGTGATTCCCAGTCTCTCTCTCTCTCTCTCTCTCAGTGATTCCCAGTCGCTCTCTCTCTCAGTGATTCCCTCTCTCTCTCTCTCTCTCTCACTGATTCCCAATCTCTCTCTCACTGATTCCCAATCTCTCTCTCACTGATTCCCAGTCTCGCTCCCTCAGTGATTCCCACTCTCTCTCTCTCAGTGATTCCCAATCGCTCTCTGTCAGTGATTCCCTCAATCTCTCTCAGCGATTTCCAGTCTCTCTCACTCAGTGATTCCCAGTCTCTCTCTCTCTCAGTGATTCCCAGTCTCCCTCTCTCAGTGATTCC
Source organism: Pristiophorus japonicus (assembly GCF_044704955.1). Taxonomy (NCBI): domain Eukaryota; kingdom Metazoa; phylum Chordata; class Chondrichthyes; family Pristiophoridae; genus Pristiophorus; species Pristiophorus japonicus. The sequence goes on along the minus strand of NC_091986.1, from coordinate 164,800,106 downwards.
CAGTCTCTCTCTCTCAGTGATTCCAAGTTTCTCCCAATGATTCCCACTCTCTCTCTCAGTAATTCCCATTTTCTCTCTCAGTGATTCCCAGTCTCTCCCAGTACTTCCCAGTCTCTCTCTCTCTCAGTGATTCCCATTTTCTCTCTCAGTGATTCCCAGTTTCACCCAGTGATTCCCAGTCTCTCTCTCAGTGATTCCCACTCTCTCTCTCTCTCTCAGTGATTCCCAATCTCCCTCTCTCAGTGATTCCCAGTCCCTTTCACTCTCTGATTCCCATTCTCTCTCTCTCTCCCAGTGATTCCCAGCCTCTCTCTCTCAGTGATTCCCACTCATTCTCTCTCTCTCTCTCTCTCTCAGTGATTCCCAGTCTCTCTCCCTCAGTGATTCCCAAAGAGAAAGAGATACTGGGAAAAACAGGGAAGAAATTGAGAATCACTTAGAGAGACTGGTGACAGAGAGAGAGACTGGGTATCACTCAGAAATATTGGGAATCAATGAAAGAGAGAGATTGGGAATCAGATTTATTCCCAGTCTCTCTCTCAGTGATTTGAAGTCTGTCTCTGTGAATCCAGTTTCTCTCAGTGCTTCCCAATCTCTCTCTCTCTCGCCCATTCCTGATCTCGGTGACACCCACTCTGTCTCTTATTGATTCCCAATTGCTTTCTCAGTGATTCCAAAACTTTCTCGGTAATTCCTAGTCTTTACCACTATATGATTCCCAGTCTCTGTCTCAGTGATTCCCAGTCCATGTTTCTCTCTGATTCCCATTCTCTCTCTCTCTCTGATTCCCAGTCTCTCTCTCTCAGTGATTCCCAATCGCTCTCTGTCAGTGATTCCCAGTCTCTCTCTCAGTGATTCCCAGTCTCTCACTCTCAGTGATTCCCAATCGATCTCTGTCAGTGATTCCCATTTTCTCTCTCAGTGATTCCCAGTCTCACCCAGTGATTCCCAGTCTCTCCCAATGATTCCCAATCTCTCTCTCAATGAATCCCAATCTCTCTCTCAGTGAATCCCAGTCTCTCTTTCTCAGTGATTCTCATTTTCTCTCTCAGTGATTCCCAGTCTCTCCCAGTGATTCCCAATCTCTCTCCCGCTCAGTGATTCCCAGTCTCTCTCACTCAGTGATTCCCAGCCTCTCTCTCCCAGTGATTCCCAGTCTCTCTCTCTCTCAGTGATTCCCAGCCTCTCTCTCTCAGTGATTCCCAATCGCTCTCTCTCAGTGATTCCCTCACTCTCTCTCAGCGATTCCCAGTCTCTCTCACTTAGTGATTCCCAGTCTCTCTCACTCAGTGATTCCCAGCCTTTCTCTCTCTCAGTGATTCCCAGCCTCTCTCTCTCAGTGGTTCCCAGTCTCTCTCTCCCTCTCAGTGATTCCCAGTTTCTCTCTCAGTGATTCCCAGTCTCTCTCCCAGTGTTTCTCAGTCTCTCTCTCTCTCCCAGTGATTCCCAGTCTCTCTCCCAGTGATTCCCAGTCTCTCTCTCTCCCATTGATTCCCAGTCTCTCTCTCTCCCAGTGATTCCCAGTCTCTCTCACTCAGTGATTCCCAGCCTCTCTCTCTCAGTGATTCCCACTCATTCTCTCTCTCTCTCTCTCTCTCTCTATCTCTCTCAGTGATTCCCAGTCTCTCTCCCTCAGTGATTCCCAATCTATCTCTCAGTGATTCCCAGTCTCTCTCTCTCTCTCAGTGATTCCCAGTCTCTCTCTCTCACTGATTCCCAAAGCGAAAGAGATACTGGGAAAAACAGGGAAGAAATTGAGAATCACTTAGAGAGACTGGTGACAGAGAGAGAGACTGGGTATCACTCAGAAATATTGGGAATCAATGAAAGAGAGAGATTGGGAATCAGATTTATTCCCAGTCTCTCTCTCAGTGATTTGAAGTTTGTCTCTGTGAATCCAGTTTCTCTCAGTGCTTCCCAATGTCTCTCTCTCTCTCTCGCCCATTCCTGATCTCGGTGACACCCAGTCTGTCTCTTATTGATTCCCAATTGCTTTCTCAGTGATTCCAAAACTTTCTCGGTAATTCCTAGTCTTTCCCACTATATGATTCCCAGTCTCTGTCTCAGTGATTCCCAGTCCATGTCTCCCTCTGATTCCCATTTTCTCTCTCTCTCTGATTCCCAGTCTCTCTCTCTCAGTGATTCCCAATCGCTCTCTGTCAGTGATTCCCAGTCTCTCTCTTAGTGATTCCCAGTCTCTCACTCTCAGTGATTCCCAATCGATCTCTGTCAGTGATTCCCATTTTCTCTCTCAGTGATTCCCAGTCTCACCCAGTGATTCCCAGTCTCTCTCTCTCTCTCTCTCTCAGTGATTCCCAGTCGCTCTCTCTCTCAGTGATTCCCTCTCTCTCTCTCTCTCTCTCACTGATTCCCAATCTCTCTCTCACTGATTCCCAATCTCTCTCTCACTGATTCCCAGTCTCGCTCCCTCAGTGATTCCCACTCTCTCTCTCTCAGTGATTCCCAATCGCTCTCTGTCAGTGATTCCCTCAATCTCTCTCAGCGATTTCCAGTCTCTCTCACTCAGTGATTCCCAGTCTCTCTCTCTCTCAGTGATTCCCAGTCTCCCTCTCTCAGTGATTCCCAGTCTCTCTCTCTCAGTGATTCCAAGTTTCTCCCAATGATTCCCACTCTCTCTCTCAGTAATTCCCATTTTCTCTCTCAGTGATTCCCAGTCTCTCCCAGTACTTCCCAGTCTCTCTCTCTCTCAGTGATTCCCATTTTCTCTCTCAGTGATTCCCAGTTTCACCCAGTGATTCCCAGTCTCTCTCTCAGTGATTCCCACTCTCTCTCTCTCTCTCAGTGATTCCCAATCTCCCTCTCTCAGTGATTCCCAGTCCCTTTCACTCTCTGATTCCCATTCTCTCTCTCTCTCCCAGTGATTCCCAGTCTCTCTCACTCAGTGATTCCCAGCCTCTCTCTCTCAGTGATTCCCACTCATTCTCTCTCTCTCTCTCTCTCTCTCTCTCTCTCTCTCTCTCTCTCAGTGATTCCCAGTCTCTCTCCCTCAGTGATTCCCAAAGAGAAAGAGATACTGGGAAAAACAGGGAAGAAATTGAGAATCACTTAGAGAGACTGGTGACAGAGAGAGAGACTGGGTATCACTCAGAAATATTGGGAATCATTGAAAGAGAGAGATTGGGAATCAGATTTATTCCCAGTCTCTCTCTCAGTGATTTGAAGTCTGTCTCTGTGAATCCAGTTTCTCTCAGTGCTTCCCAATCTCTCTCTCTCTCGCCCATTCCTGATCTCGGTGACACCCACTCTGTCTCTTATTGATTCCCAATTGCTTTCTCAGTGATTCCAAAACTTTCTCGGTAATTCCTAGTCTTTCCCACTATATGATTCCCAGTCTCTGTCTCAGTGATTCCCAGTCCATGTTTCTCTCTGATTCCCATTCTCTCTCTCTCTCTGATTCCCAGTCTCTCTCTCTCAGTGATTCCCAATCGCTCTCTGTCAGTGATTCCCAGTCTCTCTCTCAGTGATTCCCAGTCTCTCACTCTCAGTGATTCCCAATCGATCTCTGTCAGTGATTCCCATTTTCTCTCTCAGTGATTCCCAGTCTCACCCAGTGATTCCCAGTCTCTCCCAATGATTCCCAATCTCTCTCTCAATGAATCCCAATCTCTCTCTCAATGATTCCCAGTCTCTCTTTCTCAGTGATTCTCATTTTCTCTCTCAGTGATTCCCAGTCTCTCTCTCTCAGTGATTCCCAATCGCTCTCTGTCAGTGATTCCCAGTCTCTCACTCAGTGATTCCCAGTTCCTTTCACTCTCTGATTCCCATTCTCTCTCTCTCTCTCCCAGTGATTCCCAGTCTCTCTCTCAGTGATTCCCATTTTCTCTCTCAGTGATTCCCAGTCTCTCCCAATGATTCCCAATCTCTCTCTCAATGAATCCCAATCTCTCTCTCAGTGATTCCCAGTCTCTCTTTCTCAGTGATTCTCATTTTCTCTCTCAGTGATTCCCAGTTTCTCCCAGTGATTCCCAATCTCTCTCTCGCTCAGTGATTCCCAGTCTCTCTCACTCAGTGATTCCCAGTCTCTCTCTCTCAGTGATTCCCAGCCTCTCTGTCTCAGTGATTCCCAATCGCTCTCTCTCAGTGATTCCCTCACTCTCTCTCAGCGATTCCCAGTCTCTCTCACTCAGTGATTCCCAGTCTCTCTCACTCAGTGATTCCCAGCCTCTCTCTCTCTCTCAGTGATTCCCAGCCTCTCTCTCTCAGTGATTCCCAGTCTCTCTCTCTCTCTCAGTGATTCCCAGTTTCTCTCTCAGTGATTCCCAGTCTCTCTCCCAGTGATTCTCAGTCTCTCTCTCTCTCCCAGTGATTCCCAGTCTCTCTCCCAGTGATTCCCAGTCTCTCTCTCTCCCATTGATTCCCTGTCTTTCTCTCTCCCAGTGATTCCCAGTCTCTCTCACTCAGTGATTCCCAGTCTCTCTCCCTCAGTGATTCCCAATCCATCTCTCAGTGATTCCCAGTCTCTCTCTCTCTCAGTGATTCCCAGTCTCTCTCGCTCACTGATTCGCAAAGAGAAAGAGATACTGGGAAAAACAGGGAAGAAATTGAGAATCACTTAGAGAGACTGGTGACAGAGAGAGAGACTGGGTATCACTCAGAAATATTGGGAATCAATGAAATAGAGAGATTGGGAATCAGATTTATTCCCAGTCTCTCTCTCAGTGATTTGAAGTCTGTCTCTGTGAATCCAGTTTCTCTCAGCGCTTCCCAATCTCTCTCTCTCTCTCTCGCCCATTCCTGATCTCGGTGACACCCAGTCTATCTCTTATTGATTCCCAATTGCTTTCTCAGTGATTCCAAAACTTTCTTGGTAATTCCTAGTCTTTCCCACTATATGATTCCCAGTCTCTCTCCCATTGATTCCCAGTCTCTCTCTCTCTCAGCGATTTCCAGCTTCTCCCTCTCAGTGATTCCCAATCGCTCTCGCTCAGTGATTCCCTCACTCTCTCTCAGCGATTCCCAGTCTCTCTCACTCAGTGATTCCCAGTCTCTCTCTCTCTCAGTGATTCCCAGTCTCCCTCTCTCAGTGATTCCCAGTCTCTCTCTCTCAGTGATTCCAAGTTTCTCCCAATGATTCCCACTCTCTCTCTCAGTAATTCCCATTTTCTCTCTCAGTGATTCCCAGTCTCTCCCAGTACTTCCCAGTCTCTCTCTCTCTCAGTGATTCCCATTTTCTCTCTCAGTGATTCCCAGTTTCACCCAGTGATTCCCAGTCTCTCTCTCAGTGATTCCCACTCTCTCTCTCTCTCTCTCAGTGATTCCCAATCTCCCTCTCTCAGTGATTCCCAGTCCCTTTCACTCTCTGATTCCCATTCTCTCTCTCTCTCCCAGTGATTCCCAGTCTCTCTCACTCAGTGATTCCCAGCCTCTCTCTCTCAGTGATTCCCAGTCTCTCTCCCTCAGTGATTCCCAAAGAGAAAGAGATACTGGGAAAAACAGGGAAGAAATTGAGAATCACTTCGAGAGACTGGTGACAGAGAGAGAGACTGGGTATCACTCAGAAATATTGGGAATCAATGAAAGAGAGAGATTGGGAATCAGATTTATTCCCAGTCTCTCTCTCAGTGATTTGAAGTCTGTCTCTGTGAATCCAGTATCTCTCAGTGCTTCCCAATGTCTCTCTCTCTCTCTCGCCCATTCCTGATCTCGGTGACACCCAGTCTGTCTCTTATTGATTCCCAATTGCTTTCTCAGTGATTCCAAACCTTTCTCGGTAATTCCTAGTCTTTCCCACTATATGATTCCCAGTCTCTGTCTCAGTGATTCCCAGTCCATGTTTCTCTCTGATTCCCATTCTCTCTCTCTCTCTGATTCCCAGTCTCTCTCTCTCAGTGATTCCCAATCGCTCTCTGTCAGTGATTCCCAGTCTCTCTCTCAGTGATTCCCAGTCTCTCACTCTCAGTGATTCCCAATCGATCTCTGTCAGTGATTCCCATTTTCTCTCTCAGTGATTCCCAGTCTCACCCAGTGATTCCCAGTCTCTCCCAATGATTCCCAATCTCTCTCTCAATGAATCCCAATCTCTCTCTCAGTGATTCCCAGTCTCTCTTTCTCAGTGATTCTCATTTTCTCTCTCAGTGATTCCCAGTCTCTCCCAGTGATTCCCAATCTCTCTCTCGCTCAGTGATTCCCAGTCTCTCTCACTCAGCGGTTCCCAGCCTCTCTCTCCCAGTGATTCCCAGTCTCTCTCTCTCTCAGTGATTCCCAGCCTCTCTCTCTCAGTGATTCCCAATCGCTCTCTCTCAGTGATTCCCTCACTCTCTCTCAGCGATTCCCAGTCTCTCTCACTCAGTGATTCCCAGTCTCTCTCACTCAGTGATTCCCAGCCTCTCTCTCTCTCAGTGATTCCCAGCCTCTCTCTCTCAGTGATTCCCAGTCTTTCTCTCCCTCTCAGTGATTCCCAGTTTCTCTCTCAGTGATTCCCAGTCTCTCTCCCAGTGTTTCTCAGTCTCTCTCTCTCTCCCAGTGATTCCCAGTCTCTCTCCCAGTGATTCCCAGTCTCTCTCTCTCCCATTGATTCCCAGTCTCTCTCTCTCCAAGTGATTCCCAGCCTCTCTCTCTCAGTGATTCCCACTCATTCTCTCTCTCTCTCTCTCTCTCTCTCTCTCTCTCAGTGATTCCCAGTCTCTCTCCCTCAGTGATTCCCAATCTATCTCTCAGTGATTCCCAGTCTCTCTCTCTCTCTCAGTGATTCCCAGTCTCTCTCTCTCACTGATTCCCAAAGAGAAAGAGATACTGGGAAAAACAGGGAAGAAATTGAGAATCACTTGGAGAGACTGGTGACAGAGAGAGAGGCTGGGTATCACTCAGAAATATTGGGAATCAATGAAAGAGAGAGATTGGGAATCAGATTTATTCCCAGTCTCTCTCTCAGTGATTTGAAGTCTGTCTCTGTGAATCCAGTTTCTCTCAGTGCTTCCCAATGTCTCTCTCTCTCTCTCGCCCATTCCTGATCTCGGTGACACCCAGTCTGTCTCTTATTGATTCCCAATTGCTTTCTCAGTGATTCCAAAACTTTCTCGGTAATTCCTAGTCCTTCCCACTATATGATTCCCAGTCTCTGTCTCAGTGATTCCCAGTCCATGTCTCTCTCTGATTCCCATTTTCTCTCTCTCTCTGATTCCCAGTCTCTCTCTCTCTCAGTGATTCCCAGCCTCTCTCTCTCAGTGATTCCCAATCGCTCTCTCTCAGTGATTCCCTCACTCTCTCTCAGCGATTCCCAGTCTCTCTCACTCAGTGATTCCCAGTCTCTCTCACTCAGTGATTCCCAGCCTCTCTCTCTCTCAGTGATTCCCAGCCTCTCTCTCTCAGTGATTCCCAGTCTTTCTCTCCCTCTCAGTGATTCCCAGTTTCTCTCTCAGTGATTCCCAGTCTCTCTCCCAGTGTTTCTCAGTCTCTCTCTCTCTCCCAGTGATTCCCAGTCTCTCTCCCAGTGATTCCCAGTCTCTCTCTCTCCCATTGATTCCCAGTCTCTCTCTCTCCAAGTGATTCCCAGCCTCTCTCTCTCAGTGATTCCCACTCATTCTCTCTCTCTCTCTCTCTCTCTCTCTCTCTCTCAGTGATTCCCAGTCTCTCTCCCTCAGTGATTCCCAATCTATCTCTCAGTGATTCCCAGTCTCTCTCTCTCTCTCAGTGATTCCCAGTCTCTCTCTCTCACTGATTCCCAAAGAGAAAGAGATACTGGGAAAAACAGGGAAGAAATTGAGAATCACTTGGAGAGACTGGTGACAGAGAGAGAGGCTGGGTATCACTCAGAAATATTGGGAATCAATGAAAGAGAGAGATTGGGAATCAGATTTATTCCCAGTCTCTCTCTCAGTGATTTGAAGTCTGTCTCTGTGAATCCAGTTTCTCTCAGTGCTTCCCAATGTCTCTCTCTCTCTCTCGCCCATTCCTGATCTCGGTGACACCCAGTCTGTCTCTTATTGATTCCCAATTGCTTTCTCAGTGATTCCAAAACTTTCTCGGTAATTCCTAGTCCTTCCCACTATATGATTCCCAGTCTCTGTCTCAGTGATTCCCAGTCCATGTCTCTCTCTGATTCCCATTTTCTCTCTCTCTCTGATTCCCAGTCTCTCTCTCTCAGTGATTCCCAATCGCTCTCTGTCAGTGATTCCCAGTCTCTCTCTCAGTGATTCCCAGTCTCTCACTCTCAGTGATTCCCAATCGATCTCTGTCAGTGATTCCCATTTTCTCTCTCAGTGATTCCCAGTCTCACCCAGTGATTCCCAGTCTCTCTCTCTCTCTCTCTCTCAGTGATTCCCAGTCTCGCTCCCTCAGTGATTCCCACTCTCTCTCTCTCAGTGATTCCCAATCGCTCTCTCTCAGTGATTCCCTCAATCTCACTCAGTGATTCCCAGTCTCTCTCTCAGTGATTCCCATTTTCTCTCTCAGTGATTCCCAGTCTCTCCCAATGATTCCCAATCTCTCTCTCAATGAATCCCAATCTCTCTCTCAGTGATTCCCAGTCTCTCTTTCTCAGTGATTCTCATTTTCTCTCTCAGTGATTCCCAGTCTCTCCCAGTGATTCCCAATCTCTCTCTCGCTCAGTGATTCCCAGTCTCTCTCACTCAGTGATTCCCAGCCTCTCTCTCCCAGTGATTCCCAGTCTCTCTCTCTCCCATTGATTCCCAGTCTCTCTCTCTCCCAGTGATTCCCAGTCTCTCTCACTCAGTGATTCCCAGCCTCTCTCTCTCCGCGATTCCCAGCTTCTCTCTCTCAGTGATTCCCAATCGCTCTCGCTCAGTGATTCCCTCACTCTCTCTCAGCGATTCCCAGTCTCTCTCACTCAGTGATTCCCAGTCTCTCTCTCTCTCAGTGATTCCCAGTCACCCTCTCTCAGTGATTCCCAGTCTCTCTCTCTCAGTGATTCCAAGTCTCTCCCAATGATTCCCACTCTCTCTCTCAGTAATTCCCATTTTCTCTCTCAGTGATTTCCAGTTTCTCCCAGTACTTCCCAGTCTCTCTCTCTCTCAGTCATTCCCATTTTCTCTCTCAGTGATTCCCAGTTTCACCCAGTGATTCCCAATCTCTCTCTCAGTGATTCCCACTCTCTCTCTCTCTCTCAGTGATTCCCAGTCTCTCTCCCTCAGTGATTCCCAAAGAGAAAGAGATACTGGGAAAAACAGGGAAAAAATTGAGAATCACTTAGAGAGACTGGTGACAGATAGAGAGACTGGGTATCACTCAGAAATATTGGGAATCAATGAAAGAGAGAGATTGGGAATCAGATTTATTCCCAGTCTCTCTCTCAGTGATTTGAAGTCTGTCTCTGTGAATCCAGTTTCTCTCAGTGCTTCCCAATCTCTCTCTCTCTCTCTCGCCCATTCCTGATCTCGGTGACACCCAGTCTGTCTCTTATTGATTCCCAATTGCTTTCTCAGTGATTCCAAAACTTTTTCGGTAATTCCTAGTCTTTCCCACTATATGATTCCCAGTCTCTGTCTCAGTGATTCCCAGTCCATGTTTCTCTCTGATTCCCATTCTCTCTCTCTCTCTGATTCCCAGTCTCTCTCTCTCAGTGATTCCCAATCGCTCTCTGTCAGTGATTCCCAGTCTCTCTCTCAATGATTCCCAGTCTCTCACTCTCAGTGATTCCCAATCGATCTCTGTCAGTGATTCCCATTTTCTCTCTCAGTGATTCCCAGTCTCACCCAGTGATTCCCAGTCTCTCCCAATGATTCCCAATCTCTCTCTCAATGAATCCCAATCTCTCTCTCAGTGATTCCCAGTCTCTCTTTCTCAGTGATTCTCATTTTCTCTCTCAGTGATTCCCAGTCTCTCCCAGTGATTCCCAATCTCTCTCTCGCTCAGTGATTCCCAGTCTCTCTCACTCAGTGATTCCCAGCCTCTCTCTCCCAGTGATTCCCAGTCTCTCTCTCTCTCAGTGATTCCCAGCCTCTCTCTCTCAGTGATTCCCAATCGCTCTCTCTCAGTGATTCCCTCACTCTCTCTCAGCGATTCCCAGTCTCTCTCACTCAGTGATTCCCAGTCTCTCTCACTCAGTGATTCCCAGCCTCTCTCTCTCTCAGTGATTCCCAGCCTCTCTCTCTCAGTGATTCCCAGTCTCTCTCTCCCTCTCAGTGATTCCCAGTCTCTCTCCCAGTGTTTCTCAGTCTCTCTCTCTCTCCCAGTGATTCCCAGTCTCTCTCCCAGTGATTCCCAGTCTCTCTCTCTCCCATTGATTCCCAGTCTCTCTCTCTCCAAGTGATTCCCAGTCTCTCTCACTCAGTGATTCCCAGCCTCTCTTTCTCAGTGATTCCCACTCATTCTCTCTCTCTCTCTCTCTCTCTCTCTCAGTGATTCCCAGTCTCTCTCCCTCAGTGATTCCCAATCTATCTCTCAGTGATTCCCAGTCTCTCTCTCAGTGATTCCCAGTCTCTCACTCTCAGTGATTCCCAATCGATCTCTGTCAGTGATTCCCATTTTCTCTCTCAGTGATTCCCAGTCTCACCCAGTGATTCCCAGTCTCTCCCAATGATTCCCAATCTCTCTCTCAATGAATCCCAATCTCTCTCTCAGTGATTCCCAGTCTCTCTTTCTCAGTGATTCTCATTTTCTCTCTCAGTGATTCCCAGTCTCTCCCAGTGATTCCCAATCTCTCTCTCGCTCAGTGATTCCCAGTCTCTCTCACTCAGTGATTCCCAGCCTCTCTCTCCCAGTGATTCCCAGTCTCTCTCTCTCTCAGTGATTCCAAGCCTCTCTCTCTCAGTGATTCCCAATCGCTCTCTCTCAGTGATTCCCTCACTCTCTCTCAGCGATTCCCAGTCTCTCTCACTCAGTGATTCCCAGTCTCTCTCACTCAGTGATTCCCAGCCTCTCTCTCTCTCAGTGATTCCCAGCCTCTCTCTCTCAGTGATTCCCAGTCTCTCTCTCCCTCTCAGTGATTCCCAGTCTCTCTCCCAGTGTTTCTCAGTCTCTCTCTCTCTCCCAGTGATTCCCAGTCTCTCTCCCAGTGATTCCCAGTCTCTCTCTCTCCCATTGATTCCCAGTCTCTCTCTCTCCAAGTGATTCCCAGTCTCTCTCACTCAGTGATTCCCAGCCTCTCTTTCTCAGTGATTCCCACTCATTCTCTCTCTCTCTCTCTCTCTCTCTCTCTCTCTCAGTGATTCCCAGCCTCTCTCTCTCAGTGATTCCCAGTCTCTCTCTCCCTCTCAGTGATTCCCAGTTTCTCTCTCAGTGATTCCCAGTCTCTCTCCCAGTGTTTCTCAGTCTCTCTCTCTCTCCCAGTGATTCCCAGTCTCTCTCCCAGTGATTCCCAGTCTCTCTCTCTCCCATTGATTCCCAGTCTCTCTCTCTCCAAGTGATTCCCAGTCTCTCTCACTCAGTGATTCCCAGCCTCTCTCTCTCAGTGATTCCCACTCATTCTCTCTCTCTCTCTCTCTCTCTCTCTCTCAGTGATTCCCAGTCTCTCTCCCTCAGTGATTCCCAATCTATCTGTCAGTGATTCCCAGTCTCTCTCTCTCTCTCAGTGATTCCCAGTCTCTCTCTCTCACTGATTCCCAAAGAGAAAGAGATACTGGGAAAAACAGGGAAGAAATTGAGAATCACTTGGAGAGACTGGTGACAGAGAGAGAGGCTGGGTATCACTCAGAAATATTGGGAATCAATGAAAGAGAGAGATTGGGAATCAGATTTATTCCCAGTCTCTCTCTCAGTGATTTGAAGTCTGTCTCTGTGAATCCAGTTTCTCTCAGTGCTTCCCAATATCTCTCTCTCTCTCTCGCCCATTCCTGATCTCGGTGACACCCAGTCTGTCTCTTATTGATTCCCAATTGCTTTCTCAGTGATTCCAAAACTTTCTCGGTAATTCCTAGTCCTTCCCACTATATGATTCCCAGTCTCTCTCACTCAGTGATTCCCAGCCTCTCTCTCTCTCAGTGATTCCCAGCCTCTCTCTCTCAGTGATTCCCAGTCTCTCTCTCTCTCTCTCTGATTCCCAGTATCTCTCTCTCAGTGATTCCCAATCGCTCTCTGTCAGTGATTCCCAGTCTCTCACTCAGTGATTCCCAGCCTCTCTCTCTCTCAGTGATTCCCAGTCTCTCACTCTCAGTGATTCCCAATCGATCTCTGTCAGTGATTCCCATTTTCTCTCTCAGTGATTCCCAGTCTCACCCAGTGATTCCCAGTCTCTCTCTCTCACTCTCTCTCTCAGTGATTCCCAGTCGCTCTCTCTCTCAGTGATTCCCTCTCTCTCTCTCTCTCTCTCACTGATTCCCAATCTCTCTCTCACTGATTCCCAATCTCTCTCTCACTGATTCCCAGTCTCGCTCCCTCAGTGATTCCCACTCTCTCTCTCTCAGTGATTCCCAATCTCTCTCAGTGATTCCCAGTCCCTTTCACTCTCTGATTCCCATTCTCTCTCTCTCTCCCAGTGATTCCAAGTCTCTCTCTCAGTGATTCCCATTTTCTCTCTGTGATTCCCAGTCTCTCCCAGTGATTCCCAATCTCTCTCTCAGTAATTCCCATTTTCTCTCTCAGTGATTCCCAGTCACTCTCTCTCTCTCTCAGTGATTCCCAGTTTCTCTCTCAGTGATTCCCAGTCTCTCTCCCAGTGATTCTCAATCTCTCTCTCTCACTCCCAGTGATTCCCAGTCTCTCTCCCAATGATTCCCAGTCTCTCTCTCTCCCATTGATTCCCAGTCTCTCTCTCTCTCCCAGTGATTCCCAGTATCTCTCTCTCTCTCTCAGTGATTCCCAGTCCCTTTCACTCTCTGATTCCCATTCTCTCTCTCTCTCCCAGTGATTCCCAGTCTGTCTCTCAGTGATTCCCATTTTCTCTCTCAGTGATTCCCAGTCTGTCCCAGTGATTCCCAGTCTCTTTCCCAGTGATTCCCAGTCTCTCTCCCAGTGATTCCCAGTCTCTCTCTCTCCCATTGATTCCCAGTCTCTCTCTCTCCCAGTGATTCCCAGTCTCTCTCACTCAGTGATTCCCAGCCTCTCTCTCCCAGTGATTCCCAGTCTCTCTCAGTGATTCCCAGACTCTCTCCCAGTGATTATCGGTCTCTCTCTCTCTCCCAGTGATTCCCAGTCTCTCTCCCAGTGATTCCCAGTCTCTCTCTCTCCCATTGATTCCCAGTCTCTCTCTCTCCCAGTGATTCCCAGTCTCTCTCACTCAGTGATTCCCAGCCTCTCTCTCCCAGTGATTCCCAGTCTCTCTCTCTCAGTGATTCCCAGCCTCTCTCTCTCAGTGATTCCCAATCGCTCTCTCTCAGTGATTCCCAATCCCTTTCACTCTCTGATTCCAATTCTCTCTCTCCCTCCCATTGATTCCAAGTCTCTCTCTCAGTGATTCCCATTTTCTCTCTGTGATTCCCAGTCTCTCCCAGTGGTTCCCAATCTCTCTCTCAGTAATTCCCATTTTCTCTCTCAGTGATTCCCAGTCACTCTCCCTCTCTCAGTGATTCTCAGTTTCTCTCTCAGTGATTCCCAGTCTCTCTCCCAGTGATTCTCAATCTCTCTCTCTCACTCCCAGTAATTCCCAGTCTCTCTCCCAATGATTCCCAGTCTCTCTCTCTCCCATTGATTCCCAGTCTCTCTCTCTCTCCCAGTGATTCCCAGTATCTCTCTCTCTCTCAGTGATTCCCAGTCCCTTTCACTCTCTGATTCCCATTCTCTCTCTCTCTCCCAGTGATTCCCAGTCTCTCTCTCAGTGATGCCCATTTTCTCTCTCAGTGATTCCCAGTCTCTCCCAGTGATTCCCAATCTCTCTCTCAGTAATTCCCATTTTCTCTCTCAGTGATTCCCAGTTTCTCTCTCAGTGATTCCCAGTCTCTTTCCCAGTGATTCCCAGTTTCTCTCTCAGTGATTCCGAGTCTCTTTCCCAGTGATTCCCAGTCTCTCTCCCAGTGATTCCCAGTCTCTCTCTCTCCCATTGTTTCCCAGTCTCTCTCTCTCCCAGTGATTCCCAGTGTCTCTCACTCAGTGATTCCCAGCCTCTCTCTCTCAGTGATTCCCAGTTTCTCTCTCGGTGATTCCCAGTCTCTTTCCCAGTGATTCCCAATCTCTCTCCCAGTGATTCCCAGTCTCTCTCTCTCCCATTGTTTCCCAGTCTCTCTCTCACCCAGTGATTCCCAGTGAATCCCAGTCTCTCTCCCAGTGATTCCCAGTCTCTCTCTCTCCCATTGATTCCCAGTCTCTCTCTCTCCCAGTGATTCCCAGTCTCTCTCACTCAGTGATTCCCAGCCTCTCTCTCCCAGTGATTCCCAGTCTCTCTCTCTCAGTGATTCCCAGCCTCTCTCTCTCAGTGATTCCCAATCCCTCTCTCTCAGTGATTCCCTCACTCTCTCTCAGCGATTCCCAGTCTCTCTCACTCAATGATTCCCAGTCTCTCTCTCTCAGTGATTCCCAGTCCCTTTCACTCTCTGATTCCCATTCTCTCTCTCCCAGTGATTCCCAGTCTCTCTCTCAGTGATTCCCAGTCTCTCACAATGATTCCCAATCTCTCTCTCAATGAATCCCAATCTCTCTCTCAGTGATTCCCAGTCTCTCTTTCTCAGTGATTCTCATTTTCTCTCTCAGTGATTCCCAGTCTCTCCCAGTGATTCCCAATCTCTCTCTCGCTCAGTGATTCCCAGTCTCTCTCCCATTGATTCCCAGTCTCTCTCTCTCCCAGTGATTCCCAGTCTCTCTCACTCAGTGATTCCCAGCCTCTCTCTCCCAGTGATTCCCAGCCTCTCTCTCTCAGTGATTCCCAGCCTCTCTCTCTCAGTGATTCCCAATCGCTCTCTCTCAGTGATTCCCAGTCCCTTTCACTCTCTGACTCCAATTCTCTCTCTCTCTCCCAGTGATTCCAAGTCTCTCTCTCAGTAATTCCCATTTTCTCTCTGTCATTCCCAGTCTCTCCCAGTGATTCCCAATCTCTCTCTCAGTCATTCTCATTTTCTCTCTCAGTGATTCCCAGTCACTCTCTCTCTCTCAGTGATTCCCAGTTTCTCTCTCAGTGATTCAAAGTCTCTCTCCCAGTGATTCTCAATCTCTCTCTCTCACTCCCCGTGATTCCCAGTCTCTCTCCCAATGATTCCCAGTCTCTCTCTCTCCCATTGATTCCCAGTCTCTCTCTCTCTCCCAGTGATTCCCAGTATCTCTCTCTCTCTCAGTGATTCCCAGTCCCTTTCACTCTCTGATTCCCATTCTCTCTCTCTCTCCCAGTGATTCCCAGTCTCTCTCTCAGTGATTCCCATTTTCTCTCTCAGTGATTCCCAGTCTCTCCCAGTGATTCCCAATCTCTCTCTCAGTAATTCCCAGTCTCTCTCCCAGTGATTCCCAGTCTCTCTCCCAGTGATTCCCAGTCTCTCTCTCTCCCAGTGATTCCCAGTCTCTCTCTCAGTGATTCCCAGTCTCTCTCCCAGTGATTCTCGGTCTCTCTCTCTCTCCCAGTGATTCCCAGTCTCTCTCCCAGTGATTCCCAGTCTCTCTCTCTCCCATTGATTCCCAGTCTCTTTCTCTCCCAGTGATTCCCAGTCTCTCTCACTCAGTGATTCCCAGCCTCTCTCTCCCAGTGATTCCCAGTCTCTCTCTCTCAGTGATTCCCAGCCTCTCTCTCAGTGATTCCCAATCGCTCTCTCTCAGTGATTCCCTCACTCTCTCTCAGCGATTCCCAGTCTCTCTCACTCAGTGATTCCCAGTCTCTCTCTCTCAGTGATTCCCAGTCCCTTTCACTCTCTGATTCCCATTCTCTCTCTCTCTCCCAGTGATTCCGAGTCTCTCTCTCAGTGATTCCCATTTTCTCTCTCAGTGATTCCCAGTCTCTCACAATGATTCCCAATCTCTCTCTCAATGAATCCCAATCTCTCTCTCAGTGATTCCCAGTCTCTCTCTCTCAGTAATTCCCATTTTCTCTCTCAGTGATTCCCAGTCTCTCTCTCTCTCTCAGTGATTCCCAGTTTCTCTCTCAGTGATTCCCAGTCTCTTTCCCAGTGATTCCCAGTCTCTCTCCCAGTGATTCCCAGTCTCTCTCTCTCCCATTGATTCCCAGTCTCTCTCTCTCCCAGTGATTCCCAGTCTCTCTCTCCCATTGATTCCCACTCTCTCTCTCTCCCAGTGATTCCCAGTCTCTCTCACTCAGTGATTCCCAGCCTCTCTCTCACAGTGATTCCCAGTCTCTCTCTCTCAGTGATTCCCAGCCTCTCTCTCTCAGTGATTCCCAATCGCTCTCTCTCACTGATTCCCAGTCCCTTTCACTCTCTGACTCCCATTCTCTCTCTCTCTCCCAGTGATTCCAAGTCTCTCTCTCAGTGATTCCCATTTTATCTCTGTGATTCCCAGTCTCTCCCAGTGATTCCCAATCTCTCTCTCAGTAATTCCCATTTTCTCTCTCAGTGATTCCCAGTCACTCTCTCTCTCTCAGTGATTCCCAGTTTCTCTCTCAGTGATTCCCAGTCTCTCTCCCAGTGATTTTCAATCTCTCTCTCTCACTCCCAGTGATTCCCAGTCTCTCTCCCAATGATTCCCAGTCTCTCTCTCTCCCATTGATTCCCAGTCCCTTTCACTCTCTGATTCCCATTCTCGCTCTCTCTCCCAGTGATTCCCAGTCTCACTCTCAGTGATTCCCAGTTTCCCTCTCAGTGATTCCCAGTCTCTCTCCCAGTGATTCCCAGTCTCTCTCTCTCCCAGTGATTCCCAGTCTCTCTCACTCAGTGATTCCCAGTTTCTCTCTCAGTGATTCCCAGTCTTTCTTCCAGTGATTCTCGGTCTCTCTCTCTCTCCCAGTGATTCCCAGTCTCTCTCTCTCCCATTGATTCCCAGTCTCTCTCTCTCCCAGTGATTCCCAGTCTCTCTCACTCAGTGATTCCCAGCCTCCCTCTCTCTCAGTGATTCCCAATCTATCTCTCTGTGATTCCCGGTCTCTCTCTCTCTCAGTGATTCTCAGTCTCTCTCTCTCTCCCAGTGATTCTCAGTCTCTCTCTCTCTCCCAGTGATTCCCAGTGTCTCTCCCAGTGATTCCCAGTCTCTCTCCCAGTGATTCCCAGTCTCTCTCTCTCCCATTGATTCCCAGTCTCTCTCTCTCCCAGTGATTCCCAGCCTCTCTCTCTCAGTGATTCCCACTCATTTTCTCTCTCTCTCTCTCTCTCTCAGTGATTCCCAGTCTCTCTCCCTCAGTGATTCCCAATCTATCTCTCAGTGATTCCCAGTCTCTCTCTCTCTCAGTGATTCCCAGTCTCTCTCTCTCACTGATTCGCAAAGAGAAAGAGATACTGGGAAAAACAGGGAAGAAATTGAGAATCACTTAGAGAGACTGGTGACAGAGAGAGAGACTGGGTATCACTCAGAAATATTGGGAATCAATGAAAGAGAGAGATTGGGAATCAGATTTATTCCCAGTCTCTCTCTCAGTGATTTGAAGTCTGTCTCTGTGAATCCAGTTTCTCTCAGTGCTTCCCAATCTCTCTCTCTCTCTCTCGTCCATTCCTGATCTCGGTGACACCCAGTCTGTCTCTTATTGATTCCCAATTGCTTTCTCAGTGATTCCAAAACTTTCTCGGTAATTCCTAGTCTTTCCCACTATATGATTCCCAGTCTCTGTCTCAGTGATTCCCAGTCCATGTCTCTCTCTGATTCCCATTCTCTCTCTCTCTCCCAGTGATTCCCAGTCTCTCTCTCTCAGTGATTCCCAATCGCTCTCTGTCAGTGATTCCCAGTCTCTCACTCAGTGATTCCCAGTCTCTCTCACTCAGTGATTCCCAGTTCCTTTCACTCTCTGATTCCCATTCTCTCTCTCTCTCCCAGTGATTCCCAGTCTCTCTCTCAGTGATTCCCATTTTCTCTCTCAGTGATTCCCAGTCTCTCCCAATGATTCCCAATCTCTCTCTCAATGAATCCCAATCTCTCTCTCAGTGATTTCCAGTCTCTCTTCCTCAGTGATTCTCATTTTCTCTCTCAGTGATTCCCAGTCTCTCCCAGTGATTCCCAATCTCTCTCTCGCTCAGTGATTCCCAGTCTCTCTCACTCAGTGATTCCCAGCCTCTCTCTCCCAGTGATTCCCAGTCTCTCTCTCGCCCATTGATTCCCAGTCTCTCTCTCTCCCAGTGATTCCCAGTCTCTCTCACTCAGTGATTCCCAGCCTCTCCCTCTCAGCGATTCCCAGCTTCTCTCTCTCAGTGATTCCCAATCGCTCTCGCTCAGTGATTCCCTCACTCTCTCTCAGCGATTCCCAGTCTCTCTCACTCAGTGATTCCCAGTCTCTCTCTCTCTCAGTGATTCCCAGTCTCGCTCTCTCAGTGATTCCCAGTCTCTCTCTCTCAGTGATTCCAAGTCTCTCCCAATGATTCCCACTCTCTCTCTCAGTAATTCCCATTTTCTCTCTCAGTGATTCCCAGTCTCTCCCAGTACTTCCCAGTCTCTCTCTCTCTCAGTGATTCCCATTTTCTCTCTCAGTGATTCCCAGTTTCACCCAGTGATTCCCAGTCTCTCTCTCAGTGATTCCCACTCTCTCTCTCTCTCAGTGATTCCCAATCTCTCTCTCTCAGTGATTCCCAGTCCCTTTCACTCTCTGATTCCCATTCTCTCTCTCTCTCCCAGTGATTCCCAGTCTCTCTCTCAGTGATTCCCATTTTCTCTCTCAGTGACTCCCAGTCTCTCCCAATGATTCCCAATCTCTCTCTCAATGAATCCCAATTTCTCTCTCAGTGATTCCCAGTTTCTCTTTCTCAGTGATTTTCATTTTCTCTCTCAGTGATTCCCAGTCTCTCCCAGATTCCCAATCTCTCTCTCGCTCAGTGATTCCCAGTCTCTCTCACTCAGTGATTCCCAGCCTCTCTCTCTCCCATTGATTCCCAGTCTCTCTCTCTCCCAGTGATTCCCAGCCTCTCTCTCTCAGTGATTCCCACTCATTTTCTCTCTCTCTCTCTCTCTCTCAGTGATTCCCAGTCTCTCTCCCTCAGTGATTCCCAATCTATCTCTCAGTGATTCCCAGTCTCTCTCTCTCTCAGTGATTCCCAGTCTCTCTCTCTCACTGATTCGCAAAGAGAAAGAGATACTGGGAAAAACAGGGAAGAAATTGAGAATCACTTAGAGAGACTGGTGACAGAGAGAGAGACTGGGTATCACTCAGAAATATTGGCAATCAATGAAAGAGAGAGATTGGGAATCAGATTTATTCCCAGTCTCTCTCTCAGTGATTTGAAGTCTGTCTCTGTGAATCCAGTTTCTCTCAGTGCTTCCCAATCTCTCTCTCTCTCTCTCGCCCATTCCTGATCTCGGTGACACCCAGTCTGTCTCTTATTGATTCCCAATTGCTTCCTCAGTGATTCCAAAACTTTCTCGGTAATTCCTAGTCTTTCCCACTATATGATTCCCAGTCTCTGTCTCAGTGATTCCCAGTCCATGTCTCTCTCTGATTCCCATTCTCTCTCTCTCTCTGATTCCCAGTCTCTCTCTCTCAGTGATTCCCAATCGCTCTCTGTCAGTGATTCCCAGTCTCTCAATCAGTGATTCCCAGTCTCTCTCACTCAGTGATTCCCAGTTCCTTTCACGCTCTGATTCCCATTCTCTCACTCTCTCCCAGTGATTCCCAGTCTCTCTCTTAGTGATTCCCATTTTCTCTCTCAGTGATTCCCAGTCTCTCCCAATGATTCCCAATCTCTCTCTCAATGAATCCCAATCTCTCTCTCAGTGATTCCCAGTCTCTCTTTCTCAGTGATTCTCATTTTCTCTCTCAGTGATTCCCAGTCTCTCCCAGTGATTCCCAGTCTCTCTCTCTCCCATTGATTCCCAGTCTCTCTCTCTCCCAGTGATTCCCAGTCTCTCTCACTCAGTGATTCCCAGCCTCTCTCTCCCAGTGATTCCCAGTCTCTCTCTCAGTGATTCCCAGACTCTCTCCCAGTGATTCTCGGTCTCTCTCTCTCTCCCAGTGATTCCCAGTCTCTCTCCCAGTGATTCCCAGTCTCTCTCTCTCCCATTGATTCCCAGTCTCTCTCTCTCCCAGTGATTCCCAGTCTCTCTCACTCAGTGATTCCCAGCCTCTCTCTCCCAGTGATTCCCAGTCTCTCTCTCTCAGTGATTCCCAGCCTCTCTCTCTCAGTGATTCCCAATCGCTCTCTCTCAGTGATTCCCAATCCCTTTCACTCTCTGATTCCAATTCTCTCTCTCCCTCCCATTGATTCCAAGTCTCTCTCTCAGTGATTCCCATTTTCTCTCTGTGATTCCCAGTCTCTCCCAGTGGTTCCCAATCTCTCTCTCAGTAATTCCCATTTTCTCTCTCAGTGATTCCCAGTCACTCTCCCTCTCTCAGTGATTCTCAGTTTCTCTCTCAGTGATTCCCAGTCTCTCTCCCAGTGATTCTCAATCTCTCTCTCTCACTCCCAGTAATTCCCAGTCTCTCTCCCAATGATTCCCAGTCTCTCTCTCTCCCATTGATTCCCAGTCTCTCTCTCTCTCCCAGTGATTCCCAGTATCTCTCTCTCTCTCAGTGATTCCCAGTCCCTTTCACTCTCTGATTCCCATTCTCTCTCTCTCTCCCAGTGATTCCCAGTCTCTCTCTCAGTGATTCCCATTTTCTCTCTCAGTGATTCCCAGTCTCTCCCAGTGATTCCCAATCTCTCTCTCAGTAATTCCCATTTTCTCTCTCAGTGATTCCCAGTTTCTCTCTCAGTGATTCCCAGTCTCTTTCCCAGTGATTCCCAGTTTCTCTCTCAGTGATTCCGAGTCTCTTTCCCAGTGATTCCCAGTCTCTCTCCCAGTGATTCCCAGTCTCTCTCTCTCCCATTGTTTCCCAGTCTCTCTCTCTCCCAGTGATTCCCAGTGTCTCTCACTCAGTGATTCCCAGCCTCTCTCTCTCAGTGATTCCCAGTTTCTCTCTCGGTGATTCCCAGTCTCTTTCCCAGTGATTCCCAATCTCTCTCCCAGTGATTCCCAGTCTCTCTCTCTCCCATTGTTTCCCAGTCTCTCTCTCACCCAGTGATTCCCAGTGAATCCCAGTCTCTCTCCCAGTGATTCCCAGTCTCTCTCTCTCCCATTGATTCCCAGTCTCTCTCTCTCCCAGTGATTCCCAGTCTCTCTCACTCAGTGATTCCCAGCCTCTCTCTCCCAGTGATTCCCAGTCTCTCTCTCTCAGTGATTCCCAGCCTCTCTCTCTCAGTGATTCCCAATCCCTCTCTCTCAGTGATTCCCTCACTCTCTCTCAGCGATTCCCAGTCTCTCTCACTCAATGATTCCCAGTCTCTCTCTCTCAGTGATTCCCAGTCCCTTTCACTCTCTGATTCCCATTCTCTCTCTCCCAGTGATTCCCAGTCTCTCTCTCAGTGATTCCCAGTCTCTCACAATGATTCCCAATCTCTCTCTCAATGAATCCCAATCTCTCTCTCAGTGATTCCCAGTCTCTCTTTCTCAGTGATTCTCATTTTCTCTCTCAGTGATTCCCAGTCTCTCCCAGTGATTCCCAATCTCTCTCTCGCTCAGTGATTCCCAGTCTCTCTCCCATTGATTCCCAGTCTCTCTCTCTCCCAGTGATTCCCAGTCTCTCTCACTCAGTGATTCCCAGCCTCTCTCTCCCAGTGATTCCCAGCCTCTCTCTCTCAGTGATTCCCAGCCTCTCTCTCTCAGTGATTCCCAATCGCTCTCTCTCAGTGATTCCCAGTCCCTTTCACTCTCTGACTCCAATTCTCTCTCTCTCTCCCAGTGATTCCAAGTCTCTCTCTCAGTAATTCCCATTTTCTCTCTGTCATTCCCAGTCTCTCCCAGTGATTCCCAATCTCTCTCTCAGTCATTCTCATTTTCTCTCTCAGTGATTCCCAGTCACTCTCTCTCTCTCAGTGATTCCCAGTTTCTCTCTCAGTGATTCAAAGTCTCTCTCCCAGTGATTCTCAATCTCTCTCTCTCACTCCCCGTGATTCCCAGTCTCTCTCCCAATGATTCCCAGTCTCTCTCTCTCCCATTGATTCCCAGTCTCTCTCTCTCTCCCAGTGATTCCCAGTATCTCTCTCTCTCTCAGTGATTCCCAGTCCCTTTCACTCTCTGATTCCCATTCTCTCTCTCTCTCCCAGTGATTCCCAGTCTCTCTCTCAGTGATTCCCATTTTCTCTCTCAGGGATTCCCAGTCTATCCCAGTGATTCCCAATCTCTCTCTCAGTAATTCCCAGTCTCTCTCCCAGTGATTCCCAGTCTCTCTCCCAGTGATTCCCAGTCTCTCTCTCTCCCAGTGATTCCCAGTCTCTCTCACTCAGTGATTCCCAGCGTCTCTCTCCCAGTGATTCCCAGTCTCTCTCTCAGTGATTCCCAGTCTCTCTCCCAGTGATTCTCGGTCTCTCTCTCTCTCCCAGTGATTCCCAGTCTCTCTCCCAGTGATTCCCAGTCTCTCTCTCTCCCATTGATTCCCAGTCTCTTTCTCTCCCAGTGATTCCCAGTCTCTCTCACTCAGTGATTCCCAGCCTCTCTCTCCCAGTGATTCCCAGTCTCTCTCTCTCAGTGATTCCCAGCCTCTCTCTCAGTGATTCCCAATCGCTCTCTCTCAGTGATTCCCTCACTCTCTCTCAGCGATTCCCAGTCTCTCTCACTCAGTGATTCCCAGTCTCTCTCTCTCAGTGATTCCCAGTCCCTTTCACTCTCTGATTCCCATTCTCTCTCTCTCTCCCAGTGATTCCGAGTCTCTCTCTCAGTGATTCCCATTTTCTCTCTCAGTGATTCCCAGTCTCTCACAATGATTCCCAATCTCTCTCTCAATGAATCCCAATCTCTCTCTCAGTGATTCCCAGTCTCTCTCTCTCAGTAATTCCCATTTTCTCTCTCAGTGATTCCCAGTCTCTCTCTCTCTCTCAGTGATTCCCAGTTTCTCTCTCAGTGATTCCCAGTCTCTTTCCCAGTGATTCCCAGTCTCTCTCCCAGTGATTCCCAGTCTCTCTCTCTCCCATTGATTCCCAGTCTCTCTCTCTCCCAGTGATTCCCAGTCTCTCTCTCCCATTGATTCCCACTCTCTCTCTCTCCCAGTGATTCCCAGTCTCTCTCACTCAGTGATTCCCAGCCTCTCTCTCACAGTGATTCCCAG
Organism: Pristiophorus japonicus; assembly: GCF_044704955.1. NCBI lineage: Eukaryota > Metazoa > Chordata > Chondrichthyes > Pristiophoridae > Pristiophorus > Pristiophorus japonicus. The sequence goes on along the minus strand of NC_091986.1, from coordinate 164,777,110 downwards.
TCTCTCTCTCTCAGTGATTCCCAGCCTCTCTCTCTCAGTGATTCCCAATCGCTCTCTCTCACTGATTCCCAGTCCCTTTCACTCTCTGACTCCCATTCTCTCTCTCTCTCCCAGTGATTCCAAGTCTCTCTCTCAGTGATTCCCATTTTCTCTCTGTGATTCCCAGTCTCTCCCAGTGATTCCCAATCTCTCTCTCAGTAATTCCCATTTTCTCTCTCAGTGATTCCCAGTCACTCTCTCTCTCTCAGTGATTCCCAGTTTCTCTCTCAGTGATTCCCAGTCTCCCAGTGATTCTCAATCTCTCTCTCTCACTCCCAGTGATTCCCAGTCTCTCTCCCAATGATTCCCAGTCTCTCTCTCTCCCATTGATTCCCAGTCAGTTTCACTCTCTGATTCCCATTCTCGCTCTCTCTCCCAGCGATTCCCAGTCTCACTCTCAGTGATTCCCAGTTTCCCTCTCAGTGATTCCCAGTCTCTCTCCCAGTGATTCCCAGTCTCTCTCTCTCCCAGTGATTCCCAGTCTCTCTCACTCAGTGATTCCCAGTTTCTCTCTCAGTGATTCCCAGTCTTTCTTCCAGTGATTCTCGGTCTCTCTCTCTCTCCCAGTGATTCCCAGTCTCTCTCCCAGTGATTCCCAGTCTCTCTCTCTCCCATTGATTCCCAGTCTCTCTCTCTCCCAGTGATTCCCAGTCTCTCTCACTCAGTGATTCCCAGCCTCCCTCTCTCTCAGTGATTCCCAATCTATCTCTCTGTGATTCCCGGTCTCTCTCTCTCTCAGTGATTCTCAGTCTCTCTCTCCCTCTCAGTGATTCCCAGTTTCTCTCTCAGTGATTCCCAGTCTCTCTCTCAGTGATTCACAGTCTCTCTCTCTCTCCCAGTGATTCCCATTCTCTCTCCCAGTGATTCCCAGTCTCTCTCTCTCCCATTGATTCCCAGTCTCTCTCTCTCCCAGTGATTCCCAGCCTCTCTCTCTCAGTGATTCCCACTCATTTTCTCTCTCTCTCTCTCTCTCTCAGTGATTCCCAGTCTCTCTCCCTCAGTGATTCCCAATCTATCTCTCAGTGATTCCCAGTCTCTCTCTCTCTCAGTGATTCCCAGTCTCTCTCTCTCACTGATTCGCAAAGAGAAAGAGATACTGGGAAAAACAGGGAAGAAATTGAGAATCACTTAGAGAGACTGGTGACAGAGAGAGAGACTGGGTATCACTCAGAAATATTGGGAATCAATGAAAGAGAGAGATTGGGAATCAGATTTATTCCCAGTCTCTCTCTCAGTGATTTGAAGTCTGTCTCTGTGAATCCAGTTTCTCTCAGTGCTTCCCAATCTCTCTCTCTCTCTCTCGTCCATTCCTGATCTCGGTGACACCCAGTCTGTCTCTTATTGATTCCCAATTGCTTTCTCAGTGATTCCAAAACTTTCTCGGTAATTCCTAGTCTTTCCCACTATATGATTCCCAGTCTCTGTCTCAGTGATTCCCAGTCCATGTCTCTCTCTGATTCCCATTCTCTCTCTCTCTCCCAGTGATTCCCAGTCTCTCTCTCTCAGTGATTCCCAATCGCTCTCTGTCAGTGATTCCCAGTCTCTCACTCAGTGATTCCCAGTCTCTCTCACTCAGTGATTCCCAGTTCCTTTCACTCTCTGATTCCCATTCTCTCTCTCTCTCCCAGTGATTCCCAGTCTCTCTCTCAGTGATTCCCATTTTCTCTCTCAGTGATTCCCAGTCTCTCCCAATGATTCCCAATCTCTCTCTCAATGAATCCCAATCTCTCTCTCAGTGATTTCCAGTCTCTCTTCCTCAGTGATTCTCATTTTCTCTCTCAGTGATTCCCAGTCTCTCCCAGTGATTCCCAATCTCTCTCTCGCTCAGTGATTCCCAGTCTCTCTCACTCAGTGATTCCCAGCCTCTCTCTCCCAGTGATTCCCAGTCTCTCTCTCGCCCATTGATTCCCAGTCTCTCTCTCTCCCAGTGATTCCCAGTCTCTCTCACTCAGTGATTCCCAGCCTCTCCCTCTCAGCGATTCCCAGCTTCTCTCTCTCAGTGATTCCCAATCGCTCTCGCTCAGTGATTCCCTCACTCTCTCTCAGCGATTCCCAGTCTCTCTCACTCAGTGATTCCCAGTCTCTCTCTCTCTCAGTGATTCCCAGTCTCGCTCTCTCAGTGATTCCCAGTCTCTCTCTCTCAGTGATTCCAAGTCTCTCCCAATGATTCCCACTCTCTCTCTCAGTAATTCCCATTTTCTCTCTCAGTGATTCCCAGTCTCTCCCAGTACTTCCCAGTCTCTCTCTCTCTCAGTGATTCCCATTTTCTCTCTCAGTGATTCCCAGTTTCACCCAGTGATTCCCAGTCTCTCTCTCAGTGATTCCCACTCTCTCTCTCTCTCAGTGATTCCCAATCTCTCTCTCTCAGTGATTCCCAGTCCCTTTCACTCTCTGATTCCCATTCTCTCTCTCTCTCCCAGTGATTCCCAGTCTCTCTCTCAGTGATTCCCATTTTCTCTCTCAGTGACTCCCAGTCTCTCCCAATGATTCCCAATCTCTCTCTCAATGAATCCCAATTTCTCTCTCAGTGATTCCCAGTTTCTCTTTCTCAGTGATTTTCATTTTCTCTCTCAGTGATTCCCAGTCTCTCCCAGATTCCCAATCTCTCTCTCGCTCAGTGATTCCCAGTCTCTCACTCAGTGATTCCCAGCCTCTCTCTCTCCCATTGATTCCCAGTCTCTCTCTCTCCCAGTGATTCCCAGCCTCTCTCTCTCAGTGATTCCCACTCATTTTCTCTCTCTCTCTCTCTCTCTCAGTGATTCCCAGTCTCTCTCCCTCAGTGATTCCCAATCTATCTCTCAGTGATTCCCAGTCTCTCTCTCTCTCAGTGATTCCCAGTCTCTCTCTCTCACTGATTCGCAAAGAGAAAGAGATACTGGGAAAAACAGGGAAGAAATTGAGAATCACTTAGAGAGACTGGTGACAGAGAGAGAGACTGGGTATCACTCAGAAATATTGGGAATCAATGAAAGAGAGAGATTGGGAATCAGATTTATTCCCAGTCTCTCTCTCAGTGATTTGAAGTCTGTCTCTGTGAATCCAGTTTCTCTCAGTGCTTCCCAATCTCTCTCTCTCTCTCTCGCCCATTCCTGATCTCGGTGACACCCAGTCTGTCTCTTATTGATTCCCAATTGCTTTCTCAGTGATTCCAAAACTTTCTCGGTAATTCCTAGTCTTTCCCACTCTATGATTCCCAGTCTCTGTCTCAGTGATTCCCAGTCCATGTCTCTCTCTGATTCCCATTCTCTCTCTCTCTCTGATTCCCAGTCTCTCTCTCTCAGTGATTCCCAATCGCTCTCTGTCAGTGATTCCCAGTCTCTCAATCAGTGATTCCCAGTCTCTCTCACTCAGTGATTCCCAGTTCCTTTCACGCTCTGATTCCCATTCTCTCACTCTCTCCCAGTGATTCCCAGTCTCTCTCTTAGTGATTCCCATTTTCTCTCTCAGTGATTCCCAGTCTCTCCCAATGATTCCCAATCTCTCTCTCAATGAATCCCAATCTCTCTCTCAGTGATTCCCAGTCTCTCTTTCTCAGTGATTCTCATTTTCTCTCTCAGTGATTCCCAGTCTCTCCCAGTGATTCCCAATCTCTCTCTCGCTCAGTGATTCCCAGTCTCTCTCACTCAGTGATTCCCAGCCTCTCTCTCCCAGTGATTCCCAGTCTCTCTCTCTCCCATTGATTCCCAGTCTCTCTCTCTCCCAGTGATTCCCAGTCTCTCTCACTCAGTGATTCCCAGCCTCTCCCTCTCAGCGATTTCCAGCTTCTCTCTCTCAGCGATTCCCAGCTTCTCTCTCTCAGTGATTCCCAATCGCTCTCGCTCAGTGATTCCCTCACTCTCTCTCAGTGATTCCCAGTCTCTCTCACTCAGTGATTCCCAGTCTCTCTCTCTCTCAGTGATTCCCAGTCTCTCTCTCTCAGTGATTCCAAGTCTCTCCCAATGATTCCCACTCTCTCTCTCAGTAATTCCCATTTTCTCTCTCAGTGATTCCCAGTCTCTCCCAGTACTTCCCAGTCTCTCTCTCTCTCAGTGATTCCCAATTTCTCTCTCAGTGATTCCCAGTTTCACCCAGTGATTCCCAGTCTCTCTCTCAGTGATTCCCACTCTCTCTCTCTCTCAGTGATTCCCAATCTCTCTCTCTCAGTGATTCCCAGTCCCTTTCACTCTCTGATTCCCATTCTCTCTCTCTCTCCCAGTGATTCCCAGTCTCTCTCTCAGTGATTCCCATTTTCTCTCTCAGTGACTCCCAGTCTCTCCCAATGATTCCCAATCTCTCTCTCAATGAATCCCAATTTCTCTCTCAGTGATTCCCAGTTTCTCTTTCTCAGTGATTTTCATTTTCTCTCTCAGTGATTCCCAGTCTCTCCCAGATTCCCAATCTCTCTCTCGCTCAGTGATTCCCAGTCTCTCTCACTCAGTGATTCCCAGCCTCTCTCTCCCAGTGATTCCCAGTCTCTCTCTCTCAGTGATTCCCAGCCTCTCTCTCTCAGTGATTCCCAATCGCTCTCTCAGTGATTCCCTCACTCTCTCTCAGCGATTCCCAGTCTCTCTCACTCAGTGATTCCCAGTCTCTCTGACTCAGTGATTCCTAGCCTCACTCTCTCTCAGCGATTCCCAGTCTCTCTCACTCAATGATTCCCAGTCTCTCTCTCTCAGTGATTCCCAGTCCCTTTCACTCTCTGATTCCCATTCTCTCTCTCCCAGTGATTCCCAGTCTCTCTCTCAGTGATTCCCAGTCTCTCACAATGATTCCCAATCTCTCTCTCAATGAATCCCAATCTCTCTCTCAGTGATTCCCAGTCTCTCTTTCTCAGTGATTCTCATTTTCTCTCTCAGTGATTCCCAGTCTCTCCCAGTGATTCCCAATCTCTCTCTCGCTCAGTGATTCCCAGTCTCTCTCCCATTGATTCCCAGTCTCTCTCTCTCCCAGTGATTCCCAGTCTCTCTCACTCAGTGATTCCCAGCCTCTCTCTCCCAGTGATTCCCAGCCTCTCTCTCTCAGTGATTCCCAGCCTCTCTCTCTCAGTGATTCCCAATCGCTCTCTCTCAGTGATTCCCAGTCCCTTTCACTCTCTGACTCCAATTCTCTCTCTCTCTCCCAGTGATTCCAAGTCTCTCTCTCAGTAATTCCCATTTTCTCTCTGTCATTCCCAGTCTCTCCCAGTGATTCCCAATCTCTCTCTCAGTCATTCTCATTTTCTCTCTCAGTGATTCCCAGTCACTCTCTCTCTCTCAGTGATTCCTAGTTTCTCTCTCAGTGATTCAAAGTCTCTCTCCCAGTGATTCTCAATCTCTCTCTCTCACTCCCCGTGATTCCCAGTCTCTCTCCCAATGATTCCCAGTCTCTCTCTCTCCCATTGATTCCCAGTCTCTCTCTCTCTCCCAGTGATTCCCAGTATCTCTCTCTCTCCCAGTGATTCCCAGTCTCTCTCTCAGTGATTCCCATTTTCTCTCTCAGTGATTCCCAGTCTCTCCCAGTGATTCCCAATCTCTCTCCCAGTGATTCCCAGTCTCTCTCCCAGTGATTCACAGTCTCTCTCCCAGTGATTCCCAGTCTCTCTCTCTCCCAGTGATTCCCAGTCTCTCTCACTCAGTGATTCCCAGCGTCTCTCTCCCAGTGATTCCCAGTCTCTCTCTCAGTGATTCCCAGTCTCTCTCCCAGTGATTCTCGGTCTCTCTCTCTCTCCCAGTGATTCCCAGTCTCTCTCCCAGTGATTCCCAGTCTCTCTCTCTCCCATTGATTCCCAGTCTCTTTCTCTCCCAGTGATTCCCAGTCTCTCTCACTCAGTGATTCCCAGCCTCTCTCTCCCAGTGATTCCCAGTCTCTCTCTCTCAGTGATTCCCAGCCTCTCTCTCAGTGATTCCCAATCGCTCTCTCTCAGTGATTCCCTCACTCTCTCTCAGCGATTCCCAGTCTCTCTCACTCAGTGATTCCCAGTCTCTCTCTCTCAGTGATTCCCAGTCCCTTTCACTCTCTGATTCCCATTCTCTCTCTCTCTCCCAGTGATTCCGAGTCTCTCTCTCAGTGATTCCCATTTTCTCTCTCAGTGATTCCCAGTCTCTCACAATGATTCCCAATCTCTCTCTCAATGAATCCCAATCTCTCTCTCAGTGATTCCCAGTCTCTCTCTCTCAGTAATTCCCATTTTCTCTCTCAGTGATTCCCAGTCTCTCTCTCTCTCTCAGTGATTCCCAGTTTCTCTCTCAGTGATTCCCAGTCTCTTTCCCAGTGATTCCCAGTCTCTCTCCCAGTGATTCCCAGTCTCTCTCTCTCCCATTGATTCCCAGTCTCTCTCTCTCCCAGTGATTCCCAGTCTCTCTCTCCCATTGATTCCCACTCTCTCTCTCTCCCAGTGATTCCCAGTCTCTCTCACTCAGTGATTCCCAGCCTCTCTCTCACAGTGATTCCCAGTCTCTCTCTCTCAGTGATTCCCAGCCTCTCTCTCTCAGTGATTCCCAATCGCTCTCTCTCACTGATTCCCAGTCCCTTTCACTCTCTGACTCCCATTCTCTCTCTCTCTCCCAGTGATTCCAAGTCTCTCTCTCAGTGATTCCCATTTTCTCTCTGTGATTCCCAGTCTCTCCCAGTGATTCCCAATCTCTCTCTCAGTAATTCCCATTTTCTCTCTCAGTGATTCCCAGTCACTCTCTCTCTCTCAGTGATTCCCAGTTTCTCTCTCAGTGATTCCCAGTCTCTCTCCCAGTGATTCTCAATCTCTCTCTCTCACTCCCAGTGATTCCCAGTCTCTCTCCCAATGATTCCCAGTCTCTCTCTCTCCCATTGATTCCCAGTCAGTTTCACTCTCTGATTCCCATTCTCGCTCTCTCTCCCAGTGATTCCCAGTCTCACTCTCAGTGATTCCCAGTTTCCCTCTCAGTGATTCCCAGTCTCTCTCCCAGTGATTCCCAGTCTCTCTCTCTCCCAGTGATTCCCAGTCTCTCTCACTCAGTGATTCCCAGTTTCTCTCTCAGTGATTCCCAGTCTTTCTTCCAGTGATTCTCGGTCTCTCTCTCTCTCCCAGTGATTCCCAGTCTCTCTCCCAGTGATTCCCAGTCTCTCTCTCTCCCATTGATTCCCAGTCTCTCTCTCTCCCAGTGATTCCCAGTCTCTCTCACTCAGTGATTCCCAGCCTCCCTCTCTCTCAGTGATTCCCAATCTATCTCTCTGTGATTCCCGGTCTCTCTCTCTCTCAGTGATTCTCAGTCTCTCTCTCCCTCTCAGTGATTCCCAGTTTCTCTCTCAGTGATTCCCAGTCTCTCTCTCAGTGATTCACAGTCTCTCTCTCTCTCCCAGTGATTCCCATTCTCTCTCCCAGTGATTCCCAGTCTCTCTCTCTCCCATTGATTCCCAGTCTCTCTCTCTCCCAGTGATTCCCAGCCTCTCTCTCTCAGTGATTCCCACTCATTTTCTCTCTCTCTCTCTCTCTCTCAGTGATTCCCAGTCTCTCTCCCTCAGTGATTCCCAATCTATCTCTCAGTGATTCCCAGTCTCTCTCTCTCTCAGTGATTCCCAGTCTCTCTCTCTCACTGATTCGCAAAGAGAAAGAGATACTGGGAAAAACAGGGAAGAAATTGAGAATCACTTAGAGAGACTGGTGACAGAGAGAGAGACTGGGTATCACTCAGAAATATTGGGAATCAATGAAAGAGAGAGATTGGGAATCAGATTTATTCCCAGTCTCTCTCTCAGTGATTTGAAGTCTGTCTCTGTGAATCCAGTTTCTCTCAGTGCTTCCCAATCTCTCTCTCTCTCTCTCGCCCATTCCTGATCTCGGTGACACCCAGTCTGTCTCTTATTGATTCCCAATTGCTTTCTCAGTGATTCCAAAACTTTCTCGGTAATTCCTAGTCTTTCCCACTATATGATTCCCAGTCTCTGTCTCAGTGATTCCCAGTCCATGTCTCTCTCTGATTCCCATTCTCTCTCTCTCTCCCAGTGATTCCCAGTCTCTCTCTCTCAGTGATTCCCAATCGCTCTCTGTCAGTGATTCCCAGTCTCTCACTCAGTGATTCCCAGTCTCTCTCACTCAGTGATTCCCAGTTCCTTTCACTCTCTGATTCCCATTCTCTCTCTCTCTCCCAGTGATTCCCAGTCTCTCTCTCAGTGATTCCCATTTTCTCTCTCAGTGATTCCCAGTCTCTCCCAATGATTCCCAATCTCTCTCTCAATGAATCCCAATCTCTCTCTCAGTGATTCCCAGTCTCTCTTTCTCAGTGATTCTCATTTTCTCTCTCAGTGATTCCCAGTCTCTCCCAGTGATTCCCAATCTCTCTCTCGCTCAGTGATTCCCAGTCTCTCTCACTCAGTGATTCCCAGCCTCTCTCTCCCAGTGATTCCCAGTCTCTCTCTCGCCCATTGATTCCCAGTCTCTCTCTCTCCCAGTGATTCCCAGTCTCTCTCACTCAGTGATTCCCAGCCTCTCCCTCTCAGCGATTCCCAGCTTCTCTCTCTCAGTGATTCCCAATCGCTCTCGCTCAGTGATTCCCTCACTCTCTCTCAGCGATTCCCAGTCTCTCTCACTCAGTGATTCCCAGTCTCTCTCTCTCTCAGTGATTCCCAGTCTCGCTCTCTCAGTGATTCCCAGTCTCTCTCTCTCAGTGATTCCAAGTCTCTCCCAATGATTCCCACTCTCTCTCTCAGTAATTCCCATTTTCTCTCTCAGTGATTCCCAGTCTCTCCCAGTACTTCCCAGTCTCTCTCTCTCTCAGTGATTCCCATTTTCTCTCTCAGTGATTCCCAGTTTCACCCAGTGATTCCCAGTCTCTCTCTCAGTGATTCCCACTCTCTCTCTCTCTCAGTGATTCCCAATCTCTCTCTCTCAGTGATTCCCAGTCCCTTTCACTCTCTGATTCCCATTCTCTCTCTCTCTCCCAGTGATTCCCAGTCTCTCTCTCAGTGATTCCCATTTTCTCTCTCAGTGACTCCCAGTCTCTCCCAATGATTCCCAATCTCTCTCTCAATGAATCCCAATTTCTCTCTCAGTGATTCCCAGTTTCTCTTTCTCAGTGATTTTCATTTTCTCTCTCAGTGATTCCCAGTCTCTCCCAGATTCCCAATCTCTCTCTCGCTCAGTGATTCCCAGTCTCTCTCACTCAGTGATTCCCAGCCTCTCTCTCTCCCATTGATTCCCAGTCTCTCTCTCTCCCAGTGATTCCCAGCCTATCTCTCTCAGTGATTCCCACTCATTTTCTCTCTCTCTCTCTCTCTCTCAGTGATTCCCAGTCTCTCTCCCTCAGTGATTCCCAATCTATCTCTCAGTGATTCCCAGTCTCTCTCTCTCTCAGTGATTCCCAGTCTCTCTCTCTCACTGATTCGCAAAGAGAAAGAGATACTGGGAAAAACAGGGAAGAAATTGAGAATCACTTAGAGAGACTGGTGACAGAGAGAGAGACTGGGTATCACTCAGAAATATTGGCAATCAATGAAAGAGAGAGATTGGGAATCAGATTTATTCCCAGTCTCTCTCTCAGTGATTTGAAGTCTGTCTCTGTGAATCCAGTTTCTCTCAGTGCTTCCCAATCTCTCTCTCTCTCTCTCGCCCATTCCTGATCTCGGTGACACCCAGTCTGTCTCTTATTGATTCCCAATTGCTTTCTCAGTGATTCCAAAACTTTCTCGGTAATTCCTAGTCTTTCCCACTATATGATTCCCAGTCTCTGTCTCAGTGATTCCCAGTCCATGTCTCTCTCTGATTCCCATTCTCTCTCTCTCTCTGATTCCCAGTCTCTCTCTCTCAGTGATTCCCAATCGCTCTCTGTCAGTGATTCCCAGTCTCTCAATCAGTGATTCCCAGTCTCTCTCACTCAGTGATTCCCAGTTCCTTTCACGCTCTGATTCCCATTCTCTCACTCTCTCCCAGTGATTCCCAGTCTCTCTCTTAGTGATTCCCATTTTCTCTCTCAGTGATTCCCAGTCTCTCCCAATGATTCCCAATCTCTCTCTCAATGAATCCCAATCTCTCTCTCAGTGATTCCCAGTCTCTCTTTCTCAGTGATTCTCATTTTCTCTCTCAGTGATTCCCAGTCTCTCCCAGTGATTCCCAATCTCTCTCTCGCTCAGTGATTCCCAGTCTCTCTCACTCAGTGATTCCCAGCCTCTCTCTCCCAGTGATTCCCAGTCTCTCTCTCTCCCATTGATTCCCAGTCTCTCTCTCTCCCAGTGATTCCCAGTCTCTCTCACTCAGTGATTCCCAGCCTCTCCCTCTCAGCGATTCCCAGTTTCTCTCTCTCAGCGATTCCCAGCTTCTCTCTCTCAGTGATTCCCAATCGCTCTCGCTCAGTGATTCCCTCACTCTCTCTCAGTGATTCCCAGTCTCTCTCACTCAGTGATTCCCAGTCTCTCTCTCTCTCAGTGATTCCCAGTCTCTCTCTCTCAGTGATTCCAAGTCTCTCCCAATGATTCCCACTCTCTCTCTCAGTAATTCCCATTTTCTCTCTCAGTGATTCCCAGTCTCTCCCAGTACTTCCCAGTCTCTCTCTCTCTCAGTGATTCCCAATTTCTCTCTCAGTGATTCCCAGTTTCACCCAGTGATTCCCAGTCTCTCTCTCAGTGATTCCCACTCTCTCTCTCTCTCAGTGATTCCCAATCTCTCTCTCTCAGTGATTCCCAGTCCCTTTCACTCTCTGATTCCCATTCTCTCTCTCTCTCCCAGTGATTCCCAGTCTCTCTCTCAGTGATTCCCATTTTCTCTCTCAGTGACTCCCAGTCTCTCCCAATGATTCCCAATCTCTCTCTCAATGAATCCCAATTTCTCTCTCAGTGATTCCCAGTTTCTCTTTCTCAGTGATTTTCATTTTCTCTCTCAGTGATTCCCAGTCTCTCCCAGATTCCCAATCTCTCTCTCGCTCAGTGATTCCCAGTCTCTCTCACTCAGTGATTCCCAGCCTCTCTCTCCCAGTGATTCCCAGTCTCTCTCTCTCAGTGATTCCCAGCCTCTCTCTCTCAGTGATTCCCAATCGCTCTCTCAGTGATTCCCTCACTCTCTCTCAGCGATTCCCAGTCTCTCTCACTCAGTGATTCCCAGTCTCTCTGACTCAGTGATTCCTAGCCTCCCTCTCTCTCAGTGATTCCCAGCCTCTCTCTCTCAGTGATTCCCAGTCTCTCTCTCTCTCTCAGTGATTCCCAGTTTCTCTCTCAGTGATTCCCAGTCTCTCTCTCAGTGATTCACAGTCTCTCTCTCTCTCCCAGTGATTCCCATTCTCTCTCCCAGTGATTCCCAGTCTCTCTCTCTCCCATTGATTCCCAGTCTCTCTCTCTCCCAGTGATTCCCAGGTTCTCTCTCTCAGTGATTCCCACTCATTCTCTCTCTCTCTCTCTCTCTCTCTCTCTCTCTCAATGATTCCCAGTCTCTCTCCCTCAGTGATTCCCAATCTATCGCTCAGTGATTCCCAGTCTCTCTCTCTCTCAGTGATTCCCAGTCTCTCTCTCTCACTGATTCGCAAAGAGAAAGAGATACTGGGAAAAACAGGGAAGAAATTGAGAATCACTTAGAGAGACTGGTGACAGAGAGAGAGACTGGGTATCACTCAGAAATATTGGCAATCAATGAAAGAGAGAGATTGGGAATCAGATTTATTCCCAGTCTCTCTCTCGGTGATTTGAAGTCTGTCTCTGTGAATCCAGTTTCTCTCAGTGCTTCCCAATCTCTCTCTCTCTCTCTCTCGCCCATTCCTGATCTCGGTGACACCCAGTCTGTCTCTTATTGATTCCCAATTGCTTTCTCAGTGATTCCAAAACTTTCTCGGTAATTCCTAGTCTTTCCCACTATATGATTCCCAGTCTCTGTCTCAGTGATTCCCAGTCCATGTCTCTCTCTGATTCCTATTCTCTCTCCCTCTCTGATTCCCAGTCTCTCTCTCTCAGTGATTCCCAATCGCTCTCTGTCAGTGATTCCCAGTCTCTCTCTCAGTGATTCCCAGTCTCTCACACTCAGTGATTCCCAATCGATCTCTGTCAGTGATTCCCAGTCTCTCTCTCTCAGTGATTCCCAATCGCTCTCTGTCAGTGATTCCCAGTCTCTCTCTCAGTGATTCCCAGTCTCTCACACTCAGTGATTCCCAATCGATCTCTGTCAGTGATTCCCATTTTTTCTCTCAGTGATTCCCAGTCTCACCCAGTGATTCCCAGTCTCTTTCTCTCCCATTGATTCCCAGTCTCTCTCTCTCCCATTGGTTCCCAGTCTCTCTCTCTCTCTCAGTGATTCCCAGTCGCTCTCTCACTGATTCCCAATCTCTCTCTCACTGATTCCCAGTCTCTCTCCCTCAGTGATTCCCACTCTCTCTATCTCAGTGATTCCCAATCTCTCTCTCTCAGTGATTCCCAGTCCCTTTCACTCTCTGACTCCCATTCTCTCTCTCTCTCCCAGTGATTCCAAGTCTCTCTCTCAGTGATTCCCATTTTCTCTCTGTGATTCCCAGTTTCTCTCTCATTGATTCCCAGTCTCTTTCCCAGTGATTCCCAGTCTCTCTCCCAGTGATTCCCAGTCTCTCTCTCTCCCATTGATTCCCAGTCTCTCTCTCTCCCATTGATTCCCAGTCTCTCTCTCTCTCCCAGTGATTCCCAGTCTCTCTCTCTCTCTCAGTGATTCCCAGTCCCTTTCACTCTCTGATTCCCATTCTCTCTCTCCCAGTGATTCCCAGTCTCTCTCTCAGTGATTCCCATTTTCTCTCTCAGTGATTCCCAGTCTCTCCCAGTGATTCCCAATGTCTCTCTCAGTAATTCCCATTTTCTCTCTCAGTGATTCCCAGTCTCTCTCTCTCTCTCTCAGTGATTCCCAGTCTCTCTCTCAGTGATTCCCAGTCTCTCACTCTCAGTGATTCCCAATCGATCTCTGTCAGTGATTCCCATTTTTTCTCTCAGTGATTCCCAGTCTCACCCAGTGATTCCCAGTCTCTTTCTCTCTCTCTCTCTCTCTCTCTCTCAGTGATTCCCAGTCGCTCTCTCACTGATTCCCAATCTCTCTCTCACTGATTCCCAGTCTCTCTCCCTCAGTGATTCCCACTCTCTCTATCTCAGTGATTCCCAATCTCTCTCTCTCAGTGATTCCCAGTCCCTTTCACTCTCTGACTCCCATTCTCTCTCTCTCTCCCAGTGATTCCAAGTCCATCTCTCAGTGATTCCCATTTTCTCTCTGTGTTTCCCAGTCTCTCCCAGTGATTCCCAATCTCTCTCTCAGTAATTCCCATTTTCTCTCTCAGTGATTCCCAGTCACTCTCTCTCTCTCAGTGATTCCCAGTTTCTCTCTCAGTTATTCCCAGTCTCTCTCCCAGTGATTCTCAATCTCTCTCTCTCTCCCAGTGATTCCCAGTCTCTCTCCCAATGATTCCCAGTCTCTCTCTCTCCCATTGATTCCCAGTCTCTCTCTCTCTCCCAGTGATTCCCAGTCTCTCTCTCTCTCTCAGTGATTCCCAGTCCCTTTCACTCTCTGATTCCCATTCTCTCTCTCTCTCTCCCAGTGATTCCCAGTCTCTCTCTCAGTAATTCCCATTTTCTCTCTCAGTGATTCCCAGTCTCTCTCTCTCTCAGTGATTCCCAGTTTCTCTCTCAGTGATTCCCAGTCTCTTTCCCAGTGATTCCCAGTCTCACTCCCAGTGATTCCCAGTCTCTCTCTCTCCCATTGATTCCCAGTCTATCTCTCTCTCCCAGTGATTCCCAGTCTCTCTCTCGCCCATTGATTCCCAGTCTCTCTCTCTCCCAGTGATTCCCAGTCTCTCTCACTCAGTGATTCCCAGCCTCTCCCTCTCAGCGATTCCCAGCTTCTCTCTCTCAGTGATTCCCAATCGCTCTCGCTCAGTGATTCCCTCACTCTCTCTCAGCGATTCCCAGTCTCTCTCACTCAGTGATTCCCAGTCTCTCTCTCTCTCAGTGATTCCCAGTCTCGCTCTCTCAGTGATTCCCAGTCTCTCTCTCTCTCAGTGATTCCAAGTCTCTCCCAATGATTCCCACTCTCTCTCTCAGTAATTCCCATTTTCTCTCTCAGTGATTCCCAGTCTCTCCCAGTACTTCCCAGTCTCTCTCTCTCTCAGTGATTCCCATTTTCTCTCTCAGTGATTCCCAGTTTCACCCAGTGATTCCCAGTCTCTCTCTCAGTGATTCCCACTCTCTCTCTCTCTCAGTGATTCCCAATCTCTCTCTCTCAGTGATTCCCAGTCCCTTTCACTCTCTGATTCCCATTCTCTCTCTCTCTCCCAGTGATTCCCAGTCTCTCTCTCAGTGATTCCCATTTTCTCTCTCAGTGACTCCCAGTCTCTCCCAATGATTCCCAATCTCTCTCTCAATGAATCCCAATTTCTCTCTCAGTGATTCCCAGTTTCTCTTTCTCAGTGATTTTCATTTTCTCTCTCAGTGATTCCCAGTCTCTCCCAGATTCCCAATCTCTCTCTCGCTCAGTGATTCCCAGTCTCTCTCACTCAGTGATTCCCAGCCTCTCTCTCTCCCATTGATTCCCAGTCTCTCTCTCTCCCAGTGATTCCCAGCCTCTCTCTCTCAGTGATTCCCACTCATTTTCTCTCTCTCTCTCTCTCTCTCAGTGATTCCCAGTCTCTCTCCCTCAGTGATTCCCAATCTATCTCTCAGTGATTCCCAGTCTCTCTCTCTCTCAGTGATTCCCAGTCTCTCTCTCTCACTGATTCGCAAAGAGAAAGAGATACTGGGAAAAACAGGGAAGAAATTGAGAATCACTTAGAGAGACTGGTGACAGAGAGAGAGACTGGGTATCACTCAGAAATATTGGGAATCAATGAAAGAGAGAGATTGGGAATCAGATTTATTCCCAGTCTCTCTCTCAGTGATTTGAAGTCTGTCTCTGTGAATCCAGTTTCTCTCAGTGCTTCCCAATCTCTCTCTCTCTCTCTCGCCCATTCCTGATCTCGGTGACACCCAGTCTGTCTCTTATTGATTCCCAATTGCTTTCTCAGTGATTCCAAAACTTTCTCGGTAATTCCTAGTCTTTCCCACTATATGATTCCCAGTCTCTGTCTCAGTGATTCCCAGTCCATGTCTCTCTCTGATTCCCATTCTCTCTCTCTCTCTGATTCCCAGTCTCTCTCTCTCAGTGATTCCCAATCGCTCTCTGTCAGTGATTCCCAGTCTCTCAATCAGTGATTCCCAGTCTCTCTCACTCAGTGATTCCCAGTTCCTTTCACGCTCTGATTCCCATTCTCTCACTCTCTCCCAGTGATTCCCAGTCTCTCTCTCAGTGATTCCCATTTTCTCTCTCAGTGATTCCCAGTCTCTCCCAATGATTCCCAATCTCTCTCTCAATGAATCCCAATCTCTCTCTCAGTGATTCCCAGTCTCTCTTTCTCAGTGATTCTCATTTTCTCTCTCAGTGATTCCCAGTCTCTCCCAGTGATTCCCAATCTCTCTCTCGCTCAGTGATTCCCAGTCTCTCTCACTCAGTGATTCCCAGCCTCTCTCTCCCAGTGATTCCCAGTCTCTCTCTCTCCCATTGATTCCCAGTCTCTCTCTCTCCCAGTGATTCCCAGTCTCTCTCACTCAGTGATTCCCAGCCTCTCCCTCTCAGCGATTCCCAGCTTCTCTCTCTCAGCGATTCCCAGCTTCTCTCTCTCAGTGATTCCCAATCGCTCTCGCTCAGTGATTCCCTCACTCTCTCTCAGCGATTCCCAGTCTCTCTCACTCAGTGATTCCCAGTCTCTCTCTCTCTCAGTGATTCCCAGTCTCTCTCTCTCAGTGATTCCAAGTCTCTCCCAATGATTCCCACTCTCTCTCTCAGTAATTCCCATTTTCTCTCTCAGTGATTCCCAGTCTCTCCCAGTACTTCCCAGTCTCTCTCTCTCTCAGTGATTCCCAATTTCTCTCTCAGTGATTCCCAGTTTCACCCAGTGATTCCCAGTCTCTCTCTCAGTGATTCCCACTCTCTCTCTCTCTCAGTGATTCCCAATATCTCTCTCTCAGTGATTCCCAGTCCCTTTCACTCTCTGATTCCCATTCTCTCTCTCTCTCCCAGTGATTCCCAGTCTCTCTCTCAGTGATTCCCATTTTCTCTCTCAATGACTCCCAGTCTCTCCCAATGATTCCCAATCTCTCTCTCAATGAATCCCAATTTCTCTCTCAGTGATTCCCAGTTTCTCTTTCTCAGTGATTTTCATTTTCTCTCTCAGTGATTCCCAGTCTCTCCCAGATTCCCAATCTCTCTCTCGCTCAGTGATTCCCAGTCTCTCTCACTCAGTGATTCCCAGCCTCTCTCTCCCAGTGATTCCCAGTCTCTCTCTCTCAGTGATTCCCAGCCTCTCTCTCTCAGTGATTCCCAATCGCTCTCTCAGTGATTCCCTCACTCTCTCTCAGCGATTCCCAGTCTCTCTCACTCAGTGATTCCCAGTCTCTCTGACTCAGTGATTCCTAGCCTCCCTCTCTCTCAGTGATTCCCAGCCTCTCTCTCTCAGTGATTCCCAGTCTCTCTCTCTCTCTCAGTGATTCCCAGTTTCTCTCTCAGTGATTCCCAGTCTCTCTCCCAGTGATTCACAGTCTCTCTCTCTCTCCCAGTGATTCCCATTCTCTCTCCCAGTGATTCCCAGTCTCTCTCTCTCCCATTGATTCCCAGTCTCTCTCTCTCCCAGTGATTCCCAGGTTCTCTCTCTCAGTGATTCCCACTCATTCTCTCTCTCTCTCTCTCTCTCTCTCTCTCTCAATGATTCCCAGTCTCTCTCCCTCAGTGATTCCCAATCTATCGCTCAGTGATTCCCAGTCTCTCTCTCTCTCAGTGATTCCCAGTCTCTCTCTCTCACTGATTCGCAAAGAGAAAGAGATACTGGGAAAAACAGGGAAGAAATTGAGAATCACTTAGAGAGACTGGTGACAGAGAGAGAGACTGGGTATCACTCAGAAATATTGGGAATCAATGAAAGAGAGAGATTGGGAATCAGATTTATTCCCAGTCTCTCTCTCAGTGATTTGAAGTCTGTCTCTGTGAATCCAGTTTCTCTCAGTGCTTCCCAATCTCTCTCTCTCTCTCTCTCGCCCATTCCTGATCTCGGTGACACCCAGTCTGTCTCTTATTGATTCCCAATTGCTTTCTCAGTGATTCCAAAACTTTCTCGGTAATTCCTAGTCTTTCCCACTATATGATTCCCAGTCTCTGTCTCAGTGATTCCCAGTCCATGTCTCTCTCTGATTCCTATTCTCTCTCCATCTCTGATTCCCAGTCTCTCTCTCTCAGTGATTCCCAATCGCTCTCTGTCAGTGATTCCCAGTCTCTCTCTCAGTGATTCCCAGTCTCTCACTCTCAGTGATTCCCAATCGATCTCTGTCAGTGATTCCCATTTTTTCTCTCAGTGATTCCCAGTCTCACCCAGTGATTCCCAGTCTCTTTCTCTCTCTCTCTCTCTCTCTCTCTCTCAGTGATTCCCAGTCGCTCTCTCACTGATTCCCAATCTCTCTTTCACTGATTCCCAGTCTCTCTCCCTCAGTGATTCCCACTCTCTCTATCTCAGTGATTCCCAATCTCTCTCTCTCAGTGATTCCCAGTCCCTTTCACTCTCTGACTCCCATTCTCTCTCTCTCTCCCAGTGATTCCAAGTCCATCTCTCAGTAATTCCCATTTTCTCTCTCAGTGATTCCCAGTCACTCTCTCTCTCTCAGTGATTCCCAGTTTCTCTCTCAGTTATTCCCAGTCTCTCTCCCAGTGATTCTCAATCTCTCTCTCTCTCCCAGTGATTCCCAGTCTCTCTCCCAATGATTCCCAGTCTCTCTCTCTCCCATTGATTCCCAGTCTCTCTCTCTCTCCCAGTGATTCCCAGTCTCTCTCTCTCTCTCAGTGATTCCCAGTCCCTTTCACTCTCTGATTCCCATTCTCTCTCTCTCTCTCCCAGTGATTCCCAGTCTCTCTCTCAGTGATACCCATTTTCTCTCTCAGTGATTCCCAGTCTCTCCCAGTGATTCCCAATCTCTCTCTCAGTAATTCCCATTTTCTCTCTCAGTGATTCCCAGTCTCTCTCTCTCTCTCTCAGTGATTCCCAGTTTCTCTCTCAGTGATTCCCAGTCTCTTTCCCAGTGATTCCCAGTCTCACTCCCAGTGATTCCCAGTCTCTCTCTCTCCCATTGATTCCCAGTCTATCTCTCTCTCCCAGTGATTCCCAGTCTCTCTCTCTTTCTCAGTGATTCCCAGTCCCATTTCACTCTCTGATTCCCATTCTCTCTCTCTCTCCCAGTGATTCCCAGTCTCTCTCTCGGTGATTCCCATTTTCTCTCTCAGTGATTCCCAGTCTCTCCCAGTGATTCCCAATCTCTCTCTCAGTAATTCCCATTTTCTCTCTGATTCCCAGTTTCTCTCTCATTGATTCCCAGTCTCTTTCCCAGTGATTCCCAGTCTCTCTCCCAATGATTCCCAGTCTCTCTCTCTCCCATTGATTCCCAGTCTCTCTCTCTCCCATTGATTCCCAGTCTCTCTCTCTCTCCCAGTGATTCCCAGTCTCTCTCTCTCTCTCAGTGATTCCCAGTCCCTTTCACTCTCTGATTCCCATTCTCTCTCTCCCAGTGATTCCCAGTCTCTCTCTCAGTGATTCCCATTTTCTCTCTCAGTGATTCCCAGTCTCTCCCAGTGATTCCCAATCTCTCTCTCAGTAATTCCCATTTTCTCTCTCAGTGATTCCCAGTCTCTCTCTCTCTCTCTCAGTGATTCCCAGTCTCTCTCTCAGTGATTCCCAGTCTCTCACTCTCAGTGATTCCCAATCGATCTCTGTCAGTGATTCCCATTTTTTCTCTCAGTGATTCCCAGTCTCACCCAGTGATTTCGTCTCTTTCTCTCTCTCTCTCTCTCTCTCTCAGTGATTCCCAGTCGCTCTCTCACTGATTCCCAATCTCTCTCTCACTGATTCCCAGTCTCTCTCCCTCAGTGATTCCCACTCTCTCTATCTCAGTGATTCCCAATCTCTCTCTCTCAGTGATTCCCAGTCCCTTTCACTCTCTGACTCCCATTCTCTCTCTCTCTCCCAGTGATTCCAAGTCCATCTCTCAGTGATTCCCATTTTCTCTCTGTGTTTCCCAGTCTCTCCCAGTGATTCCCAATCTCTCTCTCAGTAATTCCCATTTTCTCTCTCAGTGATTCCCAGTCACTCTCTCTCTCTCAGTGATTCCCAGTTTCTCTCTCAGTTATTCCCAGTCTCTCTCCCAGTGATTCTCAATCTCTCTCTCTCTCCCAGTGATTCCCAGTCTCTCTCCCAATGATTCCCAGTCTCTCTCTCTCCCATTGATTCCCAGTCTCTCTCTCTCTCCCAGTGATTCCCAGTCTCTCTCTCTCTCTCAGTGATTCCCAGTCCCTTTCACTCTCTGATTCCCATTCTCTCTCTCTCTCCCAGTGATTCCCAGTCTCTCTCTCAGTGATACCCATTTTCTCTCTCAGTGATTCCCAGTCTCTCCCAGTGATTCCCAATCTCTCTCTCAGTAATTCCCATTTTCTCTCTCAGTGATTCCCAGTCTCTCTCTCTCTCAGTGATTCCCAGTTTCTCTCTCAGTGATTCCCAGTCTCTTTCCCAGTGATTCCCAGTCTCACTCCCAGTGATTCCCAGTCTCTCTCTCTCCCATTGATTCCCAGTCTATCTCTCTCTCCCAGTGATTCCCAGTCTCTCTCTCTTTCTCAGTGATTCCCAGTCCCTTTCACTCTCTGATTCCCATTCTCTCTCTCTCTCCCAGTGATTCCCAGTCTCTCTCTCGGTGATTCCCATTTTCTCTCTCAGTGATTCCCAGTCTCTCCCAGTGATTCCCAATCTCTCTCTCAGTAATTCCCATTTTCTCTCTCAGTGATTCCCAGTTTCTCTCTCATTGATTCCCAGTCTCTTTCCCAGTGATTCCCAGTCTCTCTCCCAGTGATTCCCAGTCTCTCTCTCTCCCATTGATTCCCAATCTCTCTCTCTCCCATTGATTCCCAGTCTCTCTCTCTCTCCCAGTGATTCCCAGTCTCTCTCTCTCTCTCAGTGATTCCCAGTCCCTTTCACTCTCTGATTCCCATTCTCTCTCTCTCTCCCAGTGATTCCCAGTCTCTCTCTCAGTGATTCCCATTTTCTCTCTCAGTGATTCCCAGTCTCTCCCAGTGATTCCCAATCTCTCTCTCAGTAATTCCCATTTTCTCTCTCAGTGATTCCCAGTCTCTCTCTCTCTCTCTCAGTGATTCCCAGTTTCTCTCTCAGTGATTCCCAGTCACTTTCCCAGTGATTCCCAGTCTCACTCCCAGTGATTCCCAGTCTCTCTCTCTCCCATTGATTCCAAGTCTCTCTCCCAATGATTCCCAGTCTCTCTCTCTCCCATTGATTCCCAGTCTATCTCTCTCTCCCAGTGATTCCCAGTCTCTCTCTCTCTCTCAGTGATTCCCAGTCCCTTTCACTCTCTGATTCCCATTCTCTCTCTCTCCCAGTGATTCCCAGTCTCTCTCTCGGTGATTCCCATTTTCTCTCTCAGTGATTCCCAGTCTCACCCAGTGATTCCCAGTCTCTCTCTCTCTCTCTCTCTCTCAGTGATTCCCAGTCGCTCTCTCTCTCAGTGATTCCCTCTCTCTCTCTCTCACTGATTCCCAATCTCTCTCTCACTGATTCCCAATCTCTCTCTCACTGATTCCCAGTCTCTCTCCCTCAGTGATTCCCACTCTCTCTCTCTCAGTGATTCCCAATCTCTCTCTCTCAGTGATTCCCAGTCCCTTTCAGTCTCTGATTCCCATTCTCTCTCTCTCTCCCAGTGATTCCAAGTCTCTCTCTCAGTGATTCCCATTTTCTCTCTGTGATTCCCAGTCTCTCCCAGTGATTCCCAATCTCTCTCACAGTAATTCCCATTTTCTCTCTCAGTGATTCCCAGTCACTCTCTCTCTCTCAGTGATTCCCAGTTTCTCTCTCAGTGATTCCCAGTCTCTCTCCCAGTGATTCTCAATCACTCTCTCTCACTCCCAGTGATTCACAGTCTCTCTCTCTCTCTCAGTGATTCCCAGTTTCTCTCTCAGTGATTCCCAGTCTCTTTCCCAGTGATTCCCAGTCTCTCTCTCAGTAATTCCCAGTCTCTCTCTCTCCCAGTGATTCCCAATCTCTCTCTCAGTAATTCCCATTTTCTCTCTCTGATTCCCAGTCACTCTCTCTCTCTCAGTGATTCCCAGTTTCTCTCTCAGTGATTCCCAGTCTCTCTCCCAGTGATTCTCAATCTCTCTCTCTCACTCCCAGTGATTCCCAGTCTCTCTCTCTCTCTCAGTGATTCCCAGTTTCTCTCTCAGTGATTCCCAGTCTCTTTCCCAGTGATTCCCAGTCTCTCTCCCAGTGATTCCCAGTCTCTCCCTCTCCCAGTGATTCCCAGTCTCTCTCACTCAGTGATTCCCAGCCTCTCTCCCCAGTGAATCCCAGTCTCTCACTCTCAGTGATTCCCAATCGATCTCTGTCAGTGATTCCCATTTTCTCTCTCAGTGATTCCCAGTCTCACCCAGTGATTCCCAGTCTCTCTCTCTCTCTCTCTCTCTCTCTCAATGATTCCCAGTCGCTCTCTCTCTCAGTGATTCCCTCTCTCTCTCTCTCTCTCTCACTGATTCCCAATCTCTCTCTCACTGATTCCCAATCTCTCTCTCACTGATTCCCAGTCTCTCTGCCTCAGTGATTCCCACTCTCTCTCTCCCAGTGATTCCCAGTCTCTCTCTCTCTCTCAGTGATTCCCAGTCCCTTTCACTCTCTGATTCCCATTCTCTCTCTCTCTCTCCCAGTGATTCCAAGTCTCTCTCTCAGTGATTCCCATTTTCTCTCTGTGATTCCCAGTCTCTCCCAGTGATTCCCAATCTCTCTCTCAGTAATTCCCATTTTCTCTCTCAGTGATTCCCAGTCTCTCTCCCAGTGATTCTTAATCTCTCTCTCTCTCTCAGTGATTCCCAGTCTCTCTCCCAGTGATTCTCGGTCTCTCTCTCTCTCCCAGTGATTCCCAGTCTCTCTCCCAGTGATTCCCAGTCTCTCTCTCTCCCAGTGATTCCCAGACTCTCTCACTCAGTGATTCCCAGCCTCTCTCTCCCAGTGATTCCCAGTCTCTCTCCCTCAGTGATTCCCAGCCTCTCTCTCTCAGTGATTCCCAATCGCTCTCTCTCAGTGATTCCCAGTCCCTTTCACTCTCTGATTCCAATTCTCTCTCTCTCTCCCAGTGATTCCAAGTCTCTCTCTCAGTGATTCCCATTTTCTCTCTGTGATTCCCAGTCTCTCCCAGTGATTCCCAATCTCTCTCTCAGTAATTCCCATTTTCTCTCTCAGTGATTCCCAGTCACTCTCTCTCTCTCAGTGATTCCCAGTTTCTCTCTCAGTGATTCCCAGTCTCTCTCCCAGTAATTCTCAATCTCTCTCTCTCTCACTCCCAGTGATTCCCAGTCTCTCTCCCAATGATTCCCAGTCTCTCTCTCTCCCATTGATTCCCAGTCTCTCTCTCTCTCCCAGTGATTCCCAGTATCTCTCTCTCAGTGATTCCCAGTCCTTTTCACTCTCTGATTCCCATTCTCTCTCTCTCTCCCAGTGATTCCCAGCCTCTCTCTCAGTGATTCCCATTTTCTCTCTCAGTGATTCCCAGTCTCTCCCAGTGATTCCCAATCTCTCTCTCAGTAATTCCCATTTTCTCTCTCAGTGATTCCCAGTTTCTCTCTCAGTGATTCCCAGTCTCTTTCCCAGTGATTCCCAGTCCCTCTCTCTCCCATTGATTCCCAGTCTCTCTCTCTCCCATTGATTCCCAGTCTCTCTCTCTCACAGTGATTCCCAGTCTCTCTCACTCAGTGATTCCCAGCCTCTCTCTCTCAGTGATTCCCAGTTTCTCTCTCAGTGATTCCCAGTCTCTCTCCCAGTGATTCTCGGTCTCTCTCTCTCTCCCAGTGATTCCCAGTCTCTCTCCCAGTGATTCCCAGTCTCTCTCTCTCCCATTGATTCCCAGTCTCTCTCTCTCCCAGTGATTCCCAGTCTCTCTCACTCAGTAATTCCCAGCCTCTCTCTCCCAGTGATTCCCAGTCTCTCTCTCTCAGTGATTCCCAGCCTCTCTCTCTCAGTGATTCCCAATTGCTCTCTCTCAGTGATTCCCTCACTCTCTCTCAGCGATTCCCAGTCTCTCTCACTCAGTGATTCCCAGTCTCTCTCTCTCAGTGATACCCAGTCCCTTTCACTCTCTGATTCCCATTCTCTCTCTCTCCCAGTGATTCCCAGTCTCTCTCTCAGTGATTCCCATTTTCTCTCTCAGTGATTCCCAGTC
Organism: Pristiophorus japonicus; assembly: GCF_044704955.1. Lineage (NCBI taxonomy): Eukaryota > Metazoa > Chordata > Chondrichthyes > Pristiophoridae > Pristiophorus > Pristiophorus japonicus. The sequence goes on along the minus strand of NC_091986.1, from coordinate 164,753,881 downwards.
TCTCACAATGATTCCCAACCAATCTCTCTCTCAGTGATTCCCAGTCTCTCTTTCTCAGTGATTCTCATTTTCTCTCTCAGTGATTCCCAGTCTCTCCCAGTGATTCCCAATCTCTCTCTTGCTCAGTGATTCCCAGTCTCTCCCAGTGATTCCCAATCTCTCTCTTGCTCAGTGATTCCCAGTCTCTCTCACTCACTGATTCCCAGCCTCTCTCTCCCAGTGATTCCCAGTCTCTCTCTCTCAGTGAGTCCCAGCCTCTCTCTCTCAGTGATTCCCAATCGCTCTCTCTCAGTGATTCCCTCACTCTCTCTCAGCGATTCCCAGTCTCTCTCACTCAGTGATTCCCAGTCTCTCTCACTCAGTGATTCCCAGCCTCTCTCTCTCTCAGTGATTCCCAGCCTCTCTCTCTCAGTGATTCCCAGTCTCTCTCTCTCTCTCAATGATTCCCAGTTTCTCTCTCAGTGATTCCCAGTCTCTCTCCCAGTGATTCTCAGTCTCTCTTTCTCTCCCAGTGATTCCCAGTCTCTCTCACTCAGTGATTCCCAGCCTCTCTCTCAGTGATTCCCAGTCTCACCCAGTGATTCCCAGTCTCTCTCTCTCTCTCTCTCAGTGATTCCCAGTCGCTCTCTCTCTCAGTGATTCCCTCTCTCTCTCTCTCTCTCACTGATTCCCAATCTCTCTCTCACTGATTCCCAATCCCTCTCTCACTGATTCCCAGTTTCTCTCCCTCAGTGATTCCCACTCTCGCTCTCTCAGTGATTCCCAAACTCTCTCTCTCAGTGATTCCCAGTCCCTTTCACTCTCTGATTCCCATTCTCTCTCTCTCTCCCAGTGATTCCAAGTCTCTCTCTCAGTGATTCCCATTTTCTCTCTGTGATTCCCAGTCTCTCCCAGTGATTCCCAATCTCTCTCTCAGTAATTCCCATTTTCTCTCTCAGTGATTCCCAGTCACTCTCTCTCTCTCAGTGATTCCCAGTTTCTCTCTCAGTGATTCCCAGTCTCTCTCCCAGTGATTCTCAATCTCTCTCTCTCACTCCCAGTGATTCCCAGTCTCTCTCTCTCTCTCTCAGTGATTCCCAGTTTCTCTCTCAGTGATTCCCAGTCTCTTTCCCAGTGATTCCCAGTCTCTATCCCAGTGATTCCCAGTCTCTCTCTCTCCCATTGATTCCCAGTCTCTCTCTCTCCCAGTGATTCCCAGTCTCTCTCACTCAGTGATTCCCAGCCTCTCTCTCCCAGTGATTCCCAGTCTCTCACTCTCAGTGATTCCCAATCGATCTCTGTCAGTGATTCCCATTTTCTCTCTCAGTGATTCCCAGTCTCACCCAGTGATTCCCAGTCTCTCTCTCTCTCTCTCTCTCTCTCAGTGATTCCCAGTCGCTCTCTCTCTCAGTGATTCCCTCTCTCTCTCTCTCTCTCTCACTGATTCCCAATCTCTCTCTCACTGATTCCCAATCTCTCTCTCACTGATTCCCAGTCTCTCTGCCTCAGTGATTCCCACTCTCTCTCTCTCAGTGATTCCCAATCTCTCTCTCTCAGTGATTCCCAGTCCCTTTTACTCTCTGATTCCCATTCTCTCTCTCTCTCCCAGTGATTCCAAGTCTCTCTCTCAGTGATTCCCATTTTCTCTCTGTGATTCCCAGTCTCTCCCAGTGATTCCCAATCTCTCTCTCAGTAATTCCCATTTTCTCTCTCAGTGATTCCCAGTTTCTCTCTCAGTGATTCCCAGTCTCTTTCCCAGTGATTCCCAGTCTCTCTCCCAGTGATTCCCAGTCTCTCTCTCTCCCATTGATTCCCAGTCTCTCTCTCTCCCAGTGATTCCCAGTCTCTCTCACTCAGTGATTCCCAGCCTCTCTCTCCCATTGATTCCCAGTCTCTCTCTCTCCCAGTGATTCCCAGACTCTCTCACTCAGTGATTCCCAGCCTCTCTCTCACAGTGATTCCCCGTCTCTCTCTCTCAGTGATTCCCAGCCTCTCTCTCTCAGTGATTCCCAATCGCTCTCTCTCAGTGATTCCCTCACTCTCTCTCAGCGATTCCCAGTCTCTCTCCCTCAGTGATTCCCAGTCTCTCTCTCTCAGTGATTCCCAGTCCCTTTCACTCTCTGATTCCCATTCTCTCTCTCTCTCCCAGTGATTCCCAGTCTCTCTCTCAGTGATTCCCATTTTCTCTCTCAGTGATTCCCAGTCTCTCACAATGATTCCCAACCTATCTCTCTCAGTGATTCCCAGTCTCTCTTTCTCAGTGATTCTCATTTTCTCTCTTAGTGATTCCCAGTCTCTCCCAGTGATTCCCAATCTCTCTCTCAGTAATTCCCATTTTCTCTCTCAGTGATTCCCAGTCACTCTCTCTCTCTCAGTGATTCCCAGTTTCTCTCTCAGTGATTCCCAGTCTCTCTCCCAGTGATTCTCAATCTCTCTCTCTCACTCCCAGTGATTCCCAGTCTCTCTCCCAATGATTCCCAGTCACTCTCTCTCCCATTGATTCCCAGTCTTTCTCTCTCTCCCAGTGATTCCCAGTCTCTCTCTCTCTCTCAGTGATTCCCAGTCCCTTTCACTCTCTGATTCCCATTCTCTCTCTCTCTCCCAGTGATTCCCAGTCTCTCTGTCAGTGATTCCCATTTTCTCTCTCAGTGATTCCCAGTCTCTCCCAGTGATTCCCAATCTCTCTCTCAGTAATTCCCATTTTCTCTCTCAGTGATTCCCAGTTTCTCTCTCAGTGATTCCCAGTCTCTTTCCCAGTGATTCCCAGTCTCTCTCCCAGTGATTCCCAGTCTCTCTCTCTCCCATTGATTCCCAGTCTCTCTCTCTCCCAGTGATTCCCAGTCTCTCTCACTCAGTGATTCCCAGCCTCTCTCTCCCAGTCTCTCTCTCAGTGATTCCCAGTCTCTCTCCCAGTGATTCACAGTCTCTCTCTCTCCCATTGATTCCCAGTCTCTCTCTCTCCCAGTGATTCCCAGCCTCTCTCTCTCAGTGATTCCCACTCGTTTTCTCTCTCTCTCTCTCTCTCTCTCAGTGATTCCCAGTCTCTCTCCCTCAGTGATTCCCAATCTATCTCTCAGTGATTCCCAGTCTCTCTCTCTCTCAGTGATTCCCAGTCTCTCTCTCTCACTGATTCGCAAAGAGAAAGAGATACTGGGAAAAACAGGGAAGAAATTGAGAATCACTTAGAGAGACTGGTGACAGAGAAAGAGACTGGGTATCACTCAGAAATATTGGGAATCAATGAAAGAGAGAGATTGGGAATCAGATTTATTCCCAGTCTCTCTCTCAGTGATTTGAAGTCTGTCTCTGTGAATCCAGTTTCTCTCAGTGCTTCCCAATCTCTCTCTCTCTCTCTCGCCCATTCCTGATCTCGGTGACACCCAGTCTGTCTCTTATTGATTCCCAATTGCTTTCTCAGTGATTCCAAAACTTTCTCGGTAATTCCTAGTCTTTCCCACTATATGATTCCCAGTCTCTGTCTCAGTGATTCCCAGTCCATGTCTCTCTCTGATTCCCATTCTCTCTCTCTCTCTGATTCCCAGTCTCTCTCTCTCAGTGATTCCCAATCGCTCTCTGTCAGTGATTCCCAGTCTCTCAATCAGTGATTCCCAGTCTCTCTCACTCAGTGATTCCCAGTTCCTTTCACGCTCTGATTCCCATTCTCTCACTCTCTCCCAGTGATTCCCAGTCTCTCTCTTAGTGATTCCCATTTTCTCTCTCAGTGATTCCCAGTCTCTCCCAATGATTCCCAATCTCTCTCTCAATGAATCCCAATCTCTCTCTCAGTGATTCCCAGTCTCTCTTTCTCAGTGATTCTCATTTTCTCTCTCAGTGATTCCCAGTCTCTCCCAGTGATTCCCAATCTCTCTCTCGCTCAGTGATTCCCAGTCTCTCTCACTCAGTGATTCCCAGCCTCTCTCTCCCAGTGATTCCCAGTCTCTCTCTCTCCCATTGATTCCCAGTCTCTCTCTCTCCCAGTGATTCCCAGCTTCTCTCTCTCAGCGATTCCCACCTTCTCTCTCTCAGTGATTACCCAATCACTCTCGCTCAGTGATTCCCTCACTCTCTCTCAGCGATTCCCAGTCTCTCTCACTCAGTGATTCCCAGTCTCTCTCTCTCTCAGTGATTCCCAGTCTCTCTCTCTCAGTGATTCCAAGTCTCTCCCAATGATTCCCACTCTCTCTCTCAGTAATTCCCATTTTCTCTCTCAGTGATTCCCAGTCTCTCCCAGTACTTCCCAGTCTCTCTCTCTCTCAGTGATTCCCAATTTCTCTCTCAGTGATTCCCAGTTTCACCCAGTGATTCCCAGTCTCTCTCTCAGTGATTCCCACTCTCTCTCTCTCTCAGTGATTCCCAATCTCTCTCTCTCAGTGATTCCCAGTCCCTTTCACTCTCTGATTCCCATTCTCTCTCTCTCTCCCAGTGATTCCCAGTCTCTCTCTCAGTTATTCCCATTTTCTCTCTCAGTGACTCCCAGTCTCTCCCAATGATTCCCAATCTCTCTCTCAATGAATCCCAATTTCTCTCTCAGTGATTCCCAGTTTCTCTTTCTCAGTGATTTTCATTTTCTCTCTCAGTGATTCCCAGTCTCTTTCCCAGTGATTCCCAGTCTCTCTCCCAGTGATTCCCAGTCTCTCCCTCTCCCAGTGATTCCCAGTCTCTCTCACTCAGTGATTCCCAGCCTCTCTCCCCAGTGAATCCCAGTCTCTCACTCTCAGTGATTCCCAATCGATCTCTGTCAGTGATTCCCATTTTCTCTCTCAGTGATTCCCAGTCTCACCCAGTGATTCCCAGTCTCTCTCTCTCTCTCTCTCTCTCTCTCAATGATTCCCAGTCGCTCTCTCTCTCAGTGATTCCCTCTCTCTCTCTCTCTCTCTCACTGATTCCCAATCTCTCTCTCACTGATTCCCAATCTCTCTCTCACTGATTCCCAGTCTCTCTGCCTCAGTGATTCCCACTCTCTCTCTCTCAGTGATTCCCAATCTCTCTCTCTCAGTGATTCCCAGTCCCTTTCACTCTCTGATTCCCATTCTCTCTCTCTCTCTCCCAGTGATTCCAAGTCTCTCTCTCAGTGATTCCCATTTTCTCTCTGTGATTCCCAGTCTCTCCCAGTGATTCCCAATCTCTCTCTCAGTAATTCCCATTTTCTCTCTCAGTGATTCCCAGTCTCTCTCCCAGTGATTCTTAATCTCTCTCTCTCTCTCAGTGATTCCCAGTCTCTCTCCCAGTGATTCTCGGTCTCTCTCTCTCTCCCAGTGATTCCCAGTCTCTCTCCCAGTGATTCCCAGTCTCTCTCTCTCCCAGTGATTCCCAGACTCTCTCACTCAGTGATTCCCAGCCTCTCTCTCCCAGTGATTCCCAGTCTCTCTCCCTCAGTGATTCCCAGCCTCTCTCTCTCAGTGATTCCCAATTGCTCTCTCTCAGTGATTCCCAGTCCCTTTCACTCTCTGATTCCAATTCTCTCTCTCTCTCCCAGTGATTCCAAGTCTCTCTCTCAGTGATTCCCATTTTCTCTCTGTGATTCCCAGTCTCTCCCAGTGATTCCCAATCTCTCTCTCAGTAATTCCCATTTTCTCTCTCAGTGATTCCCAGTCACTCTCTCTCTCTCAGTGATTCCCAGTTTCTCTCTCAGTGATTCCCAGTCTCTCTCCCAGTAATTCTCAATCTCTCTCTCTCTCACTCCCAGTGATTCCCAGTCTCTCTCCCAATGATTCCCAGTCTCTCTCTCTCCCATTGATTCCCAGTCTCTCTCTCTCTCCCAGTGATTCCCAGTATCTCTCTCTCAGTGATTCCCAGTCCTTTTCACTCTCTGATTCCCATTCTCTCTCTCTCTCCCAGTGATTCCCAGCCTCTCTCTCAGTGATTCCCATTTTCTCTCTCAGTGATTCCCAGTCTCTCCCAGTGATTCCCAATCTCTCTCTCAGTAATTCCCATTTTCTCTCTCAGTGATTCCCAGTTTCTCTCTCAGTGATTCCCAGTCTCTTTCCCAGTGATTCCCAGTCCCTCTCTCTCCCATTGATTCCCAGTCTCTCTCTCTCCCATTGATTCCCAGTCTCTCTCTCTCACAGTGATTCCCAGTCTCTCTCACTCAGTGATTCCCAGCCTCTCTCTCTCAGTGATTCCCAGTTTCTCTCTCAGTGATTCCCAGTCTCTCTCCCAGTGATTCTCGGTCTCTCTCTCTCTCCCAGTGATTCCCAGTCTCTCTCCCAGTGATTCCCAGTCTCTCTCTCTCCCATTGATTCCCAGTCTCTCTCTCTCCCAGTGATTCCCAGTCTCTCTCACTCAGTAATTCCCAGCCTCTCTCTCCCAGTGATTCCCAGTCTCTCTCTCTCAGTGATTCCCAGCCTCTCTCTCTCAGTGATTCCCAATTGCTCTCTCTCAGTGATTCCCTCACTCTCTCTCAGCGATTCCCAGTCTCTCTCACTCAGTGATTCCCAGTCTCTCTCTCTCAGTGATACCCAGTCCCTTTCACTCTCTGATTCCCATTCTCTCTCTCTCCCAGTGATTCCCAGTCTCTCTCTCAGTGATTCCCATTTTCTCTCTCAGTGATTCCCAGTCTCTCACAATGATTCCCAACCAATCTCTCTCTCAGTGATTCCCAGTCTCTCTTTCTCAGTGATTCTCATTTTCTCTCTCAGTGATTCCCAGTCTCTCCCAGTGATTCCCAATCTCTCTCTTGCTCAGTGATTCAGAGTCTCTCCCAGTGATTCCCAATCTCTCTCTTGCTCAGTGATTCCCAGTCTCTCTCACTCACTGATTCCCAGCCTCTCTCTCCCAGTGATTCCCAGTCTCTCTCTCTCAGTGAGTCCCAGCCTCTCTCTCTCAGTGATTCCCAATCGCTCTCTCTCAGTGATTCCCTCACTCTCTCTCAGCGATTCCCAGTCTCTCTCACTCAGTGATTCCCAGTCTCTCTCACTCAGTGATTCCCAGCCTCTCTCTCTCTCAGTGATTCCCAGCCTCTCTCTCTCAGTGATTCCCAGTCTCTCTCTCTCTCTCAATGATTCCCAGTTTCTCTCTCAGTGATTCCCAGTCTCTCTCCCAGTGATTCTCAGTCTCTCTTTCTCTCCCAGTGATTCCCAGTCTCTCTCACTCAGTGATTCCCAGCCTCTCTCTCAGTGATTCCCAGTCTCACCCAGTGATTCCCAGTCTCTCTCTCTCTCTCTCTCAGTGATTCCCAGTCGCTCTCTCTCTCAGTGATTCCCTCTCTCTCTCTCTCTCTCACTGATTCCCAATCTCTCTCTCACTGATTCCCAATCCCTCTCTCACTGATTCCCAGTTTCTCTCCCTCAGTGATTCCCACTCTCGCTCTCTCAGTGATTCCCAAACTCTCTCTCTCAGTGATTCCCAGTCCCTTTCACTCTCTGATTCCCATTCTCTCTCTCTCTCCCAGTGATTCCAAGTCTCTCTCTCAGTGATTCCCATTTTCTCTCTGTGATTCCCAGTCTCTCCCAGTGATTCCCAATCTCTCTCTCAGTAATTCCCATTTTCTCTCTCAGTGATTCCCAGTCACTCTCTCTCTCTCAGTGATTCCCAGTTTCTCTCTCAGTGATTCCCAGTCTCTCTCCCAGTGATTCTCAATCTCTCTCTCTCACTCCCAGTGATTCCCAGTCTCTCTCTCTCTCTCTCAGTGATTCCCAGTTTCTCTCTCAGTGATTCCCAGTCTCTTTCCCAGTGATTCCCAGTCTCTATCCCAGTGATTCCCAGTCTCTCTCTCTCCCATTGATTCCCAGTCTCTCTCTCTCCCAGTGATTCCCAGTCTCTCTCACTCAGTGATTCCCAGCCTCTCTCTCCCAGTGATTCCCAGTCTCTCACTCTCAGTGATTCCCAATCGATCTCTGTCAGTGATTCCCATTTTCTCTCTCAGTGATTCCCAGTCTCACCCAGTGATTCCCAGTCTCTCTCTCTCTCTCTCTCTCTCTCTCAGTGATTCCCAGTCGCTCTCTCTCTCAGTGATTCCCTCTCTCTCTCTCTCTCTCTCACTGATTCCCAATCTCTCTCTCACTGATTCCCAATCTCTCTCTCACTGATTCCCAGTCTCTCTGCCTCAGTGATTCCCACTCTCTCTCTCTCAGTGATTCCCAATCTCTCTCTCTCAGTGATTCCCAGTCCCTTTTACTCTCTGATTCCCATTCTCTCTCTCTCTCCCAGTGATTCCAAGTCTCTCTCTCAGTGATTCCCATTTTCTCTCTGTGATTCCCAGTCTCTCCCAGTGATTCCCAATCTCTCTCTCAGTAATTCCCATTTTCTCTCTCAGTGATTCCCAGTTTCTCTCTCAGTGATTCCCAGTCTCTTTCCCAGTGATTCCCAGTCTCTCTCCCAGTGATTCCCAGTCTCTCTCTCTCCCATTGATTCCCAGTCTCTCTCTCTCCCAGTGATTCCCAGTCTCTCTCACTCAGTGATTCCCAGCCTCTCTCTCCCATTGATTCCCAGTCTCTCTCTCTCCCAGTGATTCCCAGACTCTCTCACTCAGTGATTCCCAGCCTCTCTCTCACAGTGATTCCCCGTCTCTCTCTCTCAGTGATTCCCAGCCTCTCTCTCTCAGTGATTCCCAATCGCTCTCTCTCAGTGATTCCCTCACTCTCTCTCAGCGATTCCCAGTCTCTCTCCCTCAGTGATTCCCAGTCTCTCTCTCTCAGTGATTCCCAGTCCCTTTCACTCTCTGATTCCCATTCTCTCTCTCTCTCCCAGTGATTCCCAGTCTCTCTCTCAGTGATTCCCATTTTCTCTCTCAGTGATTCCCAGTCTCTCACAATGATTCCCAACCTATCTCTCTCAATGATTCCCAGTCTCTCTTTCTCAGTGATTCTCATTTTCTCTCTTAGTGATTCCCAGTCTCTCCCAGTGATTCCCAATCTCTCTCTCAGTAATTCCCATTTTCTCTCTCAGTGATTCCCAGTCACTCTCTCTCTCTCAGTGATTCCCAGTTTCTCTCTCAGTGATTCCCAGTCTCTCTCCCAGTGATTCTCAATCTCTCTCTCTCACTCCCAGTGATTCCCAGTCTCTCTCCCAATGATTCCCAGTCACTCTCTCTCCCATTGATTCCCAGTCTTTCTCTCTCTCCCAGTGATTCCCAGTCTCTCTCTCTCTCTCAGTGATTCCCAGTCCCTTTCACTCTCTGATTCCCATTCTCTCTCTCTCTCCCAGTGATTCCCAGTCTCTCTGTCAGTGATTCCCATTTTCTCTCTCAGTGATTCCCAGTCTCTCCCAGTGATTCCCAATCTCTCTCTCAGTAATTCCCATTTTCTCTCTCAGTGATTCCCAGTTTCTCTCTCAGTGATTCCCAGTCTCTTTCCCAGTGATTCCCAGTCTCTCTCCCAGTGATTCCCAGTCTCTCTCTCTCCCATTGATTCCCAGTCTCTCTCTCTCCCAGTGATTCCCAGTCTCTCTCACTCAGTGATTCCCAGCCTCTCTCTCCCAGTCTCTCTCTCAGTGATTCCCAGTCTCTCTCCCAGTGATTCACAGTCTCTCTCTCTCCCATTGATTCCCAGTCTCTCTCTCTCCCAGTGATTCCCAGCCTCTCTCTCTCAGTGATTCCCACTCGTTTTCTCTCTCTCTCTCTCTCTCTCAGTGATTCCCAGTCTCTCTCCCTCAGTGATTCCCAATCTATCTCTCAGTGATTCCCAGTCTCTCTCTCTCTCAGTGATTCCCAGTCTCTCTCTCTCACTGATTCGCAAAGAGAAAGAGATACTGGGAAAAACAGGGAAGAAATTGAGAATCACTTAGAGAGACTGGTGACAGAGAAAGAGACTGGGTATCACTCAGAAATATTGGGAATCAATGAAAGAGAGAGATTGGGAATCAGATTTATTCCCAGTCTCTCTCTCAGTGATTTGAAGTCTGTCTCTGTGAATCCAGTTTCTCTCAGTGCTTCCCAATCTCTCTCTCTCTCTCTCGCCCATTCCTGATCTCGGTGACACCCAGTCTGTCTCTTATTGATTCCCAATTGCTTTCTCAGTGATTCCAAAACTTTCTCGGTAATTCCTAGTCTTTCCCACTATATGATTCCCAGTCTCTGTCTCAGTGATTCCCAGTCCATGTCTCTCTCTGATTCCCATTCTCTCTCTCTCTCTGATTCCCAGTCTCTCTCTCTCAGTGATTCCCAATCGCTCTCTGTCAGTGATTCCCAGTCTCTCAATCAGTGATTCCCAGTCTCTCTCACTCAGTGATTCCCAGTTCCTTTCACGCTCTGATTCCCATTCTCTCACTCTCTCCCAGTGATTCCCAGTCTCTCTCTTAGTGATTCCCATTTTCTCTCTCAGTGATTCCCAGTCTCTCCCAATGATTCCCAATCTCTCTCTCAATGAATCCCAATCTCTCTCTCAGTGATTCCCAGTCTCTCTTTCTCAGTGATTCTCATTTTCTCTCTCAGTGATTCCCAGTCTCTCCCAGTGATTCCCAATCTCTCTCTCGCTCAGTGATTCCCAGTCTCTCTCACTCAGTGATTCCCAGCCTCTCTCTCCCAGTGATTCCCAGTCTCTCTCTCTCCCATTGATTCCCAGTCTCTCTCTCTCCCAGTGATTCCCAGCTTCTCTCTCTCAGCGATTCCCAGCTTCTCTCTCTCAGTGATTACCCAATCGCTCTCGCTCAGTGATTCCCTCACTCTCTCTCAGCGATTCCCAGTCTCTCTCACTCAGTGATTCCCAGTCTCTCTCTCTCTCAGTGATTCCCAGTCTCTCTCTCTCAGTGATTCCAAGTCTCTCCCAATGATTCCCACTCTCTCTCTCAGTAATTCCCATTTTCTCTCTCAGTGATTCCCAGTCTCTCCCAGTACTTCCCAGTCTCTCTCTCTCTCAGTGATTCCCAATTTCTCTCTCAGTGATTCCCAGTTTCACCCAGTGATTCCCAGTCTCTCTCTCAGTGATTCCCACACTCTCTCTCTCTCAGTGATTCCCAATCTCTCTCTCTCAGTGATTCCCAGTCCCTTTCACTCTCTGATTCCCATTCTCTCTCTCTCTCCCAGTGATTCCCAGTCTCTCTCTCAGTGATTCCCATTTTCTCTCTCAGTGACTCCCAGTCTCTCCCAATGATTCCCAATCTCTCTCTCAATGAATCCCAATTTCTCTCTCAGTGATTCCCAGTTTCTCTTTCTCAGTGATTTTCATTTTCTCTCTCAGTGATTCCCAGTCTCTCCCAGATTCCCAATCTCTCTCTCGCTCAGTGATTCCCAGTCTCTCTCACTCAGTGATTCCCAGCCTCTCTCTCCCAGTGATTCCCAGTCTCTCTCTCTCAGTGATTCCCAGCCTCTCTCTCTCAGTGATTCCCAATCGCTCTCTCAGTGATTCCCTCACTCTCTCTCAGCGATTCCCAGTCTCTCTCACTCAGTGATTCCCAGTCTCTCTGACTCAGTGATTCCTAGCCTCCCTCTCTCTCAGTGATTCCCAGCCTCTCTCTCTCAGTGATTCCCAGTCTCTCTCTCTCTCTCAGTGATTCCCAGTTTCTCTCTCAGTGATTCCCAGTCTCTCTCCCAGTGATTCACAGTCTCTCTCTCTCTCCCAGTGATTCCCATTCTCTCTCCCAGTGATTCCCAGTCTCTCTCTCTCCCATTGATTCCCAGTCTCTCTCTCTCCCAGTGATTCCCAGGTTCTCTCTCTCAGTGATTCCCACTCATTCTCTCTCTCTCTCTCTCTCTCTCTCTCTCAATGATTCCCAGTCTCTCTCCCTCAGTGATTCCCAATCTATCGCTCAGTGATTCCCAGTCTCTCTCTCTCTCAGTGATTCCCAGTCTCTCTCTCTCACTGATTCGCAAAGAGAAAGAGATACTGGGAAAAACAGGGAAGAAATTGAGAATCACTTAGAGAGACTGGTGACAGAGAGAGAGACTGGGTATCACTCAGAAATATTGGGAATCAATGAAAGAGAGAGATTGGGAATCAGATTTATTCCCAGTCTCTCTCTCAGTGATTTGAAGTCTGTCTCTGTGAATCCAGTTTCTCTCAGTGCTTCCCAATCTCTCTCTCTCTCTCTCTCGCCCATTCCTGATCTCGGTGACACCCAGTCTGTCTCTTATTGATTCCCAATTGCTTTCTCAGTGATTCCAAAACTTTCTCGGTAATTCCTAGTCTTTCCCACTATATGATTCCCAGTCTCTGTCTCAGTGATTCCCAGTCCATGTCTCTCTCTGATTCCTATTCTCTCTCCCTCTCTGATTCCCAGTCTCTCTCTCTCAGTGATTCCCAATCGCTCTCTGTCAGTGATTCCCAGTCTCTCTCTCAGTGATTCCCAGTCTCTCACACTCAGTGATTCCCAATCGATCTCTGTCAGTGATTCCCATTTTTTCTCTCAGTGATTCCCAGTCTCACCCAGTGATTCCCAGTCTCTTTCTCTCCCATTGATTCCCAGTCTCTCTCTCTCCCATTGATTCCCAGTCTCTCTCTCTCTCTCAGTGATTCCCAGTCGCTCTCTCACTGATTCCCAATCTCTCTCTCACTGATTCCCAGTCTCTCTCCCTCAGTGATTCCCACTCTCTCTATCTCAGTGATTCCCAATCTCTCTCTCTCAGTGATTCCCAGTCCCTTTCACTCTCTGACTCCCATTCTCTCTCTCTCTCCCAGTGATTCCAAGTCTCTCTCTCAGTGATTCCCATTTTCTCTCTGTGATTCCCAGTCTCTCCCAGTGATTCCCAATCTCTCTCTCAGTAATTCCCATTTTCTCTCTCAGTGATTCCCAGTCACTCTCTCTCTCTCAGTGATTCCCAGTTTCTCTCTCAGTTATTCCCAGTCTCTCTCCCAGTGATTCTCAATCTCTCTCTCTCTCCCAGTGATTCCCAGTCTCTCTCCCAATGATTCCCAGTCTCTCTCTCTCCCATTGATTCCCAGTCTCTCTCTCTCTCCCAGTGATTCCCAGTCTCTCTCTCTCTCTCAGTGATTCCCAGTCCCTTTCACTCTCTGATTCCCATTCTCTCTCTCTCTCCCAGTGATTCCCAGTCTCTCTCTCGGTGATTCCCATTTTCTCTCTCAGTGATTCCCAGTCTCTCCCAGTGTTTCCCAATCTCTCTCTCAGTAATTCCCATTTTCTCTCTCAGTGATTCCCAGTTTCTCTCTCAGTGATTCCCAGTCTCTTTCCCAGTGATTCCCAGTCTCTCTCCCAGTGATTCCCAGTCTCTCTCTCTCCCATTGATTCCCAGTCTCTCTCTCTCCCATTGATTCCCAGTCTCTCTCTCTCTCCCAGTGATTCCCAGTCTCTCTCTCTCTCTCAGTGATTCCCAGTCCCTTTCACTCTCTGATTCCCATTCTCTCTCTCTCTCCCAGTGATTCCCAGTCTCTCTCTCAGTGATTCCCATTTTCTCTCTCAGTGATTCCCAGTCTCTCCCAGTGATTCCCAATCTCTCTCTCAGTAATTCCCATTTTCTCTCTCAGTGATTCCCAGTCTCTCTCTCTCACTCAGTGATTCCCAGTTTCTCTCTCAGTGATTCCCAGTCTCTTTCCCAGTGATTCCCAGTCTCACTCCCAGTGATTCCCAGTCTCTCTCTCTCCCATTGATTCCAAGTCTCTCTCCCAATGATTCCCAGTCTATCTCTCTCTCCCAGTGATTCCCAGCCTCTCTCTCTCAGTGATTCCCACTCATTCTCTCTCTCTCTATCTCTCTCTCTCTCTCTCTCTCTCTCTCAATGATTCCCAGTCTCTCTCCCTCAGTGATTCCCAATCTATCGCTCAGTGATTCCCAGTCTCTCTCTCTCTCAGTGATTCCCAGTCTCTCTCTCTCACTGATTCGCAAAGAGAAAGAGATACTGGGAAAAACAGGGAAGAAATTGAGAATCACTTAGAGAGACTGGTGACAGAGAGAGAGACTGGGTATCACTCAGAAATATTGGGAATCAATGAAAGAGAGAGATTGGGAATCAGATTTATTCCCAGTCTCTCTCTCAGTGATTTGAAGTCTGTCTCTGTGAATCCAGTTTCTCTCAGTGCTTCCCAATCTCTCTCTCTCTCTCTCGCCCATTCCTGATCTCGGTGACACCCAGTCTGTCTCTTATTGATTCCCAATTGCTTTCTCAGTGATTCCAAAACTTTCTCGGTAATTCCTAGTCTTTCCCACTATATGATTCCCAGTCTCTGTCTCAGTGATTCCCAGTCCATGTCTCTCTCTGATTCCTATTCTCTCTCCATCTCTGATTCCCAGTCTCTCTCTCTCAGTGATTCCCAATCGCTCTCTGTCAGTGATTCCCAGTCTCTCTCTCAGTGATTCCCAGTCTCTCACTCTCAGTGATTCCCAATCGATCTCTGTCAGTGATTCCCATTTTTTCTCTCAGTGATTCCCAGTCTCACCCAGTGATTCCCAGTCTCTTTCTCTCTCTCTCTCTCTCTCTCTCTCTCAGTGATTCCCAGTCGCTCTCTCACTGATTCCCAATCTCTCTTTCACTGATTCCCAGTCTCTCTCCCTCAGTGATTCCCACTCTCTCTATCTCAGTGATTCCCAATCTCTCTCTCTCAGTGATTCCCAGTCCCTTTCACTCTCTGACTCCCATTCTCTCTCTCTCTCCCAGTGATTCCAAGTCCATCTCTCAGTAATTCCCATTTTCTCTCTCAGTGATTCCCAGTCACTCTCTCTCTCTCAGTGATTCCCAGTTTCTCTCTCAGTTATTCCCAGTCTCTCTCCCAGTGATTTTCAATCTCTCTCTCTCTCCCAGTGATTCCCAGTCTCTCTCCCAATGATTCCCAGTCTCTCTCTCTCCCATTGATTCCCAGTCTCTCTCTCTCTCCCAGTGATTCCCAGTCTCTCTCTCTCTCTCAGTGATTCCCAGTCCCTTTCACTCTCTGATTCCCATTCTCTCTCTCTCTCTCCCAGTGATTCCCAGTCTCTCTCTCAGTGATACCCATTTTCTCTCTCAGTGATTCCCAGTCTCTCTCTCTCTCAGTGATTCCCAGTTTCTCTCTCAGTGATTCCCAGTCTCTTTCCCAGTGATTCCCAGTCTCACTCCCAGTGATTCCCAGTCTCTCTCTCTCCCATTGATTCCCAGTCTCTCTCTCTCCCATTGATTCCCAGTCTCTCTCTCTCTCCCAGTGATTCCCAGTCTCTCTCTCTCTCTCAGTGATTCCCAGTCCCTTTCACTCTCTGATTCCCATTCTCTCTCTCTCTCCCAGTGATTCCCAGTCTCTCTCTCAGTGATTCCCATTTTCTCTCTCAGTGATTCCCAGTCTCTCCCAGTGATTCCCAATCTCTCTCTCAGTAATTCCCATTTTCTCTCTCAGTGATTCCCAGTCTCTCTCTCTCTCAGTGATTCCCAGTCTCTCTCTCAGTGATTCCCAGTCTCTCACTCTCAGTGATTCCCAATCGATCTCTGTCAGTGATTCCCATTTTCTCTCTCAGTGATTCCCAGTCTCACCCAGTGATTCCCAGTCTCTTTCTCTCTCTCTCTCTCTCTCTCTCTCAGTGATTCCCAGTCGCTCTCTCACTGATTCCCAATCTCTCTCTCACTGATTCCCAGTCTCTCTCCCTCAGTGATTCCCACTCTCTCTATCTCAGTGATTCCCAATCTCTCTCTCTCAGTGATTCCCAGTCCCTTTCACTCTCTGACTCCCATTCTCTCTCTCTCTCCCAGTGATTCCAAGTCCATCTCTCAGTGATTCCCATTTTCTCTCTGTGTTTCCCAGTCTCTCCCAGTGATTCCCAATCTCTCTCTCAGTAATTCCCATTTTCTCTCTCAGTGATTCCCAGTCACTCTCTCTCTCTCAGTGATTCCCAGTTTCTCTCTCAGTTATTCCCAGTCTCTCTCCCAGTGATTCTCAATCTCTCTCTCTCTCCCAGTGATTCCCAGTCTCTCTCCCAATGATTCCCAGTCTCTCTCTCTCCCATTGATTCCCAGTCTCTCTCTCTCTCCCAGTGATTCCCAGTCTCTCTCTCTCTCTCAGTGATTCCCAGTCCCTTTCACTCTCTGATTCCCATTCTCTCTCTCTCTCCCAGTGATTCCCAGTCTCTCTCTCAGTGATACCCATTTTCTCTCTCAGTGATTCCCAGTCTCTCCCAGTGATTCCCAATCTCTCTCTCAGTAATTCCCATTTTCTCTCTCAGTGATTCCCAGTCTCTCTCTCTCTCAGTGATTCCCAGTTTCTCTCTCAGTGATTCCCAGTCTCTTTCCCAGTGATTCCCAGTCTCACTCCCAGTGATTCCCAGTCTCTCTCTCTCCCATTGATTCCCAGTCTATCTCTCTCTCCCAGTGATTCCCAGTCTCTCTCTCTTTCTCAGTGATTCCCAGTCCCTTTCACTCTCTGATTCCCATTCTCTCTCTCTCTCCCAGTGATTCCCAGTCTCTCTCTCGGTGATTCCCATTTTCTCTCTCAGTGATTCCCAGTCTCTCCCAGTGATTCCCAATCTCTCTCTCAGTAATTCCCATTTTCTCTCTCAGTGATTCCCAGTTTCTCTCTCATTGATTCCCAGTCTCTTTCCCAGTGATTCCCAGTCTCTCTCCCAGTGATTCCCAGTCTCTCTCTCTCCCATTGATTCCCAGTCTCTCTCTCTCCCATTGATTCCCAGTCTCTCTCTCTCTCGCAGTGATTCCCAGTCGCTCTCTCTCTCTCAGTGATTCCCAGTCCCTTTCACTCTCTGATTCCCATTCTCTCTCTCTCTCCCAGTGATTCCCAGTCTCTCTCTCAGTGATTCCCATTTTCTCTCTCAGTGATTCCCAGTCTCTCCCAGTGATTCCCAATCTCTCTCTCAGTAATTCCCATTTTCTCTCTCAGTGATTCCCAGTCTCTCTCTCTCTCTCTCTCAGTGATTCCCAGTTTCTCTCTCAGTGATTCCCAGTCACTTTCCCAGTGATTCCCAGTCTCACTCCCAGTGATTCCCAGTCTCTCTCTCTCCCATTGATTCCAAGTCTCTCTCCCAATGATTCCCAGTCTCTCTCTCTCCCATTGATTCCCAGTCTATCTCTCTCTCCCAGTGATTCCCAGTCTCTCTCTCTCTCTCAGTGATTCCCAGTTCCTTTCACTCTCTGATTCCCATTCTCTCTCTCTCCCAGTGATTCCCAGTCTCTCTCTCGGTGATTCCCATTTTCTCTCTCAGTGATTCCCAGTCTCACCCAGTGATTCCCAGTCTCTCTCTCTCTCTCTCTCTCTCAGTGATTCCCAGTCGCTCTCTCTCTCAGTGATTCCCTCTCTCTCTCTCTCACTGATTCCCAATCTCTCTCTCACTGATTCCCAATCTCTCTCTCACTGATTCCCAGTCTCTCTCCCTCAGTGATTCCCACTCTCTCTCTCTCAGTGATTCCCAATCTCTCTCTCTCAGTGATTCCCAGTCCCTTTCAGTCTCTGATTCCCATTCTCTCTCTCTCTCCCAGTGATTCCAAGTCTCTCTCTCAGTGATTCCCATTTTCTCTCTGTGATTCCCAGTCTCTCCCAGTGATTCCCAATCTCTCTCACAGTAATTCCCATTTTCTCTCTCAGTGATTCCCAGTCACTCTCTCTCTCTCTCAGTGATTCCCAGTTTCTCTCTCAGTGATTCCCAGTCTCTCTCCCAGTGATTCTCAATCACTCTCTCTCACTCCCAGTGATTCACAGTCTCTCTCTCTCTCTCAGTGATTCCCAGTTTCTCTCTCAGTGATTCCCAGTCTCTTTCCCAGTGATTCCCAGTCTCTCTCTCAGTAATTCCCAGTCTCTCTCTCTCCCAGTGATTCCCAATCTCTCTCTCATTAATTCCCATTTTCTCTCTCTGATTCCCAGTCACTCTCTCTCTCTCAGTGATTCCCAGTTTCTCTCTCAGTGATTCCCAGTCTCTCTCCCAGTGATTCTCAATCTCTCTCTCTCACTCCCAGTGATTCCCAGTCTCTCTCTCTCTCTCAGTGATTCCCAGTTTCTCTCTCAGTGATTCCCAGTCTCTCTCCCAGTGATTCTCAATCTCTCTCTCTCACTCCCAGTGATTCCCAGTCTCTCTCTCTCTCTCAGTGATTCCCAGTTTCTCTCTCAGTGATTCCCAGTCTCTTTCCCAGTGATTCCCAGTCTCTCTCCCAGTGATTCCCAGTCTCTCTCTCTCCCAGTGATTCCCAGTCTCTCTCACTCAGTGATTCCCAGCCTCTCTCCCCAGTGATTCCCAGTCTCTCACTCTCAGTGATTCCCAATCGATCTCTGTCAGTGATTCCCATTTTCTCTCTCAGTGATTCCCAGTCTCACCCAGTGATTCCCAGTCTCTCTCTCTCTCTCTCTCTCTCTCTCTCTCTCAATGATTCCCAGTCGCTCTCTCTCTCAGTGATTCCCTCTCTCTCTCTCTCTCTCTCACTGATTCCCAATCTCTCTCTCACTGATTCCCAATCTCTCTCTCACTGATTCCCAGTCTCTCTGCCTCAGTGATTCCAACTCTCTCTCTCTCAGTGATTCCCAATCTCTCTCTCTCAGTGATTCCCAGTCCCTTTCACTCTCTGATTCCCATTCTCTCTCTCTCTCTCCCAGTGATTCCAAGTCTCTCTCTCAGTGATTCCCATTTTCTCTCTGTGATTCCCAGTCTCTCCCAGTGATTCTTAATCTCTCTCTCTCTCTCAGTGATTCCCAGTCTCTCTCCCAGTGATTCTCGGTCTCTCTCTCTCTCCCAGTGATTCCTAGTCTCTCTCCCAGTGATTCCCAGTCTCTCTCTCTCCCAGTGATTCCCAGTCTCTCTCACTCAGTGATTCCCAGCCTCTCTCTCCCAGTGATTCCCAGTCTCTCTCCCTCAGTGATTCCCAGCCTCTCTCTCTCAGTGATTCCCAATCGCTCTCTCTCAGTGATTCCCAGTCCCTTTCACTCTCTGATTCCAATTCTCTCTCTCTCTCCCAGTGATTCCAAGTCTCTCTCTCAGTGATTCCCATTTTCTCTCTGTGATTCCCAGTCTCTCCCAGTGATTCCCAATCTCTCTCTCAGTAATTCCCATTTTCTCTCTCAGTGATTCCCAGTCACTCTATCTCTCTCAGTGATTCCCAGTTTCTCTCTCAGTGATTCCCAGTCTCTCTCCCAGTAATTCTCAATCTCTCTCTCTCTCACTCCCAGTGATTCCCAGTCTCTCTCCCAATGATTCCCAGTCTCTCTCTCTCCCATTGATTCCCAGTCTCTCTCTCTCTCCCAGTGATTCCCATTTTCTCTCTCAGTGATTCCCAGTCTCTCCCAGTGATTCCCAATCTCTCTCTCAGTAATTCCCATTTTCTCTCTCAGTGATTCCCAGTTTCTCTCTCAGTGATTCCCAGTCTCTTTCCCAGTGATTCCCAGTCCCTCTCCCAGTGATTCCCAGTCTCTCTCTCTCCCATTGATTCCCAGTCTCTCTCTCTCCCAGTGATTCCCAGTCTCTCTCACTCAGTGATTCCCAGCCTCTCTCTCTCAGTGATTCCCAGTTTCTCTCTCAGTGATTCCCAGTCTCTCTCCCAGTGATTCTCGGTCTCTCTCTCTCTCCCAGTGATTCCCAGTCTCTCTCCCAGTGATTCCCAGTCTCTCTCTCTCCCATTGATTCCCAGTCTCTCTCTCTCCCAGTGATTCCCAGTCTCTCTCACTCAGTGATTCCCAGCCTCTCTCTCCCAGTGATTCCCAGTCTCTCTCTCTCAGTGATTCCCAGCCTCTCTCTCTCAATGATTCCCAATCGCTCTCTCTCAGTGATTCCCTCACTCTCTCTCAACGATTCCCAGTCTCTCTCACTCAGTGATTCCCAGTCTCTCTCTCTCAGTGATACCCAGTCCCTTTCACTCTCTGATTCCCATTCTCTCTCTCTCCCAGTGATTCCCAGTCTCTCTCTCAGTGATTCCCATTTTCTCTCTCAGTGATTCCCAGTCTCTCACAATGATTCCCAACCAATCTCTCTCTCAGTGATTCCCAGTCTCTCTTTCTCAGTGATTCTCATTTTCTCTCTCAGTGATTCCCAGTCTCTCCCAGTGATTCCCAATCTCTCTCTTGCTCAGTGATTCCCAGTCTCTCCCAGTGATTCCCAATCTCTCTCTTGCTCAGTGATTCCCAGTCTCTCTCACTCACTGATTCCCAGCCTCTCTCTCCCAGTGATTCCCAGTCTCTCTCTCTCAGTGAGTCCCAGCCTCTCTCTCTCAGTGATTCCCAATCGCTCTCTCTCAGTGATTCCCTCACTCTCTCTCAGCGATTCCCAGTCTCTCTCACTCAGTGATTCCCAGTCTCTCTCACTCAGTGATTCCCAGCCTCTCTCTCTCTCAGTGATTCCCAGCCTCTCTCTCTCAGTGATTCCCAGTCTCTCTCTCTCTCTCAATGATTCCCAGTTTCTCTCTCAGTGATTCCCAGTCTCTCTCCCAGTGATTCTCAGTCTCTCTCTCTCTCCCAGTGATTCCCAGTCTCTCTCACTCAGCGATTCCCAGCCTCTCTCTCAGTGATTCCCAGTCTCACCCAGTGATTCCCAGTCTCTCTCTCTCTCTCTCTCAGTGATTCCCAGTCGCTCTCTCTCTCAGTGATTCCCTCTCTCTCTCTCTCTCTCACTGATTCCCAATCTCTCTCTCACTGATTCCCAATCCCTCTCTCACTGATTCCCAGTTTCTCTCCCTCAGTGATTCCCACTCTCGCTCTCTCAGTGATTCCCAAACTCTCTCTCTCAGTGATTCCCAGTCCCTTTCACTCTCTGATTCCCATTCTCTCTCTCTCTCCCAGTGATTCCAAGTCTCTCTCTCAGTAATTCCCATTTTCTCTCTCAGTGATTCCCAGTCACTCTCTCTCTCTCAGTGATTCCCAGTTTCTCTCTCAGTGATTCCCAGTCTCTCTCCCAGTGATTCTCAATCTCTCTCTCTCACTCCCAGTGATTCCCAGTCTCTCTCTCTCTCTCAGTGATTCCCAGTTTCTCTCTCAGTGATTCCCAGTCTCTTTCCCAGTGATTCCCAGTCTCTATCCCAGTGATTCCCAGTCTCTCTCTCTCCCATTGATTCCCAGTCTCTCTCTCTCCCAGTGATTCCCAGTCTCTCTCACTCAGTGATTCCCAGCCTCTCTCTCCCAGTGATTCCCAGTCTCTCACTCTCAGTGATTCCCAATCGATCTCTGTCAGTGATTCCCATTTTCTCTCTCAGTGATTCCCAGTCTCACCCAGTGATTCCCAGTCTCTCACTCTCTCTCTCTCTCTCTCAGTGATTCCCAGTCGCTCTCTCTCTCAGTGGTTCCCTCTCTCTCTCTCTCTCTCACTGATTCCCAATCTCTCTCTCACTGATTCCCAATCTCTCTCTCACTGATTCCCAGTCTCTCTGCTTCAGTGATTCCCACTCTCTCCCTCTCAGTGATTCCCAATCTCTCTCTCTCAGTGATTCGCAGTCCCTTTTACTCTCTGATTCCCATTCTCTCTCTCTCTCCCAGTGATTCCAAGTCTCTCTCTCAGTGATTCCCATTTTCTCTCTGTGATTCCCAGTCTCTCCCATTGATTCCCAATCTCTCTCTCAGTAATTCCCATTTTCTCTCTCAGTGATTCCCAGTTTCTCTCTCAGTGATTCCCAGTCTCTTTCCCAGTGATTCCCAGTCTCTCTCCCAGTGATTCCCAGTCTCTCTCTCTCCCATTGATTCCCAGTCTCTCTCTCTCCCAGTGATTCCCAGTCTCTCTCACTCAGTGATTCCCAGCCTCTCTCTCCCATTGATTCCCAGTCTCTCTCTCTCCCAGTGATTCCCAGTCTCTCTCACTCAGTGATTCCCAGCCTCTCTCTCACAGTGATTCCCCGTCTCTCTCTCTCAGTGATTCCCAGCCTCTCTCTCTCAGTGATTCCCAATCGCTCTCTCTCAGTGATTCCCTCACTCTCTCTCAGCGATTCCCAGTCTCTCTCCCTCAGTGATTCCCAGTCTCTCTCTCTCAGTGATTCCCAGTCCCTTTCACTCTCTGATTCCCATTCTCTCTCTCTCTCCCAGTGATTCCCAGTCTCTCTCTCAGTGATTCCCATTTTCTCTCTCAGTGATTCCCAGTCTCTCACAATGATTCCCAACCTATCTCTCTCAGTGATTCCCAGTCTCTCTTTCTCAGTGATTCTCATTTTCTCTCTTAGTGATTCCCAGTCTCTTCCAGTGATTCCCAATCTCTCTCTCAGTAATTCCCATTTTCTCTCTCAGTGATTCCCAGTCACTCTCTCTCTCTCAGTGATTCCCAGTTTCTCTCTCAGTGATTCCCAGTCTCTCTCCCAGTGATTCTCAATCTCTCTCTCTCACTCCCAGTGATTCCCAGTCTCTCTCCCAATGATTCCCAGTCACTCTCTCTCCCATTGATTCCCAGTCTTTCTCTCTCTCCCAGTGATTCCCAGTCTCTCTCTCTCTCTCAGTGATTCCCAGTCCCTTTCACTCTCTGATTCCCATTCTCTCTCTCTCTCCCAGTGATTCCCAGTCTCTCTGTCAGTGATTCCCATTTTCTCTCTCAGTGATTCCCAGTCTCTCCCAGTGATTCCCAATCTCTCTCTCAGTAATTCCCATTTTCTCTCTCAGTGATTCCCAGTTTCTCTCTCAGTGATTCCCAGTCTCTTTCCCAGTGATTCCCAGTCTCTCTCCCAGTGATTCCCAGTCTCTCTCTCTCCCATTGATTCCCAGTCTCTCTCTCTCCCAGTGATTCCCAGTCTCTCTCACTCAGTGATTCCCAGCCTCTCTCTCCCAGTCTCTCTCTCAGTGATTCCCAGTCTCTCTCCCAGTGATTCTCGGTCTCTCTCTCTCTCCCAGTGATTCCCAGTCTCTCTCCCAGTGATTCCCAGTCTCTCTCTCTCCCATTGATTCCCAGTCTCTCTCTCTCCCAGTGATTCCCAGTCTCTCTCACTCAGTGATTCCCAGCCTCTCTCTCTCTCAGTGATTCCCAGCCTCTCTCTCTCAGTGATTCCCAGTCTCTCTCTCTCTCTCAGTGATTCCCAGTTTCTCTCTCAGTGATTCCCAGTCTCTCTCCCAGTGATTCTCAATCTCTCTCTCTCTCCCAGTGATTCCCAGTCTCTCTCACTCAGTGATACCCAGCCTCTCTCTCAGTGATTCCCAGTCTCACCCAGTGATTCCCAGTCTCTCTCTCTCTCTCTCTCTCTCAGTGATTCCCAGTCGCTCTCTCTCTCACTGATTCCCAATCTCTCTCTCACTGATTCCCAATCTCTCTCTCACTGATTCCCAGTCTCTCTCCCTCAGTGATTCCCACTCTCTCTCTCTCAGTGATTCCCAATCTCTCTCTCTCAGTGATTCCCAGTCCCTTTCACTCTCTGATTCCCATTCTCTCTCTCTCTCCCAGTGATTCCAAGTCTCTCTCTCAGTGATTCCCATTTTCTCTCTGTGATTCCCAGTCTCTCCCAGTGATTCCCAATCTCTCTCTCAGTAATTCCCATTTTCTCTCTCAGTGATTCCCAGTCACTCTCTCTCTCTCAGTGATTCCCAGTTTCTCTCTCAGTGATTCCCAGTCTCTCTCCCAGTGATTCTCAATCTCTCTCTCTCACTCCCAGTGATTCCCAGTCTCTCTCTCAATGATTCCCAGTCACTCTCTCTCCCATTGATTCCCAGTCTCTCTCTCTCTCCCAGTGATTCCCAGTCTCTCTCTCTCACTCAGTGATTCCCAGTCCCTTTCACTCTCTGATTCCCATTCTCTCTCTCTCTCCCAGTGATTCCCAGTCTCTCTCTCAGTGATTCCCATTTTCTCTCTCAGTGATTCCCAATCTCTCCCAGTGATTCCCAATCTCTCTCTCAGTAATTCCCATTTTCTCTCTCAGTGATTCCCAGTTTCTCTCTCAGTGATTCCCAGTCTCTTTCCCAGTGATTCCCAGTCTCTCTCCCAGTGATTCCCAGTCTCTCTCTCTCTCTCCCAGTGATTCCCAGTCTCTCTCTCTCTCTCAGTGATTCCCAGTCCCTTTCACTCTCTGATTCCCATTCTCTCTCTCTCTCCCAGTGATTCCCAGTCTCTCTCTCAGTGATTCCCATTTTCTCTCTCAGTGATTCCCAATCTCTCCCAGTGATTCCCAATCTCTCTCTCAGTAATTCCCATTTTCTCTCTCAGTGATTCCCAGTTTCTCTCTCAGTGATTCCCAGTCTCTCTCCCAGTGATTCCCAGTCTCTCTCACTCAGTGATTCCCAGCCTCTCTCTCCCAGTGATTCCCAGTCTCTCTCTCAGTGATTCCCAGTCTCTCTCCCAGTGATTCTCGGTCTCTCTCTCTCTCCCAGTGATTCCCAGTCTCTCTCCCAGTGATTCCCAGTCTCTCTCTCTCCCATTGATTCCCAGTCTCTCTCTCTCCCAGTGATTCCCAGTCTCTCTCACTCAGTGATTCCCAGCCTCTCTCTCCCAGTGATTCCCAGTCTCTCTCCCTCAGTGATTCCCAGCCTCTCTCTCCCAGTGATTCCCAATCGCTCTCTCTCAGTGATTCCCAGTCCCTTTCACTCTCTGATTCCAATTCTCTCTCTCTCTCCCAGTGATTCCCAGTCTCTCTCCCAGTGATTCCCAGTCTCTCTCTCTCCCATTGATTCCCAGTCTCTCTCTCTCCCAGTGATTCCCAGTCTCTCTCACTCAGTGATTCCCAGCCTCTCTCTCACAGTGATTCCCCGTCTCTCTCTCTCAGTGATTCCCAGTCTCTCTCTCTCAGTGATTCCCAGTCCCTTTCACTCTCTGATTCCCATTCTCTCTCTCTCTCCCAGTGATTCCCAGTCTCTCTCTCAGTGATTCCCATTTTCTCTCTCAGTGATTCCCAGTCTCTCACAATGATTCCCAACCAATCTCTCTCTCAGTGATTCCCAGTCTCTCTTTCTCAGTGATTCTCATTTTCTCTCTCAGTGATTCCCAGTCTCTCCCAGTGATTCCCAATCTCTCTCTCGCTCAGTGATTCCCAGTCTCTCTCACTCAGTGATTCCCAGCCTCTCTCTCCCAGTGATTCCCAGTCTTTCTCTCTCAGTGATTCCCAGCCTCTCTCTCTCAGTGATTCCCAATCGCTCTCTCTCAGTGATTCCCTCACTCTCTCTCAGCGATTCCCAGTCTCTCTCACTCAGTGATTCCCAGTCTCTCTCACTCAGTGATTCCCAGCCTCTCTCTCTCTCAGTGATTCCCAGCCTCTCTCTCTCAGTGATTCCCAGTCTCTCTCTCTCTCTCAGTGATTCCCAGTTTCTCTCTCAGTGATTCCCAGTCTCTCTCCCAGTTATTCTCAGTCTCTCTCTCTCTCCCAGTGATTCCCAGTCTCTCTCCCAGTGATTCCCAGTCTCTCTCTCTCCCATTGATTCCCAGTCTCTCTCTCTCTCAGTGATTCCCAGTCTCTCTCTCTCACTGATTCGCAAAGAGAAAGAGATACTGGGAAAAACACGGAAGAAATTGAGAATCACTTAGAGAGACTGGTGACAGAGAGAGAGACTGGGTATCACTCAGAAATATTGGGAATCAATGAAAGAAAGAGATTGGGAATCAGATTTATTCCCAGTCTCTCTCTCAGTGATTTGAAGTCTGTCTCTGTGAATCCAGTTTCTCTCAGTGCATCCCAATCTCTCTCTCTCTCTCTCGCCCATTCCTGATCTCGGTGACACCCAGTCTGTCTCTTATTGATTCCCAATTGCTTCCTCAGTGATTCCAAAACTTTTTCGGTAATTCCTAGTCTTTCCCACTATATGATTCCCAGTCTCTGTCTCAGTGATTCCCAGTCGATGTCTCTCTCTGATTCCCATTCTCTCTCTCTCTCTGATTCCCAGTCTCTCTCTCTCAGTGATTCCCAATCGCTCTCTGTCAGTGATTCCCAGTCTCTCTCTCAGTGATTCCCATTTTCTCTCTTAGTGATTCCCAGTCTCTCCCAGTGATTCCCAATCTCTCTCTCAGTAATTCCCATTTTCTCTCTCAGTGATTCCCAGTTTCTCTCTCAGTGATTCCCAGTCTTTCTCCCAGTGATTCTCGGTCTCTCTCTCTCTCCCAGTGATTCCCAGTCTCTCTCCCAGTGATTCCCAGTCTCTCTCTCTCCCATTGATTCCCAGTCTCTCTCTCTCCCAGTGATTCCCAGTCTCTCTCACTCAGTGATTCCCAACCTCTCTCTCCCAGTGATTCCCAGTCTCTCTCTCTCAGTGATTCCCAGCCTCTCTCTCTCAGTGATTCCCAATCGCTCTCTCTCAGTGATTCCCTCACTCTCTCTCAGCGATTCCCAGTCTCTCTCACTCAGTGATTCCCAGTCCCTTTCACTCTCTGATTCCCATTCTCTCTCTCTCTCCCAGTGATTCCCAGTCTCTCTCTCAGTGATTCCCATTTTCTCTCTCAGTGATTCCCAGTCTCTCACAATGATTCCCAATCTCTCTCTCAATGAATCCCAATCTCTCTCTCAGTGATTCCCAGTCTCTCTTTCTCAGTGATTCTCATTTTCTCTCTCAGTGATTCCCAGTTTCTCCCAGTGATTCCCAATCTCTCTCTCGCTCAGTGATTCCCAGTCTCTCTCACTCAGTGATTCCCAGCCTCTCTCTCCCAGTGATTCCCAGTCTCTCTCTCTCCCATTGATTCCCAGTCTCTCTCTCTCCCAGTGATTCCCAGTCTCTCTCACTCAGTGATTCCCAGCCTCTCTCTCTCAGCGATTCCCAGCTTCTCTCTCTCAGTGATTCCCAATCGCTCACGCTCAGTGATTCCTTCACTCTCTCTCAGCGATTCCCAGTCTCTCTCACTCAGTGATTCCCAGTCTCTCTCTCTCTCAGTGATTCCCAGTCTCCCTCTCTCAGTGATTCCCAGTCTCTCTCTCTCAGTGATTCCAAGTCACTCCTAATGATTCCCACTCTCTCTCTCAGTGATTCCCATTTTCTCTCTCAGTGATTCCCAGTTTCACCCAGTGATTCCCAGTCTCTCTCTCAGTGATTCCCAGTCCCTTTCACTCTCTGATTCCCATTCTCTCTCTCTCTCCCAGTGATTCCCAGTCTCTCTCTCAGTGATTCCCATTTTCTCTCTCAGTGATTCCCAGTCTCTCCCAATGATTCCCAATCTCTCTCTCAATGAATCCCAATCTCTCTCTCAGTGATTCCCAGTCTCTCTTTCTCAGTGATTCTCATTTTCTCTCAGTGATTCCCAGTCTCTCCCAGATTCCCAATCTCTCTCTCGCTCAGTGATTCCCAGTCTCTCTCTCTCAGTGATTCCCGCTCTCTTTCCCAGTGATTCCCAGTCTCACTCCCAGTGATTCCCAGTCTCTCTCTCTCCCATTGATTCCGAGTCTCTCTCTCTCCCAGTGATTCCCAGTCTCTCTCCCTCAGTGATTCCCAGCCTCTCTCTCTCAGTGATTCCCAATCGCTCTCTCTCAGTGATTCCCAGTCCCTTTCACTTTCTGAATCCAATTCTCTCTCTCTCTCCCAGTGATTCCAAGGCTCTCTCACAGTGATTCCCATTTTCTCTCTGTGATTTCCAGTCTCTCCCAGTGATTCCCAATCTCTCTCTCAGTAATTCCCAATTTCTCTCTCAGTGATTCCCAGTCACTCTCTCTCTCTCAGTGATTCCCAGTTTCTCTCTCAGTGATTCCCAGTCTCTCTCCCAGTGATTCTCAATCTCTCTCTCTCACTCCCAGTGATTCCCAGTCTCTCTCCCAATGATTCCCAGTCTCTCTCTCTCCCATTGATTCCCAGTCTCTCTCTCTCTCCCAGTGATTCCCAGTATCTCTCTCTCTCTCAGTGATTCCCAGTCCCTTTCACTCTCTGATTCCCATTCTCTCTCTCTCTCCCAGTGATTCCCAGTCTCTCTCACTCAGTGATTCCCAGCCTCTCTCTCCCAGTGATTCCCAGTCTCTCTCTCTCAGTGATTCCCAGCCTCTCTCTCTCAGTGATTCCCAATCGCTCTCACTCAGTGATTCCCAGCCTCTCTCTCTCTCAGTGATTCCCAGCCTCTCTCTCTCAGTGATTCCCAGTCTCTCTCTCTCTCTCAGTGACTCCCAGTTTCTCTCTCAGTGATTCCCAGTCTCTCTCCCAGTGATTCTCAGTCTCTCTCTCTCTCCCAGTGATTCCCAGTCTCTCTCCCAGTGATTCCCAGTCTCTCTCTCTCCCATTGATTCCCAGTCTCTCTCTCTCCCAGTGATTCCCAGTCTCTCTCACTCAGTGATTCCCAGTCTCTCTCCCTCAGTGATTCTCAATCTATCTCTCAGTGATTCCCAGTCTCTCTCTCTCTCAGTGATTCCCAGTCTCTCTCTCTCACTGATTCGCAAAGAGAAAGAGATACTGGGAAAAACATGGAAGAAATTGAGAATCACTTAGAGAGACTGGTGTCAGAGAGAGAGAGACTGGGTATCACTCAGAAATATTGGGAATCAATGAAAGAAAGAGATTGGGAATCAGATTTATTCCCAGTCTCTCTCTCAGTGATTTGAAGTCTGTCTCTGTGAATCCAGTTTCTCTCAGTGCATCCCAATCTCTCTCTCTCTCTCTCGCCCATTCCTGATCTCGGTGACACCCAGTCTGTCTCTTATTGATTCCCAATTGCTTCCTCAGTGATTCCAAAACTTTCTCGGTAATTCCTAGTCTTTCCCACTATATGATTTCCAGTCTCTGTCTCAGTGATTCCCAGTCCATGTCTCTCTCTGATTCCCATTCTCTCTCTCTCTCTGATTCCCAGTCTCTCTCTCTCAGTGATTCCCAATCGCTCTCTGTCAGTGATTCCCAGTCTCTCACTCAGTGATTCCCAGTCTCTCTCACTCAGTGATTCCCAGTTCCTTTCACTCTCTGATTCCCATTCTCTCTCTCTCTCCCAGTGATTCCCAGTCTCTCTCTCAGTGATTCCCATTTTCTCTCTTAGTGATTCCCAGTCTCTCCCAGTGATTCCCAATCTCTCTCTCAGTAATTCCCATTTTCTCTCTCAGTGATTCCCAGTTTCTCTCTCAGTGATTCCCAGTCTCTCTCCCAGTGATTCCCAGTCTCTCTCTCTTTCCAGTGATTCCCAGTCTCTCTCACTCAGTGATTCCCAGCCTCTCTCTCTCAGTGATTCCCAGTTTCTCTCTCAGTGATTCCCAGTCTTTCTCCCAGTGATTCTCAGTCTCTCTCTCTCTCCCAGTGATTCCCAGTCTCTCTCCCAGTGATTCCCAGTCTCTCTCTCTCCCATTGATTCCCAGTCTCTCTCTCTCCCAGTGATTCCCAGTCTCTCTCACTCAGTGATTCCCAGCCCCTCTCTCCCAGTGATTCCCAGTCTCTCTCTCTCAGTGATTCCCAGCCTCTCTCTCTCAGTGATTCCCAATCGCTCTCTCTCAGTGATTCCCTCACTCTCTCTCAGCGATTCCCAGTCTCTCTCACTCAGTGATTCCCAGTCTCTCTCTCTCAGTGATTCCCAGTCCCTTTCACTCTCTGATTCCCATTCTCTCTCTCTCTCCCAGTGATTCCCAGTCTCTCTCTCAGTGATTCCCATTTCCTCTCTCAGTGATTCCCAGTCTCTCACAATGATTCCCAATCTCTCTCTCAATGAATCCCAATCTCTCTCTCAGTGATTCCCAGTCTCTCTTTCTCAGTGATTCTCATTTTCTCTCTCAGTGATTCCCAGTCTCTCCCAGTGATTCCCAATCTCTCTCTCGCTCAGTGATTCCCGGTCTCTCTCACTCAGTGATTCCCAGCCTCTCTCTCCCAGTGATTCCCAGTCTCTCTCTCTCCCATTGATTCCCAGTCTCTCTCTCTCCCAGTGATTCCCAGTCTCTCTCACTCAGTGATTCCCAGCCTCTCTCTCTCAGCGATTCCCAGCTTCTCTCTCTCAGTGATTCCCAATCGCTCTCGCTCAGTGATTCCCTCACTCTCTCTCAGCGATTCCCAGTCTCTCTCACTCAGTGATTCCCAGTCTCTCTCTCTCTCAGTGATTCCCAGTCTCCCTCTCTCAGTGATTCCCAGTCTCTCTCTCTCAGTGATTCCAAGTCTCTCCTAATGATTCCCACTCTCTCTCTCAGTAATTCCCATTTTCTCTCTCAGTGATTCCCAGTCTCTCCCAGTACTTCCCAGTCTCTCTCTCTCTCAGTGATTCCCATTTTCTTTCTCAGTGATTCCCAGTTTCACCCAGTGATTCCCAGTCTCTCTCTCAGTGATTCCCACTCTCTCTCTCTCTCTCAGTGATTCCCAATCTCTCTCTCAGTGATTCCCAGTCCCTTTCACTCTCTGATTCCCATTCTCTCTCTCTCTCCCAGTGATTCCCAGTCTCTCTCTCAGTGATTCCCATTTTCTCTCTCAGTGATTCCCAGTCTCTCCCAATGATTCCCAATCTCTCTCTCAATGAATCCCAATCTCTCTCTCAGTGATTCCCAGTCTCTCTTTCTCAGTGATTCTCATTTTCTCTCTCATTGATTCCCAGTCTCTCCCAGATTCCCAATCTCTCTCTCGCTCAGTGATTCCCAGTCTCTCTCTCTCAGTGATTCCCGCTCTCTTTCCCAGTGATTCCCAGTCTCACTCCCAGTGATTCCCAGTCTCTCTCTCTCCCATTGATTCCCAGTCTCTCTCTCTCCCAGTGATTCCCAGTCTCTCTCCCTCAGTGATTCCCAGCCTCTCTCCCTCAGTGATTCCCAATCGCTCTCTCTCAGTGATTCCCAGTCCCTTTCACTCTCTGATTCCAATTCTCTCTCTCTCTCCCAGTGATTCCAAGGCTCTCTCTCAGTGATTCCCATTTTCTCTCTGTGATTCCCAGACTCTCCCAGTGATTCCCAATCTCTCTCTCAGTAATTCCCATTTTCTCTCTCAGTGATTCCCAGTCACTCTCTCTCTCTCAGTGATTCCCAGTTTCTCTCTCAGTGATTCCCAGTCTCTCTCCCAGTGATTCTCAATCTCTCTCTCTCACTCCCAGTGATTCCCAGTCTCTCTCCCAATGATTCCCAGTCTCTCTCTCTCCCATTGATTCCCAGTCTCTCTCTCTCTCCCAGTGATTCCCAGTATCTCTCTCTCTCTCAGTGATTCCCAGTCCCTTTCACTCTCTGATTCCCATTCTCTCTCTCTCTCCCAGTGATTCCCAGTCTCTCTCACTCAGTGATTCCCAGCCTCTCTCTCCCAGTGATTCCCAGTCTCTCTCTCTCAGTGATTCCCAGCCTCTCTCTCTCAGTGATTCCCAATCGCTCTCACTCAGTGATTCCCAGCCTCTCTCTCTCTCAGTGATTCCCAGCCTCTCTCTCTCAGTGATTCCCAGTCTCTCTCTCTCTCTCAGTGACTCCCAGTTTCTCTCTCAGTGATTCCCAGTCTCTCTCCCAGTGATTCTCAGTCTCTCTCTCTCTCCCAGTGATTCCCAGTCTCTCTCCCAGTGATTCCCAGTCTCTCTCTCTCCCATTGATTCCCAGTCTCTCTCTCTCCCAGTGATTCCCAGTCTCTCTCACTCAGTGATTCCCAGTCTCTCTCCCTCAGTGATTCTCAATCTATCTCTCAGTGATTCCCAGTCTCTCTCTCTCTCAGTGATTCCCAGTCTCTCTCTCTCACTGATTCGCAAAGAGAAAGAGATACTGGGAAAAACATGGAAGAAATTGAGAATCACTTAGAGAGACTGGTGTCAGAGAGAGAGAGACTGGGTATCACTCAGAAATATTGGGAATCAATGAAAGAAAGAGATTGGGAATCAGATTTATTCCCAGTCTCTCTCTCAGTGATTTGAAGTCTGTCTCTGTGAATCCAGTTTCTCTCAGTGCATCCCAATCTCTCTCTCTCTCTCTCGCCCATTCCTGATCTCGGTGACACCCAGTCTGTCTCTTATTGATTCCCAATTGCTTCCTCAGTGATTCCAAAACTTTCTCGGTAATTCCTAGTCTTTCCCACTATATGATTTCCAGTCTCTGTCTCAGTGATTCCCAGTCCATGTCTCTCTCTGATTCCCATTCTCTCTCTCTCTCTGATTCCCAGTCTCTCTCTCTCAGTGATTCCCAATCGCTCTCTGTCAGTGATTCCCAGTCTCTCACTCAGTGATTCCCAGTCTCTCTCACTCAGTGATTCCCAGTTCCTTTCACTCTCTGATTCCCATTCTCTCTCTCTCTCCCAGTGATTCCCAGTCTCTCTCTCAGTGATTCCCATTTTCTCTCTTAGTGATTCCCAGTCTCTCCCAGTGATTCCCAATCTCTCTCTCAGTAATTCCCATTTTCTCTCTCAGTGATTCCCAGTTTCTCTCTCAGTGATTCCCAGTCTCTCTCCCAGTGATTCCCAGTCTCTCTCTCTTTCCAGTGATTCCCAGTCTCTCTCACTCAGTGATTCCCAGCCTCTCTCTCTCAGTGATTCCCAGTTTCTCTCTCAGTGATTCCCAGTCTTTCTCCCAGTGATTCTCAGTCTCTCTCTCTCTCCCAGTGATTCCCAGTCTCTCTCCCAGTGATTCCCAGTCTCTCTCTCTCCCATTGATTCCCAGTCTCTCTCTCTCCCAGTGATTCCCAGTCTCTCTCACTCAGTGATTCCCAGCCCCTCTCTCCCAGTGATTCCCAGTCTCTCTCTCTCAGTGATTCCCAGCCTCTCTCTCTCAGTGATTCCCAATCGCTCTCTCTCAGTGATTCCCTCACTCTCTCTCAGCGATTCCCAGTCTCTCTCACTCAGTGATTCCCAGTCTCTCTCTCTCAGTGATTCCCAGTCCCTTTCACTCTCTGATTCCCATTCTCTCTCTCTCTCCCAGTGATTCCCAGTCTCTCTCTCAGTGATTCCCATTTCCTCTCTCAGTGATTCCCAGTCTCTCACAATGATTCCCAATCTCTCTCTCAATGAATCCCAATCTCTCTCTCAGTGATTCCCAGTCTCTCTTTCTCAGTGATTCTCATTTTCTCTCTC
This sequence comes from Pristiophorus japonicus, assembly GCF_044704955.1. Lineage (NCBI taxonomy): Eukaryota > Metazoa > Chordata > Chondrichthyes > Pristiophoridae > Pristiophorus > Pristiophorus japonicus. The sequence continues at coordinate 164,721,362 of NC_091986.1, read as the reverse complement.
AGTGATTCCCAGTCTCTCCCAGTGATTCCCAATCTCTCTCTCGCTCAGTGATTCCCGGTCTCTCTCACTCAGTGATTCCCAGCCTCTCTCTCCCAGTGATTCCCAGTCTCTCTCTCTCCCATTGATTCCCAGTCTCTCTCTCTCCCAGTGATTCCCAGTCTCTCTCACTCAGTGATTCCCAGCCTCTCTCTCTCAGCGATTCCCAGCTTCTCTCTCTCAGTGATTCCCAATCGCTCTCGCTCAGTGATTCCCTCACTCTCTCTCAGCGATTCCCAGTCTCTCTCACTCAGTGATTCCCAGTCTCTCTCTCTCTCAGTGATTCCCAGTCTCCCTCTCTCAGTGATTCCCAGTCTCTCTCTCTCAGTGATTCCAAGTCTCTCCTAATGATTCCCACTCTCTCTCTCAGTAATTCCCATTTTCTCTCTCAGTGATTCCCAGTCTCTCCCAGTACTTCCCAGTCTCTCTCTCTCTCAGTGATTCCCATTTTCTTTCTCAGTGATTCCCAGTTTCACCCAGTGATTCCCAGTCTCTCTCTCAGTGATTCCCACTCTCTCTCTCTCTCTCAGTGATTCCCAATCTCTCTCTCAGTGATTCCCAGTCCCTTTCACTCTCTGATTCCCATTCTCTCTCTCTCTCCCAGTGATTCCCAGTCTCTCTCTCAGTGATTCCCATTTTCTCTCTCAGTGATTCCCAGTCTCTCCCAATGATTCCCAATCTCTCTCTCAATGAATCCCAATCTCTCTCTCAGTGATTCCCAGTCTCTCTTTCTCAGTGATTCTCATTTTCTCTCTCATTGATTCCCAGTCTCTCCCAGATTCCCAATCTCTCTCTCGCTCAGTGATTCCCAGTCTCTCTCTCTCAGTGATTCCCGCTCTCTTTCCCAGTGATTCCCAGTCTCACTCCCAGTGATTCCCAGTCTCTCTCTCTCCCATTGATTCCCAGTCTCTCTCTCTCCCAGTGATTCCCAGTCTCTCTCCCTCAGTGATTCCCAGCCTCTCTCCCTCAGTGATTCCCAATCGCTCTCTCTCAGTGATTCCCAGTCCCTTTCACTCTCTGATTCCAATTCTCTCTCTCTCTCCCAGTGATTCCAAGGCTCTCTCTCAGTGATTCCCATTTTCTCTCTGTGATTCCCAGACTCTCCCAGTGATTCCCAATCTCTCTCTCAGTAATTCCCAATTTCTCTCTCAGTGATTCCCAGTCACTCTCTCTCTCTCAGTGATTCCCAGTTTCTCTCTCAGTGATTCCCAGTCTCTCTCCCAGTGATTCTCAATCTCTCTCTCTCACTCCCAGTGATTCCCAGTCTCTCTCCCAATGATTCCCAGTCTCTCTCTCTCCCATTGATTCCCAGTCTCTCTCTCTCTCCCAGTGATTCCCAGTATCTCTCTCTCTCTCAGTGATTCCCAGTCCCTTTCACTCTCTGATTCCCATTCTCTCTCTCTCTCCCAGTGATTCCCAGTCTCTCTCACTCAGTGATTCCCAGCCTCTCTCTCCCAGTGATTCCCAGTCTCTCTCTCTCAGTGATTCCCAGCCTCTCTCTCTCAGTGATTCCCAATCGCTCTCACTCAGTGATTCCCAGCCTCTCTCTCTCTCAGTGATTCCCAGCCTCTCTCTCTCAGTGATTCCCAGTCTCTCTCTCTCTCTCAGTGACTCCCAGTTTCTCTCTCAGTGATTCCCAGTCTCTCTCCCAGTGATTCTCAGTCTCTCTCTCTCTCCCAGTGATTCCCAGTCTCTCTCCCAGTGATTCCCAGTCTCTCTCTCTCCCATTGATTCCCAGTCTCTCTCTCTCCCAGTGATTCCCAGTCTCTCTCACTCAGTGATTCCCAGTCTCTCTCCCTCAGTGATTCTCAATCTATCTCTCAGTGATTCCCAGTCTCTCTCTCTCTCAGTGATTCCCAGTCTCTCTCTCTCACTGATTCGCAAAGAGAAAGAGATACTGGGAAAAACATGGAAGAAATTGAGAATCACTTAGAGAGACTGGTGTCAGAGAGAGAGAGACTGGGTATCACTCAGAAATATTGGGAATCAATGAAAGAAAGAGATTGGGAATCAGATTTATTCCCAGTCTCTCTCTCAGTGATTTGAAGTCTGTCTCTGTGAATCCAGTTTCTCTCAGTGCATCCCAATCTCTCTCTCTCTCTCTCGCCCATTCCTGATCTCGGTGACACCCAGTCTGTCTCTTATTGATTCCCAATTGCTTCCTCAGTGATTCCAAAACTTTCTCGGTAATTCCTAGTCTTTCCCACTATATGATTTCCAGTCTCTGTCTCAGTGATTCCCAGTCCATGTCTCTCTCTGATTCCCATTCTCTCTCTCTCTCTGATTCCCAGTCTCTCTCTCTCAGTGATTCCCAATCGCTCTCTGTCAGTGATTCCCAGTCTCTCACTCAGTGATTCCCAGTCTCTCTCACTCAGTGATTCCCAGTTCCTTTCACTCTCTGATTCCCATTCTCTCTCTCTCTCCCAGTGATTCCCAGTCTCTCTCTCAGTGATTCCCATTTTCTCTCTTAGTGATTCCCAGTCTCTCCCAGTGATTCCCAATCTCTCTCTCAGTAATTCCCATTTTCTCTCTCAGTGATTCCCAGTTTCTCTCTCAGTGATTCCCAGTCTCTCTCCCAGTGATTCCCAGTCTCTCTCTCTTTCCAGTGATTCCCAGTCTCTCTCACTCAGTGATTCCCAGCCTCTCTCTCTCAGTGATTCCCAGTTTCTCTCTCAGTGATTCCCAGTCTTTCTCCCAGTGATTCTCAGTCTCTCTCTCTCTCCCAGTGATTCCCAGTCTCTCTCCCAGTGATTCCCAGTCTCTCTCTCTCCCATTGATTCCCAGTCTCTCTCTCTCCCAGTGATTCCCAGTCTCTCTCACTCAGTGATTCCCAGCCCCTCTCTCCCAGTGATTCCCAGTCTCTCTCTCTCAGTGATTCCCAGCCTCTCTCTCTCAGTGATTCCCAATCGCTCTCTCTCAGTGATTCCCTCACTCTCTCTCAGCGATTCCCAGTCTCTCTCACTCAGTGATTCCCAGTCTCTCTCTCTCAGTGATTCCCAGTCCCTTTCACTCTCTGATTCCCATTCTCTCTCTCTCTCCCAGTGATTCCCAGTCTCTCTCTCAGTGATTCCCATTTCCTCTCTCAGTGATTCCCAGTCTCTCACAATGATTCCCAATCTCTCTCTCAATGAATCCCAATCTCTCTCTCAGTGATTCCCAGTCTCTCTTTCTCAGTGATTCTCATTTTCTCTCTCAGTGATTCCCAGTCTCTCCCAGTGATTCCCAATCTCTCTCTCGCTCAGTGATTCCCGGTCTCTCTCACTCAGTGATTCCCAGCCTCTCTCTCCCAGTGATTCCCAGTCTCTCTCTCTCCCATTGATTCCCAGTCTCTCTCTCTCCCAGTGATTCCCAGTCTCTCTCACTCAGTGATTCCCAGCCTCTCTCTCTCAGCGATTCCCAGCTTCTCTCTCTCAGTGATTCCCAATCGCTCTCGCTCAGTGATTCCCTCACTCTCTCTCAGCGATTCCCAGTCTCTCTCACTCAGTGATTCCCAGTCTCTCTCTCTCTCAGTGATTCCCAGTCTCCCTCTCTCAGTGATTCCCAGTCTCTCTCTCTCAGTGATTCCAAGTCTCTCCTAATGATTCCCACTCTCTCTCTCAGTAATTCCCATTTTCTCTCTCAGTGATTCCCAGTCTCTCCCAGTACTTCCCAGTCTCTCTCTCTCTCAGTGATTCCCATTTTCTTTCTCAGTGATTCCCAGTTTCACCCAGTGATTCCCAGTCTCTCTCTCAGTGATTCCCACTCTCTCTCTCTCTCTCAGTGATTCCCAATCTCTCTCTCAGTGATTCCCAGTCCCTTTCACTCTCTGATTCCCATTCTCTCTCTCTCTCCCAGTGATTCCCAGTCTCTCTCTCAGTGATTCCCATTTTCTCTCTCAGTGATTCCCAGTCTCTCCCAATGATTCCCAATCTCTCTCTCAATGAATCCCAATCTCTCTCTCAGTGATTCCCAGTCTCTCTTTCTCAGTGATTCTCATTTTCTCTCTCATTGATTCCCAGTCTCTCCCAGATTCCCAATCTCTCTCTCGCTCAGTGATTCCCAGTCTCTCTCTCTCAGTGATTCCCGCTCTCTTTCCCAGTGATTCCCAGTCTCACTCCCAGTGATTCCCAGTCTCTCTCTCTCCCATTGATTCCCAGTCTCTCTCTCTCCCAGTGATTCCCAGTCTCTCTCCCTCAGTGATTCCCAGCCTCTCTCCCTCAGTGATTCCCAATCGCTCTCTCTCAGTGATTCCCAGTCCCTTTCACTCTCTGATTCCAATTCTCTCTCTCTCTCCCAGTGATTCCAAGGCTCTCTCTCAGTGATTCCCATTTTCTCTCTGTGATTCCCAGACTCTCCCAGTGATTCCCAATCTCTCTCTCAGTAATTCCCATTTTCTCTCTCAGTGATTCCCAGTCACTCTCTCTCTCTCAGTGATTCCCAGTTTCTCTCTCAGTGATTCCCAGTCTCTCTCCCAGTGATTCTCAATCTCTCTCTCTCACTCCCAGTGATTCCCAGTCTCTCTCTCTCCCATTGATTCCCAGTCTCTCTCTCTCTCCCAGTGATTCCCAGTATCTCTCTCTCTCTCAGTGATTCCCAGTCCCTTTCACTCTCTGATTCCCATTCTCTCTCTCTCTCCCAGTGATTCCCAGTCTCTCTCTCAGTGATTCCCATTTTCTCTCTCAGTGATTCCCAGTCTCTCCCAGTGATTCCCAATCTCTCTCTCAGTAATTCCCATTTTCTCTCTCAGTGATTCCCAGTTTCTCTCTCAGTGATTCCCAGTCTCTCTCCCAGTGATTCTCGGTCTCTCTCCCAGTGATTCCCAGTCTCTCTCTCTCCCATTGATTCCCAGTCTCTCTCTCTCCCAGTGATTCCCAGTCTTTCTCACTCAGTGATTCCCAGCCTCTCTCTCCCAGTGATTCCCAGTCTCTCTCTCTCAGTGATTCCCAGCCTCTCTCTGTCAGTGATTCCCAATCGCTCTCTCTCAGTGATTCCCTCTCTCTCTCTCAGTGATTCCCAGTCTCCCTCTCTCAGTGATTCCCAGTCTCTCTCTCTCAGTGATTCCAAGTCTCTCCCAATGATTCCCACTCTCTCTCTCAGTAATTCCCATTTTCTCTCTCAGTGATTCCCAGTCTCTCCCAGTACTTCCCAGTCTCTCTCTCTCTCAGTGATTCCCATTTTCTCTCTCAGTGATTCCCAGTTTCACCCAGTGATTCCCAGTCTCTCTCTCAGTGATTCCCACTCTCTCTCTCTCTCAGTGATTCCCAATCTCTCTCTCTCAGTGATTCCCAGTCCCTTTCACTCTCTGATTCCCATTCTCTCTCTCTCTCCCAGTGATTCCCAGTCTCTCTCTCAGTGATTCCCATTTTCTCTCTCAGTGATTCCCAGTCTCTCCCAATGATTCCCAATCTCTCTCTAAATGAATCCCAATCTCTCTCTCAGTGATTCCCAGTCTCTCTTTCTCAGTGATTCTCATTTTCTCTCTCAGTGATTCCCAGTCTCTCCCAGATTCCCAATCTCTCTCTCGCTCAGTGATTCCCAGTCTCTCTCTCTCAGTGATTCCCACTCTCTTTCCCAGTGATTCCCAGTCTCACTCCCAGTGATTCCCAGTCTCTCTCTCTCCTATTGATTCCCAGTCTCTCTCTCTCCCAGTGATTCCCAGTCTCTCTCACTCAGTGATTCCCAGCCTCTCTCTCCCAGTGATTCCCAGTCTCTCTCCCAGTGATTCTCGGTCTCTCTCTCTCTACCAGTGATTCACAGTCTCTCTCCCAGTGATTCCCAGTCTCTCTCTCTCCCATTGATTCCAAGTCTCTCTCTCTCCCAGTGATTCCCAGTCTCTCTCTCTCAGTGATTCCCAGCCTCTCTCTCCCAGTGATTCCCAGTCTCTCTCCCTCAGTGATTCCCAGCCTCTCTCTCTCAGTGATTCCCAATCGCTCTCTCTCAGTGATTCCCTCACTCTCTCTCAGCGATTCCCAGTCTCTCTCACTCAGTGATTCCCAGTCTCTCTCTCTCTGTGATTCCCAGTCCCTTTCACTCTCTGATTACCATTCTCTCTCTCTCTCCCAGTGATTCCCAGTCTCTCTCTCAGTGATTCCCATTTTCTCTCTCAGTGATTCCCAGTCTCTCACAATGATTCCCAACCAATCTCTCTCTCAGTGATTCCCAGTCTCTCTTTCTCAGTGATTCTCATTTTCTCTCTCAGTGATTCCCAGTCTCTCCAGGATTCCCAATCTCTCTCTCGCTCAGTGATTCCCAGTCTCTCTTACTCAGTGATTCCCAGCCTCTCTCTCCCAGTGATTCCCAGTCTCTCTCTCTCAGTGATTCCCAGCCTCTCTCTCTCAGTGATTCCCAATCGCTCTCTCTCAGTGATTCCCTCACTCTCTCTCAGCGATTCCCAGTCTCTCTCACTCAGTGATTCCCAGTCTCTCTCACTCAGTGATTCCCAGCCTCTCTCTCTCTCAGTGATTCCCAGCCTCTCTCTCTCAGTGATTCCCAGTCTCTCTCTCTCTCTCAGTGATTCCCAGTTTCTCTCTCAGTGATTCCCAGTCTCTCTCCCAGTGATTCTCAGTCTCTCTCTCTCTCCCAGTGATTCCCAGTCTCTCTCTCTTTCCAGTGATTCCCAGTCTCTCTCACTCAGTGATTCCCAGCCTCTCTCTCTCAGTGATTCCCAGTTTCTCTCTCAGTGATTCCCAGTCTTTCTCCCAGTGATTCTCGGTCTCTCTCTCTCTCCCAGTGATTCCCAGTCTCTCTCCCAGTGATTCCCAGTCTCTCTCTCTCCCATTGATTCCCAGTCTCTCTCTCTCCCAGTGATTCCCAGTCTCTCTCACTCAGTGATTCCCAGCCTCTCTCTCCCAGTGATTCCCAGTCTCTCTCTCTCAGTGATTCCCAGCCTCTCTCTCTCAGTGATTCCCAATCGCTCTCTCTCAGTGATTCCCTCACTCTCTCTCAGCGATTCCCAGTCTCTCTCACTCAGTGATTCCCAGTCTCTCTCTCTCAGTGATTCCCAGTCCCTTTCACTCTCTGATTCCCATTCTCTCTCTCTCTCCCAGTGAGTCCCAGTCTCTCTCTCAGTGATTCCCATTTTCTCTCTCAGTGATTCCCAGTCTCTCACAATGATTCCCAATCTCTCTCTCAATGAATCCCAATCTCTCTCTCAGTGATTCCCAGTCTCTCTTTCTCAGTGATTCTCATTTTCTCTCTCAGTGATTCCCAGTCTCTCCCAGTGATTCCCAATCTCTCTCTCGCTCAGTGATTCCCAGTCTCTCTCACTCAGTGATTCCCAGCCTCTCTCTCCCAGTGATTCCCAGTCTCTCTCTCTCCCATTGATTCCCAGTCTCTCTCTCTCCCAGTGATTCCCAGTCTCTCTCACTCAGTGATTCCCAGCCTCTCTCTCTCAGCGATTCCCAATCGCTCTCTCTCAGTGATTCCCTCACTCTCTCTCAGCGATTCCCAGTCTCTCTCACTCAGTGATTCCCAGTCTCTCTCTCTCTCAGTGATTCCCAGTCTCCCTCTCTCAGTGATTCCCAGTCTCTCTCTCTCAGTGATTCCAAGTCTCTCCTAATGATTCCCACTCTCTCTCTCAGTGATTCCTAGTCTCTCCCAGTACTTCCCAGTCTCTCTCTCTCTCAGTGATTCCCATTTTCTTTCCCAGTGATTCCCAGTTTCACCCAGTGATTCCCAGTCTCTCTCTCAGTGATTCCCACTCTCTCTCTCTCTCAGTGATTCCCAATCTCTCTCTCTCAGTGATTCCCAGTCCCTTTCACTCTCTGATTCCCATTCTCTCTCTCTCTCCCAGTGATTCCCAGTCTCTCTCTCAGTGATTCCCATTTTCTCTCTCAGTGATTCCCAGTCTCTCCCAGATTCGCAATCTCTCTCTCGCTCAGTGATTCCCAGTCTCTCTCTCTCAGTGATTCCCGCTCTCTTTCCCAGTGATTCCCAGTCTCACTCCCAGTGATTCCCAGTCTCTCTCTCTCCCATTGATTCCCAGTCTCTCTCTCTCCCAGTGATTCCCAGTCTCTCTCCCTCAGTGATTCCCAGCCTCTCTCTCTCAGTGATTCCCAATCGCTCTCTCTCAGTGATTCCCAGTCCCTTTCACTCTCTGATTCCAATTCTCTCTCTCTCTCCCAGTGATTCCAAGGCTCTCTCTCAGTGATTCCCATTTTCTCTCTGTGATTCCCAGTCTCTCCCAATGATTCCCAATCTCTCTCTCAGTAATTCCCATTTTCTCTCTCAGTGATTCCCAGTCACTCTCTCTCTCTCAGTGATTCCCAGTTTCTCTCTCAGTGATTCCCAGTCTCTCTCCCAGTGATTCTCAATCTCTCTCTCTCACTCCCAGTGATTCCCAGTCTCTCTCCCAATGATTCCCAGTCTCTCTCTCTCCCATTGATTCCCAGTCTCTCTCTCTCTCCCAGTGATTCCCAGTATCTCTCTCTCTCTCAGTGATTCCCAGTCCCTTTCACTCTCTGATTCCCATTCTCTCTCTCTCTCCCAGTGATTCCCAGTCTCTCTCTCAGTGATTCCCATTTTCTCTCTCAGTGATTCCCAGTCTCTCCCAGTGATTCCCAATCTCTCTCTCAGTAATTCCCATTTTCTCTCTCAGTGATTCCCAGTTTCTCTCTCAGTGATTCCCAGTCTCTCTCCCAGTGATTCTCGCTCTCTCTCCCAGTGATTCCCAGTCTCTCTCTCTCCCATTGATTCCCAGTCTCTCTCTCTCCCAGTGATTCCCAGTCTTTCTCACTCAGTGATTCCCAGCCTCTCTCTCCCAGTGATTCCCAGTCTCTCTCTCTCAGTGATTCCCAGCCTCTCTCTCTCAGTGATCCCCTCTCTCTCTCTCAGTGATTCCCAGTCTCCCTCTCTCAGTGATTCCCAGTCTCTCTCTCTCAGTGATTCCAAGTCTCTCCCAATGATTCCCACTCTCTCTCTCAGTAATTCCCATTTTCTCTCTCAGTGATTCCCAGTCTCTCCCAGTACTTCCCAGTCTCTCTCTCTCTCAGTGATTCCCATTTTCTCTCTCAGTGATTCCCAGTTTCACCCAGTGATTCCCAGTCTCTCTCTCAGTGATTCCCACTCTCTCTCTCTCTCAGTGATTCCCAATCTCTCTCTCTCAGTGATTCCCAGTCCCTTTCACTCTCTGATTCCCATTCTCTCTCTCTCTACCAGTGATTCCCAGTCTCTCTCTCAGTGATTCCCATTTTCTCTCTCAGTGATTCCCAGTCTCTCCCAATGATTCCCAATCTCTCTCTAAATGAATACCAATCTCTCTCTCAGTGATTCCCAGTCTCTCTTTCTCAGTGATTCTCATTTTCTCTCTCAGTGATTCCCAGTCTCTCCCAGATTCCCAATCTCTCTCTCGCTCAGTGATTCCCAGTCTCTCTCTCTCAGTGATTCCCACTCTCTTTCCCAGTGATTCCCAGTCTCACTCCCAGTGATTCCCAGTCTCTCTCTCTCCTATTGATTCCCAGTCTCTCTCTCTCCCAGTGATTCCCAGTCTCTCTCACTCAGTGATTCCCAGCCTCTCTCTCCCAGTGATTCCCAGTCTCTCTCCCAGTGATTCTCGGTCTCTCTCTCTCTCCCAGTGATTCCCAGTCTCTCTCCCAGTGATTCCCAGTCTCTCTCTCTCCCATTGATTCCCAGTCTCTCTCTCTCCCAGTGATTCCCAGTCTCTCTCACTCAGTGATTCCCAGCCTCTCTCTCCCAGTGATTCCCAGTCTCTCTCCCTCAGTGATTCCCAGCCTCTCTCTCTCAGTGATTCCCAATCGCTCTCTCTCAGTGATTCCCTCACTCTCTCTCAGCGATTCCCAGTCTCTCTCACTCAGTGATTCCCAGTCTCTCTCTCTCAGTGATTCCCAGTCCCTTTCACTCTCTGATTCCCATTCGCTCTCTCTCTCCCAGTGATTCCCAGTCTCTCTCTCAGTGATTCCCATTTTCTCTCTCAGTGATTCCCAGTCTCTCACAATGATTCCCAACCAATCTCTCTCTCAGTGATTCCCAGTCTCTCTTTCTCAGTGATTCTCATTTTCTCTCTCAGTGATTCCCAGTCTCTCCCAGTGAATCCCAATCTCTCTCTCGCACAGTGATTCCCAGTCTCTCTCACTCAGTGATTCCCAGCCTCTCTCTCCCAGTGATTCCCAGTCTCCCTCTCTCAGTGATTCCCAGCCTCTCTCTCTCAGCGATTCCCAGTCTCTCTCACTCAGTGATTCCCAGTCTCTCTCACTCAGTGATTCCCAGCCTCTCTCTCTCTCAGTGATTCCCAGCCTCTCTCTCTCAGTGATTCCCAGTCTCTCTCTCTCTCTCAGTGATTCCCAGTTTCTCTCTCAGTGATTCCCAGTCTCTCTCCCAGTGATTCTCAGTCTCTCTCTCTCTCCCAGTGATTCCCAGTCTCTCTCCCAGTGATTCCCAGTCTCTCTCTCTCCCATTGATTCCCAGTCTCTCTCTCTCCCAGTGATTCCCAGTCTCTCTCACTCAGTGATTCCCAGTCTCTCTCCCTCAGTGATTCCCAATCTATCTCTCAGTGATTCCCAGTCTCTCTCTCTCTCAGTGATTCCCAGTCTCTCTCTCTCACTGATTCGCAAAGAGAAAGAGATACTGGGAAAAACACGGAAGAAATTGAGAATCACTTAGAGAGACTGGTGACAGAGAGAGAGACTGGGTATCACTCAGAAATATTGGGAATCAATGAAAGAAAGAGATTGGGAATCAGATTTATTCCCAGTCTCTCTCTCAGTGATTTGAAGTCTGTCTCTGTGAATCCAGTTTCTCTCAGTAAGCATCCCAATCTCTCTCTCTCTCTCTCGCCATTCCTGATCTCGGTGACACCCAGTCTGTCTCTTATTGATTCCCAATTGCTTCCTCAGTGATTCCAAAACTTTCTCGGTAATTCCTAGTCTTTCCCACTATATGATTCCCAGTCTCTGTCTCAGTGATTCCCAGTCCATGTCTCTCTCTGATTCCCATTCTCTCTCTCTCTCTGATTCCCAGTCTCTCTCTCTCAGTGATTCCCAGTCTCTCTCACTCAGTGATTCCCAGCCTCTCTCTCCCAGTGATTCCCAGTCTCTCTCTCTCAGTGATTCCCAGCCTCTCTCTCTCAGTGATTCCCAATCGCTCTCTCTCAGTGATTCCCTCACTCTCTCTCAGCGATTCCCAGTCTCTCTCACTCAGTGATTCCCAGTCTCTCTCACTCAGTGATTCCCCGCCTCTCTCTCTCTCAGTGATTCCCAGCCTCTCTCTCTCAGTGATTCCCAGTCTCTCTCTCTCTCTCAGTGATTCCCAGTTTCTCTCTCAGTGATTCCCAGTCTCTCTCCCAGTGATTCTCAGTCTCTCTCTCTCTCCCAGTGATTCCCAGTCTCTCTCCCAGTGATTCCCAGTCTCTCTCTCTCCCATTGATTCCCAGTCTCTCTCTCTCCCAGTGATTCCCAGTCTCTCTCACTCAGTGATTCCCAGTCTCTCTCCCTCAGTGATTCCCAATCTATCTCTCAGTGATTCCCAGTCTCTCTCTCTCTCAGTGATTCCCAGTCTCTCTCTCTCACTGATTCGCAAAGAGAAAGAGATACTGGGAAAAACACGGAAGAAATTGAGAATCACTTAGAGAGACTGGTGACAGAGAGAGAGACTGGGTATCACTCAGAAATATTGGAAATCAATGAAAGAAAGAGATTGGGAATCAGATTTATTCCCAGTCTCTCTCTCAGTGATTTGAAGTCTGTCTCTGTGAATCCAGTTTCTCTCAGTGCATCCCAATCTCTCTCTCTCTCTCTCGCCCATTCCTGATCTCGGTGACACCCAGTCTGTCTCTTATTGATTCCCAATTGCTTCCTCAGTGATTCCAAAACTTTCTCGGTAATTCCTAGTCTTTCCCACTATATGATTCCCAGTCTCTGTCTCAGTGATTCCCAGTCCATGTCTCTCTCTGATTCCCATTCTCTCTCTCTCTCTGATTCCCAGTCTCTCTCTCTCAGTGATTCCCAATCGCTCTCTGTCAGTGATTCCCAGTCTCTCACTCAGTGATTCCCAGTTTCTCTCACTCAGTGATTTCCAGTTCCTTTCACTCTCTGATTCCCATTCTCTCTCTCTCTCCCAGTGATTCCCAGTCTCTCTCTCAGTGATTCCCATTTTCTCTCTTAGTGATTCCCAGTCTCTCCCAGTGATTCCCAATCTCTCTCTCAGTAATTCCCATTTTCTCTCTCAGTGATTCCCAGTTTCTCTCTCAGTGATTCCCAGTCTTTCTCCCAGTGATTCTCGGTCTCTCTCTCTCTCCCAGTGATTCCCAGTCTCTCTCCCAGTGATTCCCAGTCTCTCTCTCTCCCATTGATTCCCAGTCTCTCTCTCTCCCAGTGATTCCCAGTCTCTCTCACTCAGTGATTCCCAGCCTCTCTCTCCCAGTGATTCCCAGTCTCTCTCACTCAGTGATTCCCAGCCTCTCTCTCTCAGCGATTCCCAGCTTCTCTCTCACAATGATTCCCAATCTCTTTCTCAATGAATCCCAATCTCTCTCTCAGTGATTCCCAGTCTCTCTTTCTCAGTGATTCTCATTTTCTCTCTCAGTGATTCCCAGTCTCTCCCAGTGATTCCCAATCTCTCTCTCGCTCAGTGATTCCCAGTCTCTCTCACTCAGTGATTCCCAGCCTCTCTCTCCCAGTGATTCCCAGTCTCTCTCTCTCCCATTGATTCCCAGTCTCTCTCTCTCCCAGTGATTCCCAGTCTCTCTCACTCAGTGATTCCCAGCCTCTCTCTCTCAGCGATTCCCAGCTTCTCTCTCTCAGTGATTCCCAATCGCTCTCGCTCAGTGATTCCCTCACTCTCTCTCAGCGATTCCCAGTCTCTCTCACTCAGTGATTCCCAGTCTCTCTCTCTCTCAGTGATTCCCAGTCTCCCTCTCTCAGTGATTCCCAGTCTCTCTCTCTCAGTGATTCCAAGTCTCTCCTAATGATTCCCACTCTCTCTCTCAGTAATTCCCATTTTCTCTCTCAGTGATTCCCAGTCCCTTTCACTCTCTGATTCCCATTCTCTCTCTCTCTCCCAGTGATTCCCAGTCTCTCTCTCAGTGATTCCCATTTTCTCTCTCAGTGATTCCCAGCCTCTCTCTCTCAGTGATTCCCAATCGCTCTCTCTCAGTGATTCCCTCACCCTCTCTCAGCGATTCCCAGTCTCTCTCACTCAGTGATTCCCAGTCTCTCTCTCTCAGTGATTCCCAGTCCCTTTCACTCTCTGATTCCCATTCTCTCTCTCTCTCCCAGTGATTCCCAGTCTCTCTCTCAGTGATTCCCATTTTGTCTCTCAGTGATTCCCAGTCTCTCACAATGATTCCCAATCTCTCTCTCAATGAATCCCAATCTCTCTCTCAGTGAGTCCCAGTCTCTCTTTCTCAGTGATTCTCATTTTCTCTCTCAGTGATTCCCAGTCTCTCCCAGTGATTCCCAATCTCTCTCTCGCTCAGTGATTCCCAGTCTCTCTCACTCAGTGATTCCCAGCCTCTCTCTCCCAGTGATTCCCAGTCTCTCTCTCTCCCATTGATTCCCAGTCTCTCTCTCTCCCAGTGATTCCCAGTCTCTCTCACTCAGTGATTCCCAGCCTCTCTCTCTCAGCGATTCCCAGCTTCTCTCTCTCAGTGATTCCCAATCGCTCTCGCTAAGTGATTCCCTCACTCTCTCTCAGCGATTCCCAGTCTCTCTCACTCAGTGATTCCCAGTCTCTCTCTCTCTCAGTGATTCCCAATCTCTCTCTCTCAGTGATTCCCAGTCCCTTTCACTCTCTGATTCCCATTCTCTCTCTCTCTCCCAGTGATTCCCAGTCTCTCTCTCAGTGATTCCCATTTTCTCTCTCAGTGATTCCCAGTCTCTCCCAATGATTCCCAATCTCTCTCTCAATGAATCCCAATCTCTCTCTCAGTGATTCCCAGTCTCTCTTTCTCAGTGATTCTCATTTTCTCTCTCAGTGATTCCCAGTCTCTCCCAGATTCCCAATCTCTCTCTCGCTCAGTGATTCCCAGTCTCTCTCTCTCAGTGATTCCCGCTCTCTTTCCCAGTGATTCCCAGTCTCACTCCCAGTGATTCCCAGTCTCTCTCTCTCCCATTGATTCCCAGTCTGTCTCTCTCCCAGTGATTCCCAGTCTCTCTCCCTCAGTGATTCCCAGCCTCTCTCTCTCAGTGATTCCCAATCGCTCTCTCTCAGTGATTCCCAGTCCCTTTCACTCTCTGATTCCAATTCTCTCTCTCTCTCCCAGTGATTCCAAGGCTCTCTCTCAGTGATTCCCATTTTCTCTCTGTGATTCCCAGTCTCTCCCAGTGATTCCCAATCTCTCTCTCAGTAATTCCCATTTTCTCTCTCAGTGATTCCCAGTCACTCTCTCTCTCTCAGTGATTCCCAGTTTCTCTCTCAGTGATTCCCAGTCTCTCTCCCAGTGATTCTCAATCTCTCTCTCTCACTCCCAGTGATTCCCAGTCTCTCTCCCAATGATTCCCAGTCTCTCTCTCTCTCCCAGTGATTCCCAGTCTCTCTCTCAGTGATTCCCATTTTCTCTCTCAGTGATTCCCAGTCTCTCCCAGTGATTCCCAATCTCTCTCTCAGTAATTCCCATTTTCTCTCTCAGTGATTCCCAGTCTCTCTCTCTCTCTCAGTGATTCCCAGTTTCTCTCTCAGTGATTCCCAGTCTCTTTCCCAGTGATTCCCAGTCTCTCTCCCAGTGATTCTCAATCTCTCTCTCTCACTCCCAGTGATTCCCAGTCTCTCTCCCAATGATTCCCAGTCTCTCTCTCTCTCCCAGTGATTCCCAGTCTCTCTCTCAGTGATTCCCATTTTCTCTCTCAGTGATTCCCAGTCTCTCCCAGTGATTCCCAATCTCTCTCTCAGTAATTCCCATTTTCTCTCTCAGTGATTCCCAGTCACTCTCTCTCTCTCAGTGATTCCCAGTTTCTCTCTCAGTGATTCCCAGTCCCTTTCACTCTCTGATTCCCATTCTCTCTCTCTCTCCCAGTGATTCCCAGTCTCTCTCTCAGTGATTCCCATTTTCTCTCTCAGTGATTCCCAGTCTCTCCCAGTGATTCCCAATCTCTCTCTCAGTAATTCCCATTTTCTCTCTCAGTGATTCCCAGTTTCTCTCTCAGTGATTCCCAGTCTCTCTCCCAGTGATTCTCGGTCTCTCTCCCAGTGATTCCCAGTCTCTCCCTCTCCCATTGATTCCCAGTCTCTCTCCCTCCCAGTGATTCCCAGTCTTTCTCACTCAGTGATTCCCAGCCTCTCTCTCCCAGTGATTCCCAGTCTCTCTCTCTCAGTGATTCCCAGCCTCTCTCTCTCAGTGATTCCCAATCGCTCTCTCTCAGTGATTCCCTCTCTCTCGCTCTCAGTGATTCCCAGTCTCCCTCTCTCAGTGATTCCCAGTCTCTCTCTCTCAGTGATTCCAAGTCTCTCCCAATAATTCCCTCTCTCTCTCTCAGTGATTCCCAGTTTCCCTCTCTCAGTGATTCCCAGTCTCTCTCCCAGTGATTCTCGGTCTCTCTCCCAGTGATTCCCAGTCTCTCTCTCTCCCATTGATTCCCAGTCTCTCTCTCTCCCAGTGATTCCCAGTCTCTCTCACTCAGTGATTCCCAGCCTCTCTCTCTCAGCGATTCCCAGCTTCTCTTTCTCAGTGATTCCCAATCGCTCTCGCTCAGTGATTCCCTCACTCTCTCTCAGCGATTCCCAGTCTCTCTCACTCAGTGATTCCCAGTCTCTCTCTCTCTCAGTGATTCCCAGTCTCCCTCTCTCAGTGATTCCCAGTCTCTCTCTCTCAGTGATTCCAAGTCTCTCCTAATGATTCCTCTCTCTCTCTCAGTAATTCCTATTTTCTCTCTCAGTGATTCCCAGTCTCTCCCAGTACTTCCCAGTCTCTCTCTCTCTCAGTGATTCCCATTTTCTCTCTCAGTGATTCCCAGTTTCACCCAGTGATTCCCAGTCTCTCTCTCAGTGATTCCCACTCTCTCTCTCTCTCAGTGATTCCCAATCTCTCTCTCTCAGTGATTCCCAGTCCCTTTCACTCTCTGATTCCCATTCTCTCTCTCTCTCCCAGTGATTCCCAGTCTCTCTCTCAGTGATTCCCATTTTCTCTCTCAGTGATTCCCAGTCTCTCCCAGTGATTCCCAATCTCTCTCTCAGTAATTCCCATTTTCTCTCTCAGTGATTCCCAGTTTCTCTCTCAGTGATTCCCAGTCTCTCTCCCAGTGATTCCCAGCCTCTCTCTCCCAGTGATTCCCAGTCTCTCTCTCTCAGTGATTCCCAGCCTCTCTCTCTCAGTGATTCGCAATCGCTCTCTCTGAGTGATTCCCTCTCTCTCTCTCTCAGTGATTCCCAGTCTCCCTCTCTCAGTGATTCCCAGTCTCTCTCTCTCAGTGATTCCAAGTCTCTCCCAATAATTCCCTCTCTCTCTCTCAGTGATTCCCAGTCTCCCTCTCTCAGTGATTCCCAGTCTCTCTCCCAGTGATTCTCGGTTTCTCTCCCAGTGATTCCCAGTCTCTCTCTCTCCCATTGATTCCCAGTCTCTCTCTCTCCCAGTGATTCCCAGTCTCTCTCACTCAGTGATTCCCAGCCTCTCTCTCTCAGCGATTCCCAGCTTCTCTTTCTCAGTGATTCCCAATCGCTCTCGCTCAGTGATTCCCTCACTCTCTCTCAGCGATTCCCAGTCTCTCTCACTCAGTGATTCCCAGTCTCTCTCTCTCTCAGTGATTCCCAGTCTCCCTCTCTCAGTGATTCCCAGTCTCTCTCTCTCAGTGATTCCAAGTCTCTCCTAATGATTCCCACTCTCTCTCTCAGTAATTCCCATTTTCTCTCTCAGTGATTCCCAGTCTCTCCCAGTACTTCCCAGTCTCTCTCTCTCTCAGTGATTCCCATTTTCTCTCTCAGTGATTCCCAGTTTCACCCAGTGATTCCCAGTCTCTCTCTCAGTGATTCCCACTCTCTCTCTCTCAGTGATTCCCAATCTCTCTCTCTCAGTGATTCCCAGTCCCTTTCACTCTCTGATTCCCATTCTCTCTCTCTCTCCCAGTGATTCCCAGTCTCTCTCTCAGTGATTCCCATTTTCTCTCTCAGTGATTCCCAGTCTCTCCCAATGATTCCCAATCTCTCTCTCAATGAATCCCAATCTCTCTCTCAGTGATTCCCAGTCTCTCACTCTCAGTGATTCTCATTTTCTCTCTCAGTGATTCCCAGTCTCTCCCAGATTCCCAATCTCTCTCTCGCTCAGTGATTCCCAGTCTCTCTCTCTATCAGCGATTCCCGCTCTCTTTCCCAGTGATTCCCAGTCTCACTCCCAGTGATTCCCAGTCTCTCTCTCTCCCATTGATTCCCAGTCTCTCTCTCTCCCAGTGATTCCCAGTCTCTCTCCCTCAGTGATTCCCAGCCTCTCTCTCTCAGTGATTCCCAATCGCTCTCTCTCAGTGATTCCCAGTCCCTTTCACTCTCTGATTCCAATTCTCTCTCTCTCTCCCAGTGATTCCAAGGCTCTCTCTCAGTGATTCCCATTTTCTCTCTGTGATTCCCAGTCTCTCCCAGTGATTCCCAATCTCTCTCTCAGTAATTCCCATTTTCTCTCTCAGTGATTCCCAGTCACTCTCTCTCTCTCAGTGATTCCCAGTTTCTCTCTCAGTGATTCCCAGTCTCTCTCCCAGTGATTCTCAATCTCTCTCTCTCACTCCCAGTGATTCCCAGTCTCTCTCCCAATGATTCCCAGTCTCTCTCTCTCCCATTGATTCCCAGTCTCTCTCTCTCCCAGTGATTCCCAGTATCTCTCTCTCTCTCAGTGATTCCCAGTCCCTTTCACTCTCTGATTCCCATTCTCTCTCTCTCTCCCAGTGATTCCCAGTCTCTCTCTCAGTGATTCCCATTTTCTCTCTCAGTGATTCCCAGTCTCTCCCAGTGATTCCCAATCTCTCTCTCAGTAATTCCCATTTTCTCTCTCAGTGATTCCCAGTTTCTCTCTCAGTGATTCCCAGTCTCTCTCCCAGTGATTCTCGGTCTCTCTCCCAGTGATTCCCAGTCTCTCTCTCTCCCATTGATTCACAGTCTCTCTCTCTCCCAGTGATTCCCAGTCTTTCTCACTCAGTGATTCCCAGCCTCTCTCTCCCAGTGATTCCCAGTCTCTCTCTCTCAGTGATTCCCAGCCTCTCTCTCTCAGTGATTCCCAATCGCTCTCTCTCAGTGATTCCCTCTCTCTCTCTCAGTGATTCCCAGTCTCCCTCTCTCAGTGATTCCCAGTCTCTCTCTCTCAGTGATTCCAAGTCTCTCCCAATGATTCCCACTCTCTCTCTCAGTAATTCCCATTTTCTCTCTCAGTGATTCCCAGTCTCTCCCAGTACTTCCCAGTCTCTCTCTCTCTCAGTGATTCCCATTTTCTCTCTCAGTGATTCCCAGTTTCACCCAGTGATTCCCAGTCTCTCTCTCAGTGATTCCCACTCTCTCTCTCTCTCAGTGATTCCCAATCTCTCTCTCTCAGTGATTCCCAGTCCCTTTCACTCTCTGATTCCCATTCTCTCTCTCTCTCCCAGTGATTCCCAGTCTCTCTCTCAGTGATTCCCATTTTCTCTCTCAGTGATTCCCAGTCTCTCCCAATGATTCCCAATCTCTCTCTAAATGAATCCCAATCTCTCTCTCAGTGATTCCCAGTCTCTCTTTCTCAGTGATTCTCATTTTCTCTCTCAGTGATTCCCAGTCTCTCCCAGATTCCCAATCTCTCTCTCGCTCAGTGATTCCCAGTCTCTCTCTCTCAGTGATTCCCACTCTCTTTCCCAGTGATTCACAGTCTCACTCCCAGTGATTCCCAGTCTCTCTCTCTCCCATTGATTCCCAGTCTCTCTCTCTCCCAGTGATTCCCAGTCTCTCTCACTCAGTGATTCCCAGCCTCTCTCTCCCAGTGATTCCCAGTCTCTCTCCCTCAGTGATTCCCAGCCTCTCTCTCTCAGTGATTCCCAATCGCTCTCTCTCAGTGATTCCCAGTCCCTTTCACTCTCTGATGCCAATTCTCTCTCTCTCTCCCAGTGATTCCAAGTCTCTCTCTCAGTGATTCCCATTTTTTCTCTGTGATTCCCAGTCTCTCCCAGTGATTCCCAATCTCTCTCTCAGTAATTCCCATTTTCTCTCTCAGTGATTCCCAGTCACTCTCTCTCTCTCAGTGATTCCCAGTTTCTCTCTCAGTGATTCCCAGTCTCTCTCCCAGTGATTCTCAATCTCTCTCTCTCACTCCCAGTGATTCCCAGTCTCTCTCCCAATGATTCCCAGTCTCTCTCTCTCCCATTGATTCCCAGTCTCTCTCTCTCTCCCAGTGATTCCCAGTATCTCTCTCTCTCTCAGTGATTCCCAGTCCCTTTCACTCTCTGATTGCCATTCTCTCTCTCTCTCCCAGTGATTCCCAGTCTCCCTCTCAGTGATTCCCATTTTCTCTCTCAGTGATTCCCAGTCTCTCCCAGTGATTCCCAATCTCTCTCTCAGTAATTCCCATTTTCTCTCTCAGTGATTCCCAGTTTCTCTCTCAGTGATTCCCAGTCTCTCTCCTAGTGATTCCCAGTCTCTCTCTCTCAGTGAGTCCCAGTTTCTCTCCCAGTGATTCCCAGTCTCTCTCCCAGTGATTCTCGGTCTCTCTCCCAGTGATTCCCAGTCTCTCTCTCTCCCATTGATTCCCAGTCTCTCTCTCTCCCAGTTATTCCCAGTCTTTCTCACTCAGTGATTCCCAGCCTCTCTCTCCCAGTGATTCCCAGTCTCTCTCTCTCAGTGATTCCCAGCCTCTCTCTCTCAGTGATTCCCAATCGCTCTCTCTCAGTGATTCCCTCACTCTCTCTCAGCGATTCCCAGTCTCTCTCACTCAGTGATTCCCAGTCTCTCTCTCTCAGTGATTCCCAGCCTCTCTCTCTCAGTGATTCCCAGTCTCTCTCTCTCTCCCAGTGATTCCCAGTCTCTCTCCCAATGATTCCCAGTCTCTCTCTCTCCCATTGATTCCCAGTCTCTCTCTCTCTCCCAGTGATTCCCAGTCTCTCTCTCTCTCTCAGTGATTCCCAGTCCCTTTCACTCTCTGATTCCCATTCTCTCTCTCTCTCCCAGTGATTCCCAGTCTCTCTCTCAGTGATTCCCATTTTCTCTCTCAGTGATTCCCAGTCTCTCCCAGTGATTCCCAATCTCTCTCTCAGTAATTCCCATTTTCTCTCTCAGTGATTCCCAGTCTCTCTCTCTCTCTCAGTGATTCCCAGTTTCTCTCTCAGTGATTCCCAGTCTCTTTCCCAGTGATTCCCAGTCTCACTCCCAGTGATTCCCAGTCTCTCTCTCTCCCATTGATTCCCAGTCTCTCTCCCAATGATTCCCAGTCTCTCTCTCTCCCATTGATTCCCAGTCTATCTCTCTCTCCCAGTGATTCCCAGTCTCTCTCTCTCTCAGTGATTCCCAGTCCCTTTCGCTCTCTGATTCCCATTCTCTCTCTCTCTCCCAGTGATTCCCAATCTCTCTCTCAGTAATTCCCATTTTCTCTCTCAGTGATTCCCAGTTTCTCTCTCAGTGATTCCCAGTCTCTTTCCCAGTGATTCCCAGTCTCTCTCCCAGTGATTCCCAGTCTCTCTCCCAGTGATTCCCAGTCTCTCTCTCTCCCATTGATTCCCAGACTCTCTCTCTCCCAGTGATTCCCAGTCTCTCTCACTCAGTGATTCCCAGCCTCTCTCTCCCAGTGATTCCCAGTCTCTCACTCTCAGTGATTCCCAATCGATCTCTGTCAGTGATTCCCATTTTCTCTTTCAGTGATTCCCAGTCTCACCCAGTGATTCCCAGTCTCTCTCTCTCTCTCTCTCTCTCAGTGATTCCCAGTCGCTCTCTCTCTCAGTGATTCCCTCTCTCTCTCTCTCTCTCACTGATTCCCAATCTCTCTCTCACTGATTCCCAATCTCTCTCTCACTGATTCCCAATCTCTCTCCATCAGTGATTCCCACTCTCTCTCTCTCAGTGATTCCCAATCTCTCTCTCTCAGTGATTCCCAGTCCCTTTCACTCTCTGATTCCCATTCTCTCTCTCTCTCCCAGTGATTCCAAGTCTCTCTCTCAGTGATTCCCATTTTCTCTCTGTGATTCCCAGTCTCTCCCAGTGATTCCCAATCTCTCTCTCAGTAATTCCCATTTTCTCTCTCAGTGATTCCCAGTCACTCTCTCTCTCTCAGTGATTCCCGGTTTCTCTCTCAGTGATTCCCAGTCTCTCTCCCAGTGATTCTCAATCTCACTCTCTCACTCCCAGTGATTCCCAGTCTCTCTCCCAATGATTCCCAGTCACTCTCGCTCCCATTGATTCCCAGTCTCTCTCTCTCTTCCAGTGATTCCCAGTCTCTCTCTCTCTCTCAGTGATTCCCAGTCCCTTTCACTCTCTGATTCCCATTCTCTCTCTCTCTCCCAGTGATTCCCAGTCTCTCTCTCAGTGATTCCCATTTTCTCTCTCAGTGATTCCCAGTCTCTCCCAGTGATTCCCAATCTCTCTCTCAGTAATTATCATTTTCTCTCTCAGTGATTCCCAGTTTCTCTCTCAGTGATTCCCAGTCTCTTTCCCAGTGATTCCCAGTCTCTCTCCCAGTGATTCCCAGTCTCTCTCTCTCCCAGTGATTCCCAGTCTCTCTCACTCAGTGATTCCCAGCCTCTCTCTCCCAGTGATTCCCAGTCTCTCTCTCAGTGATTCCCAGTCTCTCTCCCAGTGATTCTCGGTCTCTCTCTCTCTCCCAGTGATTCCCAGTCTCTCTCCCAGTGATTCCCAGTCTCTCTCTCTCCCATTGATTCCCTGTCTCTCTCTCTCCCAGTGATTCCCAGTCTCCCTCGCTCAGTGATTCCCAGCCTCTCTCTCCCAGTGATTCCCAGTCTCTCTCCCTCAGTGATTCCCAGCCTCTCTCTCTCAGTGATTCCCAATCGCTCTCTCTCAGTGATTCCCAGTCCCTTTCACTCTCTGATTCCCATTCTCTCTCTCTCTCCCAGTCATTCCCAGTCTCTCTCTCAGTGATTCCCATTTTCTCTCTCAGTGATTCCCAGTCTCTCCCAGTGATTCCCAATCTCTCCCTCAGTAATTCCCATTTTCTCTCTCAGTGATTCCCAGTTTCTCTCTCAGTGATTCCCAGTCTCTCTCCCAGTGATTCCCAGTCTCTCTCACTCAGTGATTCCCAGCCTCTCTCTCTCAGTGATTCCCAGTTTCTCTCTCAGTGATTCCCAGTCTCTCTCCCAGTGATTCTCGGTCTCTCTCTCTCTCCCAGTGATTCCCAGTCTCTCTCCCAGTGATTCCCAGTCTCTCTCTCTCAGTGATTCCCAGTCTCTCTCTCTCAGTGATTCCCAGTCTCTCTCCCTCAGTGATTCCCTCACTCTCTCTCAGCGATTCCCAGCCTCTCTCTCTCAGTGATTCCCAATCGCTCTCTCTCAGTGATTCTCAGTCCCTTTCACTCTCTGATTCCCATTCTCTCTCTCTCTCCCAGTCATTCCCAGTCTCTCTCTCAGTGATTCCCATTTTCTCTCTCAGTGATTCCCAGTCTCTCACAATGATTCCCAATCTCTCTCTCAATGAATCCCAATCTCTCTCTCAGTGATTCCCAGTCTCTCTTTCTCAGTGATTCTCATTTTCTCTCTCAGTGATTCCCAGTCTCTCCCAGTGATTCCCAATCTCTCTCTCGCTCAGTGATTCCCAGTCTCTCTCACTCAGTGATTCCCAGCCTCTCTCTCCCAGTGATTCCCAGTCTCTCTCTCTCAGTGATTCCCAGCCTCTCTCTCTCAGTGATTCCCAATCGCTCTCTCTCAGTGATTCCCTCACTCTCTCTCAGCGATTCCCAGTCTCTCTCACTCAGTGATTCCCAGTCTCTCTCACTCAGTGATTCCCAGCCTCTCTCTCTCTCAGTGATTCCCAGCCTCTCTCTCTCAGTGATTCCCAGTCTCTCTCTCTCTCCCAGTGATTCCCAGTCTCTCTCCCAATGATTCCCAGTCTCTCTCTCTCCCATTGATTCCCAGTCTCTCTCTCTCTCCCAGTGATTCCCAGTCTCTCTCTCTCTCTCAGTGATTCCCAGTCCCTTTCACTCTCTGATTCCCATTCTCTCTCTCTCTCCCAGTGATTCCCAGTCTCTCTCTCAGTGATTCCCATTTTCTCTCTCAGTGATTCCCAGTCTCTCCCAGTGATTCCCAATCTCTCTCTCAGTAATTCCCATTTTCTCTCTCAGTGATTCCCAGTCTCTCTCTCTCTCTCAGTGATTCCCAGTTTCTCTCTCAGTGATTCCCAGTCTCTTTCCCAGTGATTCCCAGTCTCACTCCCAGTGATTCCCAGTCTCTCTCTCTCCCATTGATTCCCAGTCTCTCTCCCAATGATTCCCAGTCTCTCTCTCTCCCATTGATTCCCAGTCTCTCTCTCTCCCAGTGATTCCCAGTATCTCTCTCTCTCTCAGTGATTCCCAGTCCCTTTCACTCTCTGATTCCCATTCTCTCTCTCTCTCCCAGTGATTCCCAGTCTCTCTCTCAGTGATTCCCATTTTCTCTCTCAGTGATTCCCAGTCTCTCTCCCAGTGATTCTCGGTCTCTCTCCCAGTGATTCCCAGTCTCTCTCTCTCCCATTGATTCCCAGTCTCTCTCTCTCCCAGTGATTCCCAGTCTTTCTCACTCAGTGATTCCCAGCCTCTCTCTCCCAGTGATTCCCAGTCTCTCTCTCTCAGTGATTCCAAGTCTCTCCCAATGATTCCCACTCTCTCTCTCAGTAATTCCCATTTTCTCTCTCAGTGATTCAAAGTCTCTCCCAGTACTTCCCAGTCTCTCTCTCTCTCAGTGATTCCCATTTTCTCTCTCAGTGATTCCCAGTTTCACCCAGTGATTCCCAGTCTCTCTCTCAGTGATTCCCACTCTCTCTCTCTCTCAGTGATTCCCAATCTCTCTCTCTCAGTGATTCCCAGTCCCTTTCACTCTCTGATTCCCATTCTCTCTCTCTCTCCCAGTGATTCCCAGTCTCTCTCTCAGTGATTCCCATTTTCTCTCTCAGTGATTCCCAGTCTCTCCCAATGATTCCCAATCTCTCTCTAAATGAATCCCAATCTCTCTCTCAGTGATTCCCAGTCTCTCTTTCTCAGTGATTCTCATTTTCTCTCTCAGTGATTCCCAGTCTCTCCCAGATTCCCAATCTCTCTCTCGCTCAGTGATTCCCAGTCTCTCTCTCTCAGTGATTCCCGCTCTCTTTCCCAGTGATTCCCAGTCTCACTCCCAGTGATTCCCAGTCTCTCTCTCTCCCATTGATTCCCAGTCTCTCTCTCTCCCAGTGATTCCCAGCCTCTCTCTCCCAGTGATTCCCAGTCTCTCTCCCTCAGTGATTCCCAGCCTCTCTCTCTCAGTGATTCCCAATCGCTCTCTCTCAGTGATTCCCAATCCCTTTCACTCTCTGATTCCAATTTTCTCTCTCTCTCCCAGTGATTCCAAGTCTCTCTCTCAGTGATTCCCATTTTCTCTCTGTGATTCCCAGTCTCTCCCAGTGATTCCCAATCTCTCTCTCAGTAATTCCCATTTTCTCTCTCAGTGATTCCCAGTCACTCTCTCTCTCTCAGTGATTCCCAGTTTCTCTCTCAGTGATTCCTAGTCTCTCTCTCAGTGATTCTCAATCTCTCTCTCTCACTCCCAGTGATTCCAAGTCTCTCTCCCAATGATTCCCAGTCTCTCTCTCTCCCATTGATTCCCAGTCTCTCTCTCTCTCCCAGTGATTCCCAGTATCTCTCTCTCTCTCAGTGATTCCCAGTCCCTTTCACTCTCTGATTGCCATTCTCTCTCTCTCTCCCAGTGATTCCCAGTCTCCCTCTCAGTGATTCCCATTTTCTCTCTCAGTGATTCCCAGTCTCTCCCAGTGATTCCCAATCTCTCTCTCAGTAATTCCCATTTTCTCTCTCAGTGATTCCCAGTTTCTCTCTCAGTGATTCCCAGTCTCTCTCCCAGTGATTCTCGGTCTCTCTCCCAGTGATTCCCAATCTCTCTCTCTCCCATTGATTCCCAGTCTCTCTCTCTCCCAGTGATTCCCAGTCTTTCTCACTCAGTGATTCCCAGCCTCTCTCTCCCAGTGATTCCCAGTCTCTCTCTCTCAGTGATTCCCAGCCTCTCTCTCTCAGTGATTCCCAATCGCTCTCTCTCAGTGATTCCCTCTCTCTCTCTCAGTGATTCCCAGTCTCCCTCTCTCAGTGATTCCCAGTCTCTCTCTCTCAGTGATTCCAAGTCTCTCCCAATGATTCCCTCTCTCTCTCTCAGTGATTCCCAGTCTCCCTCTCTCAGTGATTCCCAGTCTCTCTCCCAGTGATTCTCGGTCTCTCTCCCAGTGATTCCCAGTCTCTCTCTCTCCCATTGATTCCCAGTCTCTCTCTCTCCCAGTGATTCCCAGTCTCTCTCACTCAGTAATTCCCAGCCTCTCTCTCTCAGCGATTCCCAGCTTCTCTCTCTCAGTGATTCCCAATCGCTCTCGCTCAATGATTCCCTCACTCTCTCTCAGCGATTCCCAGTCTCTCTCACTCAGTGATTCCCAGTCTCTCTCTCTCTCAGTGATTCCCAGTCTCCCTCTCACAGTGATTCCCAGTCTCTCTCTCTCAGTGATTCCAAGTCTCTCCTAATGATTCCCACTCTCTCTCTCCGTAATTCCCATTTTCTCTCTCAGTGATTCCCAGTCTCTCCCAGTACTTCCCAGTCTCTCTCTCTCTCAGTGATTCCCATTTTCTCTCTCAGTGATTCCCAGTTTCACCCAGTGATTCCCAGTCTCTCTCTCAGTGATTCCCACTCTCTCTCTCTCTCAGTGATTCCCAATCTCTCTCTCTCAGTGATTCCCAGTCCCTTTCACTCTCTGATTCCCATTCTCTCTCTCTCTCCCAGTGATTCCCAGTCTCTCTCTCAGTGATTCCCATTTTCTCTCTCAGTGATTCCCAGTCTCTCCCAATGATTCCCAATCTCTCTCTCAGTGATTCCCAGTCTCTCTTTCTCAGTGATTCTCATTTTCTCTCTCAGTGATTCCCAGTCTCTCCCAGATTCCCAATCTCTCTCTCGCTCAGTGATTCCCAGTCTCTCTCTCTCAGTGATTCCCGCTCTCTTTCCCAGTGATTCCCAGTCTCACTCCCAGTGATTCCCAGTCTCTCTCTCTCTCCCATTGATTCCCAGTCTCTCTCTCTCCCAGTGATTCCCAGTCTCTCTCCCTCAGTGATTCCCAGCCTCTCTCTCTCAGTGATTCCCAATCGCTCTCTCTCAGTGATTCCCAGTCCCTTTCACTCTCTGATTCCAATTCTCTCTCTCTCTCCCAGTGATTCCAAGGCTCTCTCTCAGTGATTCCCATTTTCTCTCTGTGATTCCCAGTCTCTCCCAGTGATTCCCAATCTCTCTCTCAGTAATTCCCATTTTCTCTCTCAGTGATTCCCAGTCACTCTCTCTCTCTCAGTGATTCCCAGTTTCTCTCTCAGTGATTCCCAGTCTCTCTCCCAGTGATTCTCAATCTCTCTCTCTCACTCCCAGTGATTCCCAGTCTCTCTCCCAATGATTCCCAGTCTCTCTCTCTCCCATTGATTCCCAGTCTCTCTCTCTCCCAGTGATTCCCAGTATCTCTCTCTCTCTCTCAGTGATTCCCAGTCCCTTTCACTCTCTGATTCCCATTCTCTCTCTCTCTCCCAGTGATTCCCAGTCTCTCTCTCAGTGATTCCCATTTTCTCTCTCAGTGATTCCCAGTCTCTCCCAGTGATTCCCAATCTCTCTCTCAGTAATTCCCATTTTCTCTCTCAGTGATTCCCAGTTTCTCTCTCAGTGATTCCCAGTCTCTCTCCCAGTGATTCTCGGTCTCTCTCCCAGTGATTCCCAGTCTCTCTCTCTCCCATTGATTCACAGTCTCTCTCTCTCCCAGTGATTCCCAGTCTTTCTCACTCAGTGATTCCCAGCCTCTCTCTCCCAGTGATTCCCAGTCTCTCTCTCTCAGTGATTCCCAGCCTCTCTCTCTCAGTGATTCCCAATCGCTCTCTCTCAGTGATTCCCTCTCTCTCTCTCAGTGATTCCCAGTCTCCCTCTCTCAGTGATTCCCAGTCTCTCTCTCTCAGTGATTCCAAGTCTCTCCCAATGATTCCCAGTCTCTCTCTCAGTAATTCCCATTTTCTCTCTCAGTGATTCCCAGTCTCTCCCAGTACTTCCCAGTCTCTCTCTCTCTCAGTGATTCCCATTTTCTCTCTCAGTGATTCCCAGTTTCACCCAGTGATTCCCAGTCTCTCTCTCAGTGATTCCCACTCTCTCTCTCTCTCAGTGATTCCCAATCTCTCTCTCTCAGTGATTCCCAGTCCCTTTCACTCTCTGATTCCCATTCTCTCTCTCTCTCCCAGTGATTCCCAGTCTCTCTCTCAGTGATTCCCATTTTCTCTCTCAGTGATTCCCAGTCTCTCCCAATGATTCCCAATCTCTCTCTAAATGAATCCCAATCTCTCTCTCAGTGATTCCCAGTCTCTCTTTCTCAGTGATTCTCATTTTCTCTCTCAGTGATTCCCAGTCTCTCCCAGATTCCCAATCTCTCTCTCGCTCAGTGATTCCCAGTCTCTCTCTCTCAGTGATTCCCACTCTCTTTCCCAGTGATTCACAGTCTCACTCCCAGTGATTCCCAGTCTCTCTCTCTCCCATTGATTCCCAGTCTCTCTCTCTCCCAGTGATTCCCAGTCTCTCTCACTCAGTGATTCCCAGCCTCTCTCTCCCAGTGATTCCCAGTCTCTCTCCCTCAGTGATTCCCAGCCTCTCTCTCTCAGTGATTCCCAATCGCTCTCTCTCAGTGATTCCCAGTCCCTTTCACTCTCTGATTCCAATTCTCTCTCTCTCTCCCAGTGATTCCAAGTCTCTCTCTCAGTGATTCCCATTTTTTCTCTGTGATTCCCAGTCTCTCCCAGTGATTCCCAATCTCTCTCTCAGTAATTCCCATTTTCTCTCTCAGTGATTCCCAGTCACTCTCTCTCTCTCAGTGATTCCCAGTTTCTCTCTCAGTGATTCCCAGTCTCTCTCCCAGTGATTCTCAATCTCTCTCTCTCACTCCCAGTGATTCCCAGTCTCTCTCCCAATGATTCCCAGTCTCTCTCTCTCCCATTGATTCCCAGTCTCTCTCTCTCTCCCAGTGATTCCCAGTATCTCTCTCTCTCTCAGTGATTCCCAGTCCCTTTCACTCTCTGATTGCCATTCTCTCTCTCTCTCCCAGTGATTCCCAGTCTCCCTCTCAGTGATTCCCATTTTCTCTCTCAGTGATTCCCAGTCTCTCCCAGTGATTCCCAATCTCTCTCTCAGTAATTCCCATTTTCTCTCTCAGTGATTCCCAGTTTCTCTCTCAGTGATTCCCAGTCTCTCTCCTAGTGATTCCCAGTCTCTCTCTCTCAGTGAGTCCCAGTTTCTCTCCCAGTGATTCCCAGTCGCTCTCCCAGTGATTCTCGGTCTCTCTCCCAGTGATTCCCAGTCTCTCTCTCTCCCATTGATTCCCAGTCTCTCTCTCTCCCAGTTATTCCCAGTCTTTCTCACTCAGTGATTCCCAGCCTCTCTCTCCCAGTGATTCCCAGTCTCTCTCTCTCAGTGATTCCCAGCCTCTCTCTCTCAGTGATTCCCAATCGCTCTCTCTCAGTGATTCCCTCACTCTCTCTCAGCGATTCCCAGTCTCTCTCACTCAGTGATTCCCAGTCTCTCTCTCTCAGTGATTCCCAGCCTCTCTCTCTCAGTGATTCCCAGTCTCTCTCTTTCTCCCAGTGATTCCCAGTCTCTCTCCCAATGATTCCCAGTCTCTCTCTCTCCCATTGATTCCCAGTCTCTCTCTCTCTCCCAGTGATTCCCAGTCTCTCTCTCTCTCTCAGTGATTCCCAGTCCCTTTCACCCTCTGATTCCCATTCTCTCTCTCTCTCCCAGTGATTCCCAGTCTCTCTCTCAGTGATTCCCATTTTCTCTCTCAGTGATTCCCAGTCTCTCCCAGTGATTCCCAATCTCTCTCTCAGTAATTCCCATTTTCTCTCTCAGTGATTCCCAGTCTCTCTCTCTCTCTCAGTGATTCCCAGTTTCTCTCTCAGTGATTCCCAGTCTCTTTCCCAGTGATTCCCAGTCTCACTCCCAGTGATTCCCAGTCTCTCTCTCTCCCATTGATTCCCAGTCTCTCTCCCAATGATTCCCAGTCTCTCTCTCTCCCATTGATTCCCAGTCTATCTCTCTCTCCCAGTGATTCCCAGTCTCTCTCTCTCTCAGTGATTCCCAGTCCCTTTCACTCTCTGATTCCCATTCTCTCTCTCTCTCCCAGTGATTCCCAGTCTCTCTCTCAGTAATTCCCATTTTCTCTCTCAGTGATTCCCAGTTTCTCTCTCAGTGATTCCCAGTCTCTTTCCCAGTGATTCCCAGTCTCTCTCCCAGTGATTCCCAGTCTCTCTCTCTCCCATTGATTCCCAGTCTCTCTCTCTCCCAGTGATTCCCAGTCTCTCTCACTCAGTGATTCCCAGCCTCTCTCTCCCAGTGATTCCCAGTCTCTCACTCTCAGTGATTCCCAATCGATCTCTGTCAGTGATTCCCATTTTCTCTTTCAGTGATTCCCAGTCTCACCCAGTGATTCCCAGTCTCTCTCTCTCTCTCTCTCTCTCAGTGATTCCCAGTCGCTCTCTCTCTCAGTGATTCCCTCTCTCTCTCTCTCTCTCACTGATTCCCAATCTCTCTCTCACTGATTCCCAATCTCTCTCTCACTGATTCCCAATCTCTCTCCATCAGTGATTCCCACTCTCTCTCTCTCAGTGATTCCCAATCTCTCTCTCTCAGTGATTCCCAGTCCCTTTCACTCTCTGATTCCCATTCTCTCTCTCTCTCCCAGTGATTCCAAGTCTCTCTCTCAGTGATTCCCATTTTCTCTCTGTGATTCCCAGTCTCTCCCAGTGATTCCCAATCTCTCTCTCAGTAATTCCCATTTTCTCTCTCAGTGATTCCCAGTCACTCTCTCTCTCTCAGTGATTCCCGGTTTCTCTCTCAGTGATTCCCAGTCTCTCTCCCAGTGATTCTCAATCTCACTCTCTCACTCCCAGTGATTCCCAGTCTCTCTCCCAATGATTCCCAGTCACTCTCTCTCCCATTGATTCCCAGTCTCTCTCTCTCTTCCAGTGATTCCCAGTCTCTCTCTCTCTCTCAGTGATTCCCAGTCCCTTTCACTCTCTGATTCCCATTCTCTCTCTCTCTCCCAGTGATTCCCAGTCTCTCTCTCAGTGATTCCCATTTTCTCTCTCAGTGATTCCCAGTCTCTCCCAGTGATTCCCAATCTCTCTCTCAGTAATTATCATTTTCTCTCTCAGTGATTCCCAGTTTCTCTCTCAGTGATTCCCAGTCTCTTTCCCAGTGATTCCCAGTCTCTCTCCCAGTGATTCCCAGTCTCTCTCTCTCCCAGTGATTCCCAGTCTCTCTCACTCAGTGATTCCCAGCCTCTCTCTCCCAGTGATTCCCAGTCTCTCTCTCAGTGATTCCCAGTCTCTCTCCCAGTGATTCTCGGTCTCTCTCTCTCTCCCAGTGATTCCCAGTCTCTCTCCCAGTGATTCCCAGTCTCTCTCTCTCCCATTGATTCCCTGTCTCTCTCTCTCCCAGTGATTCCCAGTCTCCCTCACTCAGTGATTCCCAGCCTCTCTCTCCCAGTGATTCCCAGTCTCTCTCCCTCAGTGATTCCCAGCCTCTCTCTCTCAGTGATTCCCAATCGCTCTCTCTCAGTGATTCCCAGTCCCTTTCACTCTCTGATTCACATTCTCTCTCTCTCTCCCAGTCATTCCCAGTCTCTCTCCCAGTGATTCCCATTTTCTCTCTCAGTGATTCCCAGTCTCTCCCAGTGATTCCCAATCTCTCCCTCAGTAATTCCCATTTTCTCTCTCAGTGATTCCCAGTTTCTCTCTCAGTGATTCCCAGTCTCTCTCCCAGTGATTCCCAGTTTCTCTCACTCAGTGATTCCCAGCCTCTCTCCCTCAGTGATTCCCAGTTTCTCTCTCAGTGATTCCCAGTCTCTCTCCCAGTGATTCTCGGTCTCTCTCTCTCTCCCAGTGATTCCCAGTCTCTCTCCCAGTGATTCCCAGTCTCTCTCTCTCAGTGATTCCCAGTCTCTCTCTCTCAGTGATTCCCAGTCTCTCTCCCTCAGTGATTCCCTCACTCTCTCTCAGCGATTCCCAGCCTCTCTCTCTCAGTGATTCCCAATCGCTCTCTCTCAGTGATTCCCAGTCCCTTTCACTCTCTGATTCCCATTCTCTCTCTCTCTCCCAGTCATTCCCAGTCTCTCTCTCAGTGATTCCCATTTTCTCTCTCAGTGATTCCCAGTCTCTCACAATGATTCCCAATCTCTCTCTCAATGAATCCCAATCTCTCTCTCAGTGATTCCCAGTCTCTCTTTCTCAGTGATTCTCATTTTCTCTCTCAGTGATTCCCAGTCTCTCCCAGTGATTCCCAATCTCTCTCTCGCTCAGTGATTCCCAGTCTCTCTCACTCAGTGATTCCCAGCCTCTCTCTCCCAGTGATTCCCAGTCTCTCTCTCTCAGTGATTCCCAGCCTCTCTCTCTCAGTGATTCCCAATCGCTCTCTCTCAGTGATTCCCTCACTCTCTCTCAGCGATTCCCAGTCTCTCTCACTCAGTGATTCCCAGTCTCTCTCACTCAGTGATTCCCAGCCTCTCTCTCTCTCAGTGATTCTCAGCCTCTCTCTCTCAGTGATTCCCAGTCTCTCTCTCTCTCCCAGTGATTCCCAGTCTCTCTCCCAATGATTCCCAGTCTCTCTCTCTCCCATTGATTCCCAGTCTCTCTCTCTCTCCCAGTGATTCCCAGTCTCTCTCTCTCTCTCAGTGATTCCCAGTCCCTTTCACTCTCTGATTCCCATTCTCTCTCTCTCTCCCAGTGATTCCCAGTCTCTCTCTCAGTGATTCCCATTTTCTCTCTCAGTGATTCCCAGTCTCTCCCAGTGATTCCCAATCTCTCTCTCAGTAATTCCCATTTTCTCTCTCAGTGATTCCCAGTCTCTCTCTCTCTCTCAGTGATTCCCAGTTTCTCTCTCAGTGATTCCCAGTCTCTTTCCCAGTGATTCCCAGTCTCACTCCCAGTGATTCCCAGTCTCTCTCTCTCCCATTGATTCCCAGTCTCTCTCCCAATGATTCCCAGTCTCTCTCTCTCCCATTGATTCCCAGTCTATCTCTCTCTCCCAGTGATTCCCAGTCTCTCTCTCTCTCTCAGTGATTCCCAGTCCCTTTCACTCTCTGATTCCCATTCTCTCTCTCTCTCCCAGTGATTCCCAGTCTCTCTCTCAGTGATTCCCATTTTCTCTCTCAGTGATTCCCAGTCTCTCCCAGTGATTCCCAATCTCTCTCTCAGTAATTCCCATTTTCTCTCTCAGTGATTCCCAGTTTCTCTCTCAGTGATTCCCAATCCCTCTCTCTCAGTGATTCCCAGTCCCTTTCACTCTCTGATTCCCATTCTCTCTCTCTCTCTCCCAGTGATTCCCAGTCTCTCTCTCAGTGATTCCCATTTTCTCTCTCAGTGATTCCCAGTCTCTCCCAATGATTCCCAATCTCTCTCTAAATGAATCCCAATCTCTCTCTCAGTGATTCCCAGTCTCTCTTTCTCAGTGATTCTCATTTTCTCTCTCAGTGATTCCCAGTCTCTCCCAGATTCCCAATCTCTCTCTCGCTCAGTGATTCCCAGTCTCTCTCTCTCAGTGATTCCCACTCTCTTTCCCAGTGATTCCCAGTCTCACTCCCAGTGATTCATAGTCTCTCTCTCTCCCATTGATTCCCAGTCTCTCTCTCTCCCAGTGATTCCCAGTCTCTCTCACTCAGTGATTCCCAGCCTCTCTCTCCCAGTGATTCTCAGTCTCTCTCCCTCAGTGATTCCCAGCCTCTCTCTCTCAGTGATTCCCAATCGCTCTCTCTCAGTGATTCCCAGTCCCTTTCACTCTCTGATTCCAATTCTCTCTCTCTCTCCCAGTGATTCCAAGTCTCTTTCTCAGTGATTCCCATTTTTTCTCTGTGATTCCCAGTCTCTCCCAGTGATTCCCAATCTCTCTCTCAGTAATTCCCATTTTCTCTCTCAGTGATTCCCAGTCACTCTCTCTCTCTCAGTGATTCCCAGTTTCTCTCTCAGTGATTCCCAGTCTCTCTCCCAGTGATTCTCAATCTCTCTCTCTCACTCCCAGTGATTCCCAGTCTCTCTCCCAATGATTCCCAGTCTCTCTCTCTCCCATTGATTCCCAGTCTCTCTCTCTCTCCCAGTGATTCCCAGTATCTCTCTCTCTCTCAGTGATTCCCAGTCCCTTTCACTCTCTGATTGCCATTCTCTCTCTCTCTCCCAGTGATTCCCAGTCTCCCTCTCAGTGATTCCCATTTTCTCTCTCAGTGATTCCCAGTCTCTCCCAGTGATTCCCAATCTCTCTCTCAGTAATTCCCATTTTCTCTCTCAGTGATTCCCAGTTTCTCTCTCAGTGATTCCCAGTCTCTCTCCTAGTGATTCCCAGTCTCTCTCTCTCAGTGAGTCCCAGTTTCTCTCTCAGTGATTCCCAGTCTCTCTCCCAGTGATTCTCGGTCTCTCTCCCAGTGATTCCCAGTCTCTCTCTCTCCCATTGATTCCCAGTCTCTCTCTCTCCCAGTTATTCCCAGTCTTTCTCACTCAGTGATTCCCAGCCTCTCTCTCCCAGTGATTCCCAGTCTCTCTCTCTCAGTGATTCCCAGCCTCTCTCTCTCAGTCATTCCCAATCGCTCTCTCTCAGTGATTCCCTCACTCTCTCTCAGCGATTCCCAGTCTCTCTCACTCAGTGATTCCCAGTCTCTCTCTCTCAGTGATTCCCAGCCTCTCTCTCTCAGTGATTCCCAGTCTCTCTCTCTCTCCCAGTGATTCCCAGTCTCTCTCCCAATGATTCCCAGTCTCTCTCTCTCCCATTGATTCCCAGTCTCTCTCTCTCTCCCAGTGATTCCCAGTCTCTCTCTCTCTCTCAGTGATTCCCAGTCCCTTTCACTCTCTGATTCCCATTCTCTCTCTCTCTCCCAGTGATTCCCAGTCTCTCTCTCAGTGATTCCCATTTTCTCTCTCAGTGATTCCCAGTCTCTCCCAGTGATTCCCAATCTCTCTCTCAGTAATTCCCATTTTCTCTCTCAGTGATTCCCAGTTTCCCTCTCAGTGATTCCCAGTCTCTTTCCCAGTGATTCCCAGTCTCTCTCCCAGTGATTCCCAGTCTCTCTCTCTCCCATTGATTCCCAGTCTCTCTCTCTCCCAGTGATTGACAGTCTCTCTCACTCAGTGATTCCCAGCCTCTCTCTCCCAGTGATTCCCAGTCTCTCACTCTCAGTGATTCCCAATCGATCTCTGTCAGTGATTCCCATTTTCTCTTTCAGTGATTCCCAGTCTCACCCAGTGATTCCCAGTCTCTCTCTCTCTCTCTCTCTCTCTCAGTGATTCCCAGTCGCTCTCTCTCTCAGTGATTCCCTCTCTCTCTCTCTCTCTCACTGATTCCCAATCTCTCTCTCACTGATTCCCAATCTCTCTCTCACTGATTCCCAATCTCTCTCCCTCAGTGATTCCCACTCTCTCTCTCTCAGTGTTTCCCAATCTCTCTCTCTCAGTGATTCCCAGTCCCTTTCACTCTCTGATTCCCATTCTCTCTCTCTCTCCCAGTGATTCCAAGTCTCTCTCTCAGTGATTCCCATTTTCTCTCTGTGATTCCCAGTCTCTCCCAGTGATTCCCAATCTCTCTCTCAGTAATTCCCATTTTCTCTCTCAGTGATTCCCAGTCACTCTCTCTCTCTCAGTGATTCCCGGTTTCTCTCTCAGTGATTCCCAGTCTCTCTCCCAGTGATTCTCAATCTCACTCTCTCACTCCCAGTGATTCCCAGTCTCTCTCCCAATGATTCCCAGTCACTCTCTCTCCCATTGATTCCCAGTCTCTCTCTCTCTCCCAGTGATTCCCAGTCTCTCTCTCTCTCTCAGTGATTCCCAGTCCCTTTCACTCTCTGATTCCCATTCTCTCTCTCTCTCCCAGTGATTCCCAGTCTCTCTCTCAGTGATTCCCATTTTCTCTCTCAGTGATTCCCAGTCTCTCCCAGTGATTCCCAATCTCTCTCTCAGTAATTATCATTTTCTCTCTCAGTGATTCCCAGTTTCTCTCTCAGTGATTC
The DNA here is from genome assembly GCF_044704955.1 of Pristiophorus japonicus. Classification (NCBI taxonomy): domain Eukaryota; kingdom Metazoa; phylum Chordata; class Chondrichthyes; family Pristiophoridae; genus Pristiophorus; species Pristiophorus japonicus. The sequence continues at coordinate 164,686,253 of NC_091986.1, read as the reverse complement.
CCAGTCTCTTTCCCAGTGATTCCCAGTCTCTCACCCAGTGATTCCCAGTCTCTCTCTCTCTCTCTCTCTCTCAGTGATTCCCAGTCGCTCTCTCTCTCAGTGATTCCCTCTCTCTCTCTCTCTCTCACTGATTCCCAATCTCTCTCTCACTGATTCCCAATCTCTCTCTCACTGATTCCCAGTCTCTCTCCCTCAGTGATTCCCACTCTCTCTCTCTCAGTGATTCCCAATCTCTCTCTCTCAGTGATTCCCAGTCCCTTTCACTCTCTGATTCCCATTCTCTCTCTCTCCCAGTGATTCCCAGTCTCTCTCTCGGTGATTCCCATTTTCTCTCTCAGTGATTCCCAGTCTCTCCCAGTGATTCCCATTCTCTCTCTCAGTAATTCCCATTTTCTCTCTCAGTGATTCCCAGTTTCTCTCTCAGTGATTCCCAGTCTCTTTCCCAGTGATTCCCAGTCTCTCTCCCAGTGATTCCCAGTCTCTCTCTCTCCCATTGATTCCCAGTCTCTCTCTTTCCTTTGTTTCCCAGTCTCTCTCTCTCTCCCAGTGATTCCCAGTCTCTCTCTCTCTCTCAGTGATTCCCAGTCCCTTTCACTCTCTGATTCCCATTCTCTCTCTCTCTCCCAGTGATTCCCAGTCTCTCTCTCAGTGATTCCCATTTTCTCTCTCAGTGATTCCCAGTCTCTCCCAGTGATTCCCAATCTCTCTCTCAGTAATTCCCATTTTCTCTCTCAGTGATTCCCAGTCTCTCTCTCTCTCTCAGTGATTCCCAGTTTCTCTCTCAGTGATTCCCAGTCTCTTTCCCAGTGATTCCCAGTCTCACTCCCAGTGATTCCCAGTCTCTCTCTCTCCCATTGATTCCAAGTCTCTCTCCCAATGATTCCCAGTCTCTCTCTCTCCCATTGATTCCCAGTCTATCTCTCTCTCCCAGTGATTCCCAGCCTCTCTCTCTCAGTGATTCCCACTCATTCTCTCTCTCTCTCTCTCTCTCTCTCAATGATTCCCAGTCTCTCTCCCTCAGTGATTCCCAATCTATCGCTCAGTGATTCCCAGTCTCTCTCTCTCTCAGTGATTCCCAGTCTCTCTCTCTCACTGATTCGCAAAGAGAAAGAGATACTGGGAAAAACAGGGAAGAAATTGAGAATCACTTAGAGAGACTGGTGACAGAGAGAGAGACTGGGTATCACTCAGAAATATTGGGAATCAATGAAAGAGAGAGATTGGGAATCAGATTTATTCCCAGACTCTCTCTCAGTGATTTGAAGTCTGTCTCTGTGAATCCAGTTTCTCTCAGTGCTTCCCAATCTCTCTCTCTCTCTCTCTCGCCCATTCCTGATCTCGGTGACACCCAGTCTGTCTCTTATTGATTCCCAATTGCTTTCTCAGTGATTCCAAAACTTTCTCGGTAATTCCTAGTCTTTCCCACTATATGATTCCCAGTCTCTGTCTCAGTGATTCCCAGTCCATGTCTCTCTCTGATTCCTATTCTCTCTCCATCTCTGATTCCCAGTCTCTCTCTCTCAGTGATTCCCAATCGCTCTCTGTCAGTGATTCCCAGTCTCTCTCTCAGTGATTCCCAGTCTCTCACTCTCAATGATTCCCAATCGATCTCTGTCAGTGATTCCCATTTTTTCTCTCAGTGATTCCCAGTCTCACCCAGTGATTCCCAGTCTCTTTCTCTCTCTCTCTCTCTCTCTCTCTCTCTCTCAGTGATTCCCAGTCGCTCTCTCACTGATTCCCAATCTCTCTCTCACTGATTCCCAGTCTCTCTCCCTCAGTGATTCCCACTCTCTCTATCTCAGTGATTCCCAATCTCTCTCTCTCAGTGATTCCCAGTCCCTTTCACTCTCTGACTCCCATTCTCTCTCTCTCTCCCAGTGATTCCAAGTCTCTCTCTCAGTGATTCCCATTTTCTCTCTGTGATTCCCAGTCTCTCCCAGTGATTCCCAATCTCTCTCTCAGTAATTCCCATTTTCTCTCTCAGTGATTCCCAGTCACTCTCTCTCTCTCAGTGATTCCCAGTTTCTCTCTCAGTTATTCCCAGTCTCTCTCCCAGTGATTCTCAATCTCTCTCTCTCTCCCAGTGATTCCCAGTCTCTCTCCCAATGATTCCCAGTCTCTCTCTCTCCCATTGATTCCCAGTCTCTCTCTCTCTCCCAGTGATTCCCAGTCTCTCTCTCTCTCTCAGTGATTCCCAGTCCCTTTCACTCTCTGATTCCCATTCTCTCTCTCTCCCAGTGATTCCCAGTCTCTCTCTCAGTGATACCCATTTTCTCTCTCAGTGATTCCCAGTCTCTCCCAGTGATTCCCAATCTCTCTCTCAGTAATTCCCATTTTCTCTCTCAGTGATTCCCAGTCTCTCTCTCTCTCAGTGATTCCCAGTTTCTCTCTCAGTGATTCCCAGTCTCTTTCCCAGTGATTCCCAGTCTCACTCCCAGTGATTCCCAGTCTCTCTCTCTCCCATTGATTCCCAGTCTCTCTCCCAATGATTCCCAGTCTCTCTCTCTCCCATTGATTCCCAGTCTATCTCTCTCTCCCAGTGATTCCCAGTCTCTCTCTCTTTCTCAGTGATTCCCAGTCCCTTTCACTCTCTGATTCCCATTCTCTCTCTCTCTCCCAGTGATTCCCAGTCTCTCTCTCGGTGATTCCCATTTTCTCTCTCAGTGATTCCCAGTCTCTCCCAGTGATTCCCAATCTCTCTCTCAGTAATTCCCATTTTCTCTCTCAGTGATTCCCAGTTTATCTCTCAGTGATTCCCAGTCTCTTTCCCAGTGATTCCCAGTCTCTCTCCCAGTGATTCCCAGTCTCTCTCTCTCCCATTGATTCCCAGTCTCTCTCTCTCTCCCAGTGATTCCCAGTCTCTCTCTCTCTCTCAGTGATTCCCAGTCCCTTTCACTCTCTGATTCCCATTCTCTCTCTCTCTCCCAGTGATTCCCAGTCTCTCTCTCAGTGATTCCCATTTTCTCTCTCAGTGATTCCCAGTCTCTCCCAGTGATTCCCAATCTCTCTCTCAGTAATTCCCATTTTCTCTCTCAGTGATTCCCAGTCTCTCTCTCTCTCTCAGTGATTCCCAGTTTCTCTCTCAGTGATTCCCAGTCTCTTTCCCAGTGATTCCCAGTCTCACTCCCAGTGATTCCCATTCTCTCTCTCTCCCATTGATTCCAAGTCTCTCTCCCAATGATTCCCAGTCTCTCTCTCTCCCATTGATTCCCAGTCTATCTCTCTCTCCCAGTGATTCCCAGTCTCTCTCTCTCTCTCAGTGATTCCCAGTCCCTTTCACTCTCTGATTCCCATTCTCTCTCTCTCCCAGTGGTTCCCAGTCTCTCTCTCGGTGATTCCCATTTTCTCTCTCAGTGATTCCCAGTCTCTCCCAGTGATTCCCAATCTCTCTCTCAGTAATTCCCATTTTCTCTCTCAGTGATTCCCAGTATCTCTCTCAGTGATTCCCAGTCTCTTTCCCAGTGATTCCCAGTCTCTCTCCCAGTGATTCCCAGCCTCTCTCTCCCAGTGATTCCCAGTCTCTCACTCTCAGTGATTCCCAATCGATCTCTGTCAGTGATTACCATTTTCTCTCTCTGTGATTCCCAGTCTCACCCAGTGATTCCCAGTCTCTCTCTCTCTCTCTCTCTCCCAGTGATTCCCAGTCTTTCTCACTCAGTGATTCCCAGCCTCTCTCTCAGTGATTCCCAGTCTCACCCAGTGATTCCCAGTCTCTCTCTCTCTCTCTCTCTCTCTCTCAGTGATTCCCAGTCGCTCTCTCTCTCAGTGATTCCCTCTCTCTCTCTCTCTCTCACTGATTCCCAATCTCTCTCTCACTGATTCCCAATCTCTCTCTCACTGATTCCCAGTCTCTCTCCCTCAGTGATTCCCACTCTCTCTCCTTCAGTGATTCCCAATCTCTCTCTCTCAGTGATTCCCAGTCCCTTTCACTCTCTGATTCCCATTCTCTCTCTCTCTCCCAGTGATTCCAAGTCTCTCTCTCAATGATTCCCATTTTCTCTCTGTGATTCCCAGTCTCTCCCAGTGATTCCCAATCTCTCTCTCAGTAATTCCCATTTTCTCTCTCTGATTCCCAGTCACTCTCTCTCTCTCAGTGATTCCCAGTTTCTCTCTCAGTGATTCCCAGTCTCTCTCCCAGTGATTCTCAATCTCTCTCTCTCACTCCCAGTGATTCCCAGTCTCTCTCTCTCTCTCAGTGATTCCCAGTTTCTCTCTCAGTGATTCCCAGTCTCTTTCCCAGTGATTCCCAGTCTCTCTCCCAGTGATTCCCAGTCTCTCTCTCTCCCATTGATTCCCAGTCTCTCTCTCTCCCAGTGATTCCCAGTCTCTCTCACTCAGTGATTCCCAGCCTCTCTCTCCCAGTGATTCCCAGTCTCTCACTCTCAGTGATTCCCAATCGATCTCTGTCAGTGATTCCCATTTTCTCTCTCAGTGATTCCCAGTCTCACCCAGTGATTCCCAGTCTCTCTCTCTCTCTCTCTCTCTCTCTCAATGATTCCCAGTCGCTCTCTCTCTCAGTGATTCCCTCTCTCTCTCTCTCTCTCTCACTGATTCCCAATCTCTCTCTCACTGATTCCCAATCTCTCTCTCACTGATTCCCAGTCTCTCTGCCTCAGTGATTCCCACTCTCTCTCTCTCAGTGATTCCCAATCTCTCTCTCTCAGTGATTCCCAGTCCCTTTCACTCTCTGATTCCCATTCTCTCTCTCTCTCTCCCAGTGATTCCAAGTCTCTCTCTCAGTGATTCCCATTTTCTCTCTGTGATTCCCAGTCTCTCCCAGTGATTCCCAATCTCTCTCTCAGTAATTCCCATTTTCTCTCTCAGTGATTCCCAGTCACTCTCTCTCTCTCAGTGATTCCCAGTTTCTCTCTCGGTGATTCCCAGTCTCTTTCCCAGTGATTCTCAATCTCTCTCTCTCTCTCAGTGATTCCCAGTCTCTCTCCCAGTGATTCTCGGTCTCTCTCTCTCTCCTAGTGATTCCCAGTCTCTCTCCCAGTGATTCCCAGTCTCTCTCTCTCCCATTGATTCCCAGTCTCTCTCTCTCCCAGAGATTCCCAGTCTCTCTCACTCAGTGATTCCCAGCCTCTCTCTCCCAGTGATTCCCAGTCTCTCTCCCTCAGTGATTCCCAGCCTCTCTCTCTCAGTGATTCCCAATCGCTCTCTCTCAGTGATTCACAGTCCCTTTCACTCTCTGATTCCAACTCTCTCTCTCTCTCCCAGTGATTCCAAGTCTCTCTCTCAGTGATTCCCATTTTCTCTCTGTGATTCCCAGTCTCTCCCAGTGATTCCCAATCTCTCTCTCAGTAATTCCCATTTTCTCTCTCAGTGATTCCCAGTCACTTTCTCTCTCTCAGTGATTCCCAGTTTCTCTCTCAGTGATTCCCAGTCTCTCTCCCAGTAATTCTCAATCTCTCTCTCTCTCACTCCCAGTGATTCCCAGTCTCTCTCCCAATGATTCCCAGTCTCTCTCTCTCCCATTGATTCCCAGTCTCTCTCTCTCTCCCAGTGATTCCCAGTATCTCTCTCTCAGTGATTCCCAGTCCTTTTCACTCTCTGATTCCCATTCTCTCTCTCTCTCCCAGTGATTCCCAGCCTCTCTCTCAGTGATTCCCATTTTCTCTCTCAGTGATTCCCAGTCTCTCCCAGTGATTCCCAATCTCTCTCTCAGTAATTCCCATTTTCTCTCTCAGTGATTCCCAGTTTCTCTCTCAGTGATTCCCAGTCTCTTTCCCAGTGATTCCCAGTCTCTCTCCCAGTGATTCCCAGTCTCTCTCTCTCCCATTGATTCCCAGTCTCTCTCTCTCCCAGTGATTCCCAGTCTCTCTCACTCAGTGATTCCCAGCCTCTCTCTCTCAGTGATTCCCAGTTTCTCTCTCAGTGATTCCCAGTCTCTCTCCCAGTGATTCTCGGTCTCTCTCTCTCTCCCAGTGATTCCCAGTCTCTCTCCCAGTGATTCCCAGTCTCTCTCTCTCCCATTGATTCCCAGTCTCTCTCTCTCCCAGTGATTCCCAGTCTCTCTCACTCAGTGATTCCCAGCCTCTCTCTCCCAGTGATTCCCAGTCTCTCTCTCTCAGTGATTCCCAGCCTCTCTCTCTCAGTGATTCCCAATCGCTCTCTCTCAGTGATTCCCTCACTCTCTCTCAGCGATTCCCAGTCTCTCTCACTCAGTGATTCCCAGTCTCTCTCTCTCAGTGATACCCAGTCCCTTTCACTCTCTGATTCCCATTCTCTCTCTCTCTCCCAGTGATTCCCAGTCTCTCTCTCAGTGATTCCCATTTTCTCTCTCAGTGATTCCCAGTCTCTCCCAGTGATTCGCAATCTCTCTCTCAGTAATTCCCATTTTCTCTCTCAGTGATTCCCAGTCTCTCTCTCTCTCTCAGTGATTCCCAGTTTCTCTCTCAGTGATTCCCAGTCTCTTTCCCAGTGATTCCCAGTCTCACTCCCAGTGATTCCCAGTCTCTCTCTCTCCCATTGATTCCAAGTCTCTCTCCCAATGATTCCCAGTCTCTCTCTCTCCCATTGATTCCCAGTCTATCTCTCTCTCCCAGTGATTCCCAGCCTCTCTCTCTCAGTGATTCCCACTCATTCTCTCTCTCTCTCTCTCTCTCTCTCTCTCAATGATTCCCAGTCTCTCTCCCTCAGTGATTCCCAATCTATCGCTCAGTGATTCCCAGTCTCTCTCTATCTCAGTGATTCCCAGTCTCTCTCTCTCACTGATTCGCAAAGAGAAAGAGATACTGGGAAAAACAGGGAAGAAATTGAGAATCACTTAGAGAGACTGGTGACAGAGAGAGAGACTGGGTATCACTCAGAAATATTGGGAATCAATGAAAGAGAGAGATTGGGAATCAGATTTATTCCCAGACTCTCTCTCAGTGATTTGAAGTCTGTCTCTGTGAATCCAGTTTCTCTCAGTGCTTCCCAATCTCTCTCTCTCTCTCTCTCGCCCATTCCTGATCTCGGTGACACCCAGTCTGTCTCTTATTGATTCCCAATTGCTTTCTCAGTGATTCCAAAACTTTCTCGGTAATTCCTAGTCTTTCCCACTATATGATTCCCAGTCTCTGTCTCAGTGATTCCCAGTCCATGTCTCTCTCTGATTCCTATTCTCTCTCCATCTCTGATTCCCAGTCTCTCTCTCTCAGTGATTCCCAATCGCTCTCTGTCAGTGATTCCCAGTCTCTCTCTCAGTGATTCCCAGTCTCTCACTCTCAATGATTCCCAATCGATCTCTGTCAGTGATTCCCATTTTTTCTCTCAGTGATTCCCAGTCTCACCCAGTGATTCCCAGTCTCTTTCTCTCTCTCTCTCTCTCTCTCTCTCTCAGTGATTCCCAGTCGCTCTCTCACTGATTCCCAATCTCTCTCTCACTGATTCCCAGTCTCTCTCCCTCAGTGATTCCCACTCTCTCTATCTCAGTGATTCCCAATCTCTCTCTCTCAGTGATTCCCAGTCCCTTTCACTCTCTGACTCCCATTCTCTCTCTCTCTCCCAGTGATTCCAAGTCTCTCTCTCAGTGATTCCCATTTTCTCTCTGTGATTCCCAGTCTCTCCCAGTGATTCCCAATCTCTCTCTCAGTAATTCCCATTTTCTCTCTCAGTGATTCCCAGTCACTCTCTCTCTCTCAGTGATTCCCAGTTTCTCTCTCAGTTATTCCCAGTCTCTCTCCCAGTGATTCTCAATCTCTCTCTCTCTCCCAGTGATTCCCAGTCTCTCTCCCAATGATTCCCAGTCTCTCTCTCTCCCATTGATTCCCAGTCTCTCTCTCTCTCCCAGTGATTCCCAGTCTCTCTCTCTCTCTCAGTGATTCCCAGTCCCTTTCACTCTCTGATTCCCATTCTCTCTCTCTCCCAGTGATTCCCAGTCTCTCTCTCAGTGATACCCATTTTCTCTCTCAGTGATTCCCAGTCTCTCCCAGTGATTCCCAATCTCTCTCTCAGTAATTCCCATTTTCTCTCTCAGTGATTCCCAGTCTCTCTCTCTCTCAGTGATTCCCAGTTTCTCTCTCAGTGATTCCCAGTCTCTTTCCCAGTGATTCCCAGTCTCACTCCCAGTGATTCCCAGTCTCTCTCTCTCCCATTGATTCCCAGTCTCTCTCCCAATGATTCCCAGTCTCTCTCTCTCCCATTGATTCCCAGTCTATCTCTCTCTCCCAGTGATTCCCAGTCTCTCTCTCTTTCTCAGTGATTCCCAGTCCCTTTCACTCTCTGATTCCCATTCTCTCTCTCTCTCCCAGTGATTCCCAGTCTCTCTCTCGGTGATTCCCATTTTCTCTCTCAGTGATTCCCAGTCTCTCCCAGTGATTCCCAATCTCTCTCTCAGTAATTCCCATTTTCTCTCTCAGTGATTCCCAGTTTATCTCTCAGTGATTCCCAGTCTCTTTCCCAGTGATTCCCAGTCTCTCTCCCAGTGATTCCCAGTCTCTCTCTATCCCATTGATTCCCAGTCTCTCTCTCTCTCCCAGTGATTCCCAGTCTCTCTCTCTCTCTCAGTGATTCCCAGTCCCTTTCACTCTCTGATTCCCATTCTCTCTCTCTCTCCCAGTGATTCCCAGTCTCTCTCTCAGTGATTCCCATTTTCTCTCTCAGTGATTCCCAGTCTCTCCCAGTGATTCCCAATCTCTCTCTCAGTAATTCCCATTTTCTCTCTCAGTGATTCCCAGTCTCTCTCTCTCTCAGTGATTCCCAGTTTCTCTCTCAGTGATTCCCAGTCTCTTTCCCAGTGATTCCCAGTCTCACTCCCAGTGATTCCCATTCTCTCTCTCTCCCATTGATTCCAAGTCTCTCTCCCAATGATTCCCAGTCTCTCTCTCTCCCATTGATTCCCAGTCTATCTCTCTGTCCCAGTGATTCCCAGTCTCTCTCTCTCTCTCAGTGATTCCCAGTCCCTTTCACTCTCTGATTCCCATTCTCTCTCTCTCCCAGTGGTTCCCAGTCTCTCTCTCGGTGATTCCCATTTTCTCTCTCAGTGATTCCCAGTCTCTCCCAGTGATTCCCAATCTCTCTCTCAGTAATTCCCATTTTCTCTCTCAGTGATTCCCAGTTTCTCTCTCAGTGATTCCCAGTCTCTTTCCCAGTGATTCCCAGTCTCTCTCCCAGTGATTCCCAGCCTCTCTCTCCCAGTGATTCCCAGTCTCTCACTCTCAGTGATTCCCAATCGATCTCTGTCAGTGATTACCATTTTCTCTCTCTGTGATTCCCAGTCTCACCCAGTGATTCCCAGTCTCTCTCTCTCTCTCTCCCAGTGATTCCCAGTCTTTCTCACTCAGTGATTCCCAGCCTCTCTCTCAGTGATTCCCAGTCTCACCCAGTGATTCCCAGTCTCTCTCTCTCTCTCTCTCTCTCTCAGTGATTCCCAGTCGCTCTCTCTCTCAGTGATTCCCTCTCTCTCTCTCTCTCTCACTGATTCCCAATCTCTCTCTCACTGATTCCCAATCTCTCTCTCACTGATTCCCAGTCTCTCTCCCTCAGTGATTCCCACTCTCTCTCCTTCAGTGATTCCCAATCTCTCTCTCTCAGTGATTCCCAGTCCCTTTCACTCTCTGATTCCCATTCTCTCTCTCTCTCCCAGTGATTCCAAGTCTCTCTCTCAATGATTCCCATTTTCTCTCTGTGATTCCCAGTCTCTCCCAGTGATTCCCAATCTCTCTCTCAGTAATTCCCATTTTCTCTCTCTGATTCCCAGTCACTCTCTCTCTCTCAGTGATTCCCAGTTTCTCTCTCAGTGATTCCCAGTCTCTCTCCCAGTGATTCTCAATCTCTCTCTCTCACTCCCAGTGATTCCCAGTCTCTCTCTCTCTCTCAGTGATTCCCAGTTTCTCTCTCAGTGATTCCCAGTCTCTTTCCCAGTGATTCCCAGTCTCTCTCCCAGTGATTCCCAGTCTCTCTCTCTCCCATTGATTCCCAGTCTCTCTCTCTCCCAGTGATTCCCAGTCTCTCTCACTCAGTGATTCCCAGCCTCTCTCTCCCAGTGATTCCCAGTCTCTCACTCTCAGTGATTCCCAATCGATCTCTGTCAGTGATTCCCATTTTCTCTCTCAGTGATTCCCAGTCTCACCCAGTGATTCCCAGTCTCTCTCTCTCTCTCTCTCTCTCTCTCAATGATTCCCAGTCGCTCTCTCTCTCAGTGATTCCCTCTCTCTCTCTCTCTCTCTCACTGATTCCCAATCTCTCTCTCACTGATTCCCAATCTCTCTCTCACTGATTCCCAGTCTCTCTGCCTCAGTGATTCCCACTCTCTCTCTCTCAGTGATTCCCAATCTCTCTCTCTCAGTGATTCCCAGTCCCTTTCACTCTCTGATTCCCATTCTCTCTCTCTCTCTCCCAGTGATTCCAAGTCTCTCTCTCAGTGATTCCCATTTTCTCTCTGTGATTCCCAGTCTCTCCCAGTGATTCCCAATCTCTCTCTCAGTAATTCCCATTTTCTCTCTCAGTGATTCCCAGTCACTCTCTCTCTCTCAGTGATTCCCAGTTTCTCTCTCGGTGATTCCCAGTCTCTTTCCCAGTGATTCTCAATCTCTCTCTCTCTCTCAGTGATTCCCAGTCTCTCTCCCAGTGATTCTCGGTCTCTCTCTCTCTCCTAGTGATTCCCAGTCTCTCTCCCAGTGATTCCCAGTCTCTCTCTCTCCCATTGATTCCCAGTCTCTCTCTCTCCCAGAGATTCCCAGTCTCTCTCACTCAGTGATTCCCAGCCTCTCTCTCCCAGTGATTCCCAGTCTCTCTCCCTCAGTGATTCCCAGCCTCTCTCTCTCAGTGATTCCCAATCGCTCTCTCTCAGTGATTCACAGTCCCTTTCACTCTCTGATTCCAACTCTCTCTCTCTCTCCCAGTGATTCCAAGTCTCTCTCTCAGTGATTCCCATTTTCTCTCTGTGATTCCCAGTCTCTCCCAGTGATTCCCAATCTCTCTCTCAGTAATTCCCATTTTCTCTCTCAGTGATTCCCAGTCACTCTCTCTCTCTCAGTGATTCCCAGTTTCTCTCTCAGTGATTCCCAGTCTCTCTCCCAGTAATTCTCAATCTCTCTCTCTCTCACTCCCAGTGATTCCCAGTCTCTCTCCCAATGATTCCCAGTCTCTCTCTCTCCCATTGATTCCCAGTCTCTCTCTCTCTCCCAGTGATTCCCAGTATCTCTCTCTCAGTGATTCCCAGTCCTTTTCACTCTCTGATTCCCATTCTCTCTCTCTCTCCCAGTGATTCCCAGCCTCTCTCTCAGTGATTCCCATTTTCTCTCTCAGTGATTCCCAGTCTCTCCCAGTGATTCCCAATCTCTCTCTCAGTAATTCCCATTTTCTCTCTCAGTGATTCCCAGTTTCTCTCTCAGTGATTCCCAGTCTCTTTCCCAGTGATTCCCAGTCTCTCTCCCAGTGATTCCCAGTCTCTCTCTCTCCCATTGATTCCCAGTCTCTCTCTCTCCCAGTGATTCCCAGTCTCTCTCACTCAGTGATTCCCAGCCTCTCTCTCTCAGTGATTCCCAGTTTCTCTCTCAGTGATTCCCAGTCTCTCTCCCAGTGATTCTCGGTCTCTCTCTCTCTCCCAGTGATTCCCAGTCTCTCTCCCAGTGATTCCCAGTCTCTCTCTCTCCCATTGATTCCCAGTCTCTCTCTCTCCCAGTGATTCCCAGTCTCTCTCACTCAGTGATTCCCAGCCTCTCTCTCCCAGTGATTCCCAGTCTCTCTCTCTCAGTGATTCCCAGCCTCTCTCTCTCAGTGATTCCCAATCGCTCTCTCTCAGTGATTCCCTCACTCTCTCTCAGCGATTCCCAGTCTCTCTCACTCAGTGATTCCCAGTCTCTCTCTCTCAGTGATACCCAGTCCCTTTCACTCTCTGATTCCCATTCTCTCCCTCTCCCAGTGATTCCCAGTCTCTCTCTCAGTGATTCCCATTTTCTCTCTCAGTGATTCCCAGTCTCTCACAATGATTCCCAACCAATCTCTCTCTCAGTGATTCCCAGTCTCTCTTTCTCAGTGATTCTCATTTTCTCTCTCAGTGATTCCCAGTCTCTCCCAGTGATTCCCAATCTCTCTCTTGCTCAGTGATTCCCAGTCTCTCCCAGTGATTCCCAATCTCTCTCTTGCTCAGTGATTCCCAGTCTCTCTCACTCAGTGATTCCCAGCCTCTCTCTCCCAGTGATTCCCAGTCTCTCTCTCTCAGTGAGTCCCAGCCTCTCTCTCTCAGTGATTCCCAATCGCTCTCTCTCAGTGATTCCCTCACTCTCTCTCAGCGATTCCCAGTCTCTCTCACTCAGTGATTCCCAGTCTCTCTCACTCAGTGATTCCCAGCCTCTCTCTCTCTCAGTGATTCCCAGCCTCTCTCTCTGTGATTCCCAGTCTCTCTCTCTCTCTCAGTGATTCCCAGTTTCTCTCTCAGTGATTCCCAGTCTCTCTCCCAGTGATTCTCAGTCTCTCTCTCTCTCCCAGTGATTCCCAGTCTCTCTCACTCAGTGATTCCCAGCCTCTCTCTCAGTGATTCCCAGTCTCACCCAGTGATTCCCAGTCTCTGTCTCTCTCTCTCAGTGATTCCCAGTCGCTCTCTCTCTCAGTGATTCCCTCTCTCTCTCTCTCTCTCACTGATTCCCAATCTCTCTCTCACTGATTCCCAATCCCTCTCTCACTGATTCCCAGTTTCTCTCCCTCAGTGATTCCCACTCTCGCTCTCTCAGTGATTCCCAAACTCTCTCTCTCAGTGATTCCCAGTCCCTTTCACTCTCTGATTCCCATTCTCTCTCTCTCTCCCAGTGATTCCAAGTCTCTCTCTCAGTGATTCCCATTTTCTCTCTGTGATTCCCAGTCTCTCCCAGTGATTCCCAATCTCTCTCTCAGTAATTCCCATTTTCTCTCTCAGTGATTCCCAGTCACTCTCTCTCTCTCAGTGATTCCCAGTTTCTCTCTCAGTTATTCCCAGTCTCTCTCCCAGTGATTCTCAATCTCTCTCTCTCACTCCCAGTGATTCCCAGTCTCTCTCTCTCTCTCAGTGATTCCCAGTTTCTCTCTCAGTGATTCCCAGTCTCTTTCCCAGTGATTCCCAGTCTCTATCCCAGTGATTCCCAGTCTCTCTCTCTCCCATTGATTCCCAGTCTCTCTCTCTCCCAGTGATTCCCAGTCTCTCTCACTCAGTGATTCCCAGCCTCTCTCTCCCAGTGATTCCCAGTCTCTCACTCTCAGTGATTCCCAATCGATCTCTGTCAGTGATTCCCATTTTCTCTCTCAGTGATTCCCAGTCTCACCCAGTGATTCCCAGTCTCTCTCTCTCTCTCTCTCTCTCTCAGTGATTCCCAGTCGCTCTCTCTCTCAGTGATTCCCTCTCTCTCTCTCTCTCTCTCACTGATTCCCAATCTCTCTCTCACTGATTCCCAATCTCTCTCTCACTGATTCCCAGTCTCTCTGCCTCAGTGATTCCCACTCTCTCGCTCTCAGTGGTTCCCAATCTCTCTCTCTCAGTGATTCCCAGTCCCTTTTACTCTCTGATTCCCATTCTCTCTCTCTCTCCCAGTGATTCCAAGTCTCTCTCTCAGTGATTCCCAGTCTCTCCCAGTGATTCCCAATCTCTCTCTCAGTAATTCCCATTTTCTCTCTCAGTAATTCCCAGTTTCTCTCTCAGTGATTCCCAGTCTCTTTCCCAGTGATTCCCAGTCTCTCTCCCAGTGATTCCCAGTCTCTCTCTCTCCCATTGATTCCCAGTCTCTCTCTCTCTCCCAGTGATTCCCAGTCTCTCTCACTCAGTGATTCCCAGCCTCTCTCTCTCAGTGATTCCCAGTTTCTCTCCCAGTGATTCCCAGTCTCTCTCCCAGTGATTCCCAGTCTCTCTCTCTCCCATTGATTCCCAGTCTCACTCTCTCCCAGTGATTCCCAGTCTCTCTCACTCAGTGATTCCCAGCCTCTCTCTCCCAGTGATTCCCAGTCTCTCTCTCTCAGTGATTCCCAGCCTCTCTCTCTCAGTGATTCCCAATCGCTCTCTCTCAGTGATTCCCTCACTCTCTCTCAGCGATTCCCAGTCTCTCTCACTCAGTGATTACCAGTCTCTCTCTCTCAGTGATACCCAGTCCCTTTCACTCTCTGATTCCCATTCTCTCTCTCTCTCCCAGTGATTCCTAGTCTCTCTCTCAGTGATTCCCATTTTCTCTCTGTGATTCCCAGTCTCTCCCAGTGATTCCCAATCTCTCTCTCAGTAATTCCCATTTTCTCTCTCAGTGATTCCCAGTCTCTCTCTCTCACTCAGTGATTCCCACTTTCTCTCCCATTGATTCCCAGTCTCTCTCTCTCTCCCAGTGATTCCCAGTATCTCTCTCTCTCTCAGTGATTCCCAGTCCCTTTCACTCTCTGATTGCCATTCTCTCTCTCTCTCCCAGTGATTCCCAGTCTCCCTCTCAGTGATTCCCATTTTCTCTCTCAGTGATTCCCAGTCTCTCCCAGTGATTCCCAAACTCTCTCTCAGTAATTCCCATTTTCTCTCTCAGTGATTCCCAGTTTCTCTCTCAGTGATTCCCAGTCTCTCTCCCAGTGATTCCCAGTCTCTCTCTCTCAGTGAGTCCCAGTTTCTCTCTCAGTGATTCCCAGTCTCTCTCCCAGTGATTCTCGGTCTCTCTCCCAGTGATTCCCAGTCTCTCTCTCTCCCATTGATTCCCAGTCTCTCTCTCTCCCAGTTATTCCCAGTCTTTCTCACTCAGTGATTCCCAGCCTCTCTCTCCCAGTGATTCCCAGTCTCTCTCTCTCAGTGATTCCCAGCCTCTCTCTCTCAGTGATTCCCAATCGCTCTCTCTCAGTGATTCCCTCACTCTCTCTCAGCGATTCCCAGTCTCTCTCACTCAGTGATTCCCAGTCTCTCTCTCTCAGTGATACCCAGTCCCTTTCACTCTCTGATTCCCATTCTCTCTCTCTCTCCCAGTGATTCCCAGTCTCTCTCTCAGTGATTCCCATTTTCTCTCTCAGTGATTCCCAGTCTCTCACAATGATTCCCAACCAATCTCTCTCTCAGTGATTCCCAGTCTCTCTTTCTCAGATATTCTCATTTTCTCTCTCAGTGATTCCCAGTCTCTCCCAGTGATTCCCAATCTCTCTCTTGCTCAGTGATTCCCAGTCTCTCCCAGTGATTCCCAATCTCTCTCTTGCTCAGTGATTCCCAGTCTCTCTCACTCAGTGATTCCCAGCCTCTCTCTCCCAGTGATTCCCAGTCTCTCTTTCTCAGTGAGTCCCAGCCTCTCTCTCTCAGTGATTCCCAATCGCTCTCTCTCAGTGATTCCCTCACTCTCTCTCAGCGATTCCCAGTCTCTCTCACTCAGTGATTCCCAGTCTATCTCACTCAGTGATTCCCAGCCTCTCTCTCTCTCAGTGATTCCCAGCCTCTCTCTCTCAATGATTCCCAGTCTCTCTCTCTCTCTCAGTGATTCCCAGTTTCTCTCTCAGTGATTCCCAGTCTCTCTCCCAGTGATTCTCAGTCTCTCTCTCTCTCCCAGTGATTCCCAGTCTCTCTCACTCAGTGATTCCCAGCCTCTCTCTCAGTGATTCCCAGTCTCACCCAGTGATTCCCAGTCTCTCTCTCTCTCTCTCTCAGTGATTCCCAGTCGCTCTCTCTCTCAGTGATTCCCTCTCTCTCTCTCTCTCACTGATTCCCAATCTCTCTCTCACTGATTCCCAATCCCTCTCTCACTGATTCCCAGTTTCTCTCCCTCAGTGATTCCCACTCTCGCTCTCTCAGTGATTCCCAAACTCTCTCTCTCAGTGATTCCCAGTCCCTTTCACTCTCTGATTCCCATTCTCTCTCTCTCTCCCAGTGATTCCAAGTCTCTCTCTCAGTGATTCCCATTTTCTCTCTGTGATTCCCAGTCTCTCCCAGTGATTCCCAATCTCTCTCTCAGTAATTCCCATTTTCTCTCTCAGTGATTCCCAGTCACTCTCTCTCTCTCAGTGATTCCCAGTTTCTCTCTCAGTGATTCCCAGTCTCTCTCCCAGTGATTCTCAATCTCTCTCTCTCACTCCCAGTGATTCCCAGTCTCTCTCTCTCTCTCAGTGATTCCCAGTTTCTCTCTCAGTGATTCCCAGTCTCTTTCCCAGTGATTCCCAGTCTCTCTCCCAGTGATTCCCAGTCTCTCTCTCTCCCATTGATTCCCAGTCTCTCTCTCTCCCAGTGATTCCCAGTCTCTCTCACTCAGTGATTCCCAGCCTCTCTCTCCCAGTGATTCCCAGTCTCTCACTCTCAGTGATTCCCTATCGATCTCTGTCAGTGATTCCCATTTTCTCTCTCAGTGATTCCCAGTCTCACCCAGTGATTCCCAGTCTCTCTCTCTCTCTCTCTCTCTCAGTGATTCCCAGTCGCTCTCTCTCTCAGTGATTCCCTCTCTCTCTCTCTCTCTCTCACTGATTCCCAATCTCTCTCTCACTGATTCCCAATCTCTCTCTCACTGATTCCCAGTCTCTCTGCATCAGTGATTCCCACTCTCTCTCTCTCAGTGATTCCCAATCTCTCTCTCTCAGTGATTCCCAGTCCCTTTTACTCTCTGATTCCCATTCTCTCTCTCTCTCCCAGTGATTCCAAGTCTCTCTCTCAGTGATTCCCATTTTCTCTCTGTGATTCCCAGTCTCTCCCAGTGATTCCCAATCTCTCTCTCAGTAATTCCCATTTTCTCTCTCAGTGATTCCCAGTTTCTCTCTCAGTGATTCCCAGTCTCTTTCCCAGTGATTCCCAGTCTCTCTCCCAGTGATTCCCAGTCTCTCTCTCTCCAATTGATTCCCAGTCTCTCTCTCTCCCAGTGATTCCCAGTCTCTCTCACTCAGTGATTCCCAGCCTCTCTCTCCCATTGATTCCCAGTATCTCTCTCTCCCAGTGATTCCCAGTCTCTCTCACTCAGTGATTCCCAGCCTCTCTCTCACAGTGATTCCCCGTCTCTCTCTCTCAGTGATTCCCAGCCTCTCTCTCTCAGTGATTCCCAATCGCTCTCTCTCAGTGATTCCCTCACTCTCTCTCAGCGATTCCCAGTCTCTCTCCCTCAGTGATTCCCAGTCTCTCTCTCTCAGTGATTCCCAGTCCCTTTCACTCTCTGATTCCCATTCTCTCTCTCTCTCCCAGTGATTCCCAGTCTCTCTCTCAGTGATTCCCATTTTCTCTCTCAGTGATTCCCAGTCTCTCACAATGATTCCCAACCTATCTCTCTCTCAGTGATTCCCAGTCTCTCTTTCTCAGTGATTCTCATTTTCTCTCTCAGTGATTCCCAGTCTCTCTCAGTGATTCCCAATCTCTCTCTCAGTAATTCCCATTTTCTCTCTCAGTGATTCCCAGTCACTCTCTCTCTCTCAGTGATTCCCAGTTTCTCTCTCAGTGATTCCCAGTCTCTCTCCCAGTGATTCTCAGTCTCTCTCTCTCTCCCAGTGATTCCCAGTCTCTCTCACTCAGTGATTCCCAGCCTCTCTCTCAGTGATTCCCAGTCTCACCCAGTGATTCCCAGTCTCTCTCTCTCTCTCTCTCAGTGATTCCCAGTCGCTCTCTCTCTCAGTGATTCCCTCTCTCTCTCTCTCTCTCACTGATTCCCAATCTCTCTCTCACTGATTCCCAATCCCTCTCTCACTGATTCCCAGTTTCTCTCCCTCAGTGATTCCCACTCTCGCTCTCTCAGTGATTCCCAAACTCTCTCTCTCAGTGATTCCCAGTCCCTTTCACTCTCTGATTCCCATTCTCTCTCTCTCCCAGTGATTCCAAGTCTCTCTCTCAGTGATTCCCATTTTCTCTCTGTGATTCCCAGTCTCTCCCAGTGATTCCCAATCTCTCTCTCAGTGATTCCCAGTTTCTCTCTCAGTGATTCCCAGTCTCTCTCCCAGTGATTCTCAATCTCTCTCTCTCACTCCCAGTGATTCCCAGTCTCTCTCTCTCTCTCAGTGATTCCCAGTTTCTCTCTCAGTGATTCCCAGTCTCTTTCCCAGTGATTCCCAGTCTCTATCCCAGTGATTCCCAGTCTCTCTCTCTCCCATTGATTCCCAGTCTCTCTCTCTCCCAGTGATTCCCAGTCTCTCTCACTCAGTGATTCCCAGCCTCTCTCTCCCAGTGATTCCCAGTCTCTCACTCTCAGTGATTCCCTATCGATCTCTGTCAGTGATTCCCATTTTCTCTCTCAGTGATTCCCAGTCTCACCCAGTGATTCCCAGTCTCTCTCTCTCTCTCTCTCTCTCAGTGATTCCCAGTCGCTCTCTCTCTCAGTGATTCCCTCTCTCTCTCTCTCTCTCTCACTGATTCCCAATCTCTCTCTCACTGATTCCCAATCTCTCTCTCACTGATTCCCAGTCTCTCTGCATCAGTGATTCCCACTCTCTCTCTCTCAGTGATTCCCAATCTCTCTCTCTCAGTGATTCCCAGTCCCTTTTACTCTCTGATTCCCATTCTCTCTCTCTCTCCCAGTGATTCCAAGTCTCTCTCTCAGTGATTCCCATTTTCTCTCTGTGATTCCCAGTCTCTCCCAGTGATTCCCAATCTCTCTCTCAGTAATTCCCATTTTCTCTCTCAGTGATTCCCAGTTTCTCTCTCAGTGATTCCCAGTCTCTTTCCCAGTGATTCCCAGTCTCTCTCCCAGTGATTCCCAGTCTCTCTCTCTCCAATTGATTCCCTGTCTCTCTCTCTCCCAGTGATTCCCAGTCTCTCTCACTCAGTGATTCCCAGCCTCTCTCTCCCATTGATTCCCAGTCTCTCTCTCTCCCAGTGATTCCCAGTCTCTCTCACTCAGTGATTCCCAGCCTCTCTCTCACAAGTATTCCCCGTCTCTCTCTCTCAGTGATTCCCAGCCTCTCTCTCTCAGTGATTCCCAATCGCTCTCTCTCAGTGATTCCCTCACTCTCTCTCAGCGATTCCCAGTCTCTCTCCCTCAGTGATTCCCAGTCTCTCTCTCTCAGTGATTCCCAGTCCCTTTCACTCTCTGATTCCCATTCTCTCTCTCTCTCCCAGTGATTCCCAGTCTCTCTCTCAGTGATTCCCATTTTCTCTCTCAGTGATTCCCAGTCTCTCACAATGATTCCCAACCTATCTCTCTCTCAGTGATTCCCAGTCTCTCTTTCTCAGTGATTCTCATTTTCTCTCTCAGTGATTCCCAGTCTCTCCCAGTGATTCCCAATCTCTCTCTCAGTAATTCCCATTTTCTCTCTCAGTGATTCCCAGTCACTCTCTCTCTCTCAGTGATTCCCAGTTTCTCTCTCAGTGATTCCCAGTCTCTCTCTCAGTGATTTTCAATCTCTCTCTCTCACTCCCAGTGATTCCCAGTCTCTCTCCCAATGATTCCCAGTCACTCTCTCTCCCATTGATTCCCAGTCTTTCTCTCTCTCCCAGTGATTCCCAGTCTCTCTCTCTCTCTCAGTGATTCCCCGTCCCTTTCACTCTCTGATTCCCATTCTCTCTCTCTCTCCCAGTGATTCCCAGTCTCTCTGTCAGTGATTCCCATTTTCTCTCTCAGTGATTCCCAGTCTCTCCCAGTGATTCCCAATCTCTCTCTCAGTAATTCCCATTTTCTCTCTCAGTGATTCCCAGTTTCTCTCTCAGTGATTCCCAGTCTCTTTCCCAGTGATTCCCAGTCTCTCTCCCAGTGATTCCCAGTCTCTCTCTCTCCCATTGATTCCCAGTCTCTCTCTCTCCCAGTGATTCCCAGTCTCTCTCACTCAGTGATTCCCAGCCTCTCTCTCCCAGTCTCTCTCTCAGTGATTCCCAGTCTCTCTCCCAGTGATTCTCGGTCTCTCTCTCTCTCCCAGTGATTCCCAGTCTCTCTCCCAGTGATTCCCAGTCTCTCTCTCTCCCATTGATTCCCAGTCTCTCTCTCTCAGTGATTCCCAGTCTCTCTCTCTCTCTCAGTGATTCCCAGTTTCTCTCTCAGTGATTCCCAGTCTCTCTCCCAGTGATTCTCAGTCTCTCTCTCTCTCCCAGTGATTCCCAGTCTCTCTCACTCAGTGATACCCAACCTCTCTCTCAGTGATTCCCAGTCTCACCCAGTGATTCCCAGTCTCTCTCTCTCTCTCTCTCTCTCTCTCTCAGTGATTCCCAGTCGCTCTCTCTCTCACTGATTCCCAATCTCTCTCTCACTGATTCCCAATCTCTCTCTCACTGATTCCCAGTCTCTCTCCCTCAGTGATTCCCACTCTCTCTCTCTCAGTGATTCCCAATCTCTCTCTCTCAGTGATTCCCAGTCCCTTTCACTCTCTGATTCCCATTCTCTCTCTCTCTCCCAGTGATTCCTAGTCTCTCTCTCAGTGATTCCCATTTTCTCTCTGTGATTCCCAGACTCTCCCAGTGATTCCCAATCTCTCTCTCAGTAATTCCCATTTTCTCTCTCAGTGATTCCCAGTCTCTCTCTCTCACTCAGTGATTCCCAGTTTCTCTCCCATTGATTCCCAGTCTCTCTCTCTCTCCCAGTGATTCCCAGTATCTCTCTCTATCTCAGTGATTCCCAGTCCCTTTCACTCTCTGATTGCCATTCTCTCTCTCTCTCCCAGTGATTCCCAGTCTCCCTCTCAGTGATTCCCATTTTCTCTCTCAGTGATTCCCAGTCTCTCCCAGTGATTCCCAAACTCTCTCTCAGTAATTCCCATTTTCTCTCTCAGTGATTCCCAGTTTCTCTCTCAGTGATTCCCAGTCTCTCTCCCAGTGATTCCCAGTCTCTCTCTCTCAGTGAGTCCCAGTTTCTCTCTCAGTGATTCCCAGTCTCTCTCCCAGTGATTCTCGGTCTCTCTCCCAGTGATTCCCAGTCTCTCTCTCTCCCATTGATTCCCAGTCTCTCTCTCTCCCAGTTATTCCCAGTCTTTCTCACTCAGTGATTCCCAGCCTCTCTCTCCCAGTGATTCCCAGTCTCTCTCTCTCAGTGATTCCCAGCCTCTCTCTCTCAGTGATTCCCAATCGCTCTCTCTCAGTGATTCCCTCACTCTCTCTCAGCGATTCCCAGTCTCTCTCACTCAGTGATTCCCAGTCTCTCTCTCTCAGTGATTCCCAGCCTCTCTCTCTCAGTGATTCCCAGTCTCTCTCTCTCTCCCAGTGATTCCCAGTCTCTCTCCCAATGATTCCCAGTCTCTCTCTCTCCCATTGATTCCCAGTCTCTCTCTCTCTCCCAGTGATTCCCAGTCTCTCTCTCTCTCTCAGTGATTCCCAGTCCCTTTCACTCTCTGATTCCCATTCTCTCTCTCTCTCCCAGTGATTCCCAGTCTCTCTCTCAGTGATTCCCATTTTCTCTCTCAGTGATTTCCAGTCTCTCCCAGTGATTCCCAATCTCTCTCTCAGTAATTCCCATTTTCTCTCTCAGTGATTCCCAGTCTCTCTCTCTCTCTCAGTGATTCCCAGTTTCTCTCTCAGTGATTCCGAGTCTCTTTCCCAGTGATTCCCAGTCTCACTCCCAGTGATTCCCAGTCTCTCTCTCTCCCATTGATTCCCAGTCTCTCTCCCAATGATTCCCAGTCTCTCTCTCTCCCATTGATTCCCAGTCTATCTCTCTCTCCCAGTGATTCCCAGTCTCTCTCTCTCTCAGTGATTCCCAGTCCCTTTCACTCTCTGATTCCCATTCTCTCTCTCTCTCCCAGTGATTCCCAGTCTCTCTCTCAGTGATTCCCATTTTCTCTCTCAGTGATTCCCAGTCTCTCCCAGTGATTCCCAATCTCTCTCTCAGTAATTCCCATTTTCTCTCTCAGTGATTCCCAGTTTCTCTCTCAATGATTCCCAGTCTCTTTCCCAGTGATTCCCAGTCTCTCTACCAGTGATTCCCAGTCTCTCTCTCTCCCATTGATTCCCAATCTCTCTCTCTCCCAGTGATTCCCAGTCTCTCTCACTCAGTGATTCCAAGCCTCTCTCTCCCAGTGATTCCCAGTCTCTCACTCTCAGTGATTCCCAATCGATCTCTGTCAGTGATTCCCATTTTCTCTTTCAGTGATTCCCAGTCTCACCCAGTGATTCCCAGTCTCTCTTTCTCTCTCTCTCTCTCTCTCAGTGATTCCCAGTCGCTCTCTCTCTCAGTGATTCCCTCTCTCTCTCTCTCTCTCACTGATTCCCAATCTCTCTCTCACTGATTCCCAATCTCTCTCTCACTGATTCCCAGTCTCTCTCCCTCAGTGATTCCCACTCTATCTCTCTCAGTAATTCCCAATCTCTCTCTCTCAGTGATTCCCAGTCCCTTTCACTCTCTGATTCCCATTCTCTCTCTCTCTCCCAGTGATTCCAAGTCTCTCTCTCAGTGATTCCCATTTTCTCTCTGTGATTCCCAGTCTCTCCCAGTGATTCCCAATCTCTCTCTCAGTAATTCCCATTTTCTCTCTCAGTGATTCCCAGTCACTCTCTCTCTCTCAGTGATTCCCGGTTTCTCTCTCAGTGATTCCCAGTCTCTCTCCCAGTGATTCTCAATCTCACTCTCTCACTCCCAGTGATTCCCAGTCTCTCTCCCAATGATTCCCAGTCACTCTCTCTCCCATTGATTCCCAGTCTCTCTCTCTCTCCCAGTGATTCCCAGTCTCTCTCTCTCTCTCAGTGATTCCCAGTCCCTTTCACTCTCTGATTCCCATTCTCTCTCTCTCTCCCAGTGATTCCCAGTCTCTCTCTCAGTGATTCCCATTTTCTCTCTCAGTGATTCCCAGTCTCTCCCAGTGATTCCCAATCTCTCTCTCAGTAATTCCCATTTTCTCTCTCAGTGATTCCCAGTCTCTCTCTCTCTCTCAGTGATTCCCAGTTTCTCTCTCAGTGATTCCGAGTCTCTTTCCCAGTGATTCCCAGTCTCACTCCCAGTGATTCCCAGTCTCTCTCTCTCCCATTGATTCCCAGTCTCTCTCCCAATGATTCCCAGTCTCTCTCTCTCCCATTGATTCCCAGTCTATCTCTCTCTCCCAGTGATTCCCAGTCTCTCTCTCTCTCAGTGATTCCCAGTCCCTTTCACTCTCTGATTCCCATTCTCTCTCTCTCTCCCAGTGATTCCCAGTCTCTCTCTCAGTGATTCCCATTTTCTCTCTCAGTGATTCCCAGTCTCTCCCAGTGATTCCCAATCTCTCTCTCAGTAATTCCCATTTTCTCTCTCAGTGATTCCCAGTTTCTCTCTCAGTGATTCCCAGTCTCTTTCCCAGTGATTCCCAGTCTCTCTCCCAGTGATTCCCAGTCTCTCTCTCTCCCATTGATTCCCAATCTCTCTCTCTCCCAGTGATTCCCAGTCTCTCTCACTCAGTGATTCCAAGCCTCTCTCTCCCAGTGATTCCCAGTCTCTCACTCTCAGTGATTCCCAATCGATCTCTGTCAGTGATTCCCATTTTCTCTTTCAGTGATTCCCAGTCTCACCCAGTGATTCCCAGTCTCTCTCTCTCTCTCTCTCTCTCAGTGATTCCCAGTCGCTCTCTCTCTCAGTGATTCCCTCTCTCTCTCTCTCTCTCACTGATTCCCAATCTCTCTCTCACTGATTCCCAATCTCTCTCTCACTGATTCCCAGTCTCTCTCCCTCAGTGATTCCCACTCTATCTCTCTCAGTGATTCCCAATCTCTCTCTCTCAGTGATTCCCAGTCCCTTTCACTCTCTGATTCCCATTCTCTCTCTCTCTCCCAGTGATTCCAAGTCTCTCTCTCAGTGATTCCCATTTTCTCTCTGTGATTCCCAGTCTCTCCCAGTGATTCCCAATCTCTCTCTCAGTAATTCCCATTTTCTCTCTCAGTGATTCCCAGTCACTCTCTCTCTCTCAGTGATTCCCGGTTTCTCTCTCAGTGATTCCCAGTCTCTCTCCCAGTGATTCTCAATCTCACTCTCTCACTCCCAGTGATTCCCAGTCTCTCTCCCAATGATTCCCAGTCACTCTCTCTCCCATTGATTCCCAGTCTCTCTCTCTCTCCCAGTGATTCCCAGTCTCTCTCTCTCTCTCAGTGATTCCCAGTCCCTTTCACTATCTGATTCCCATTCTCTCTCTCTCTCCCAGTGATTCCCAGTCTCTCTCTCAGTGATTCCCATTTTCTCTCTCAGTGATTCCCAGTCTCTCCCAGTGATTCCCAATCTCTCTCTCAGTAATTATCATTTTCTCTCTCAGTGATTCTCAGTTTCTCTCTCAGTGATTCCCAGTCTCTCCCAGATTCCCAATCTCTCTCTCGCTCAGTGATTCCCAGTCTCTCTCTCTCAGTGATTCCCACTCTCTTTCCCTGTGATTCCCAGTCTCACTCCCAGTGATTCACAGTCTCTCTCTCTCCCATTGATTCCCAGTCTCTCTCTCTCCCAGTGATTCCCAGTCTCTCTCACTCAGTGATTCCCAGCCTCTCTCTCCCAGTGATTCCCAGTCTCTCTTCCTCAGTGATTCCCAGCCTCTCTCTCTCAGTGATTCCCAATCTCTCTCTCAGTAATTCCCATTTTCTCTCTCAGTGATTCCCAGTCACTCTCTCTCTCTCAGTGATTCCCAGTTTCTCTCTCAGTGATTCCCAGTCTCTCTCCCAGTGATTCTCAATCTCTCTCTCTCACTCCCAGTGATTCCCAGTCTCTCTCCCAATGATTCCCAGTCTCTCTCTCTCCCATTGATTCCCAGTCTCTCTCTCTCTCCCAGTGATTCCCAGTATCTCTCTCTCTCTCAGTGATTCCCAGTCCCTTTCACTCTCTGATTGCCATTCTCTCTCTCTCTCCCAGTGATTCCCAGTCTCCCTCTCAGTGATTCCCATTTTCTCTCTCAGTGATTCCCAGTCTCTCCCAGTGATTCCCAATCTCTCTCTCAGTAATTCCCATTTTCTCTCTCAGTGATTCCCAGTTTCTCTCTCAGTGATTCCCAGTCTCTCTCCCAGTGATTCCCAGTCTCTCTCTCTCAGTGAGTCCCAGTTTCTCTCTCAGTGATTCCCAGTCTCTCTCCCAGTGATTCTCGGTCTCTCTCCCAGTGATTCCCAGTCTCTCTCTCTCCCAGTTATTCCCAGTCTTTCTCACTCAGTGATTCCCAGCCTCTCTCTCCCAGTGATTCCCAGTCTCTCTCTCTCTCAGTGATTCCCAGCCTCTCTCTCTCAGTGATTCCCAATCGCTCTCTCTCAGTGATTCCCTCACTCTCTCTCAGCGATTCCCAGTCTCTCTCACTCAGTGATTCCCAGTCTCTCTGTCTCAGTGATTCCCAGCCTCTCTCTCTCAGTGATTCCCAGTCTCTCTCTCTCTCCCAGTGATTCCCAGTCTCTCTCCCAATGATTCCCAGTCTCTCTCTCTCCCATTGATTCCCAGTCTCTCTCTCTCTCCCAGTGATTCCCAGTCTCTCTCTCTCTCTCAGTGATTCCCAGTCCCTTTCACTCTCTGATTCTCATTCTCTCTCTCTCTCCCAGTGATTCCCAGTCTCTCTCTCAGTGATTCCCATTTTCTCTCTCAGTGATTTCCAGTCTCTCCCAGTGATTCCCAATCTCTCTCTCAGTAATTCCCATTTTCTCTCTCAGTGATTCCCAGTCTCTCTCTCTCTCTCAGTGATTCCCAGTTTCTCTCTCAGTGATTCCCAGTCTCTTTCCCAGTGATTCCCAGTCTCACTCCCAGTGATTCCCAGTCTCTCTCTCTCCAATTGATTCCCAGTCTCTCTCCCAATGATTCCCAGTCTCTCTCTCTCCCATTGATTCCCAGTCTATCTCTCTCTCCCAGTGATTCCCAGTCTCTCTCTCTCTCAGTGATTCCCAGTCCCTTTCACTCTCTGATTCCCATTCTCTCACTCTCTCCCAGTGATTCCCAGTCTCTCTCTCAGTGATTCCCATTTTCTCTCTCAGTGATTCCCAGTCTCTCCCAGTGATTCCCAATCTCTCTCTCAGTAATTCCCATTTTCTCTCTCAGTGATTCCCAGTTTCTCTCTCAGTGATTCCCAGTCTCTTTCCCAGTGATTCCCAGTCTCTCTCCCAGTGATTCCCAGTCTCTTTCTCTCCCATTGATTCCCAATCTCTCTCTCTCCCAGTGATTCCCAGTCTCTCTCACTCAGTGATTCCAAGCCTCTCTCTCCCATTGATTCCCAGTCTCTCTCTCTCCCAGTGATTCCCAGTATCTCTCTCTCTCTCAGTGATTCCCATTTTCTCTTTCAGTGATTCCCATTCTCTCTCTCTCTCCCAGTGATTTCCAGTCTCTCTCTCTCAGTGATTCCCATTTTCTCTCTCAGTGATTCCCAGTCTCTCCCAGTGATTCCCAATCTCTCTCTCAGTAATTCCCATTTTCTCTCTCAGTGATTCCCAGTTTCTCTCTCAGTGATTCCCAGTCTCTCTCCCAGTGATTCTCGGTCTCTCTCCCAGTGATTCCCAGTCTCTCTCTCTCCCATTGATTCACAGTCTCTCTCTCTCCCAGTGATTCCCAGTCTTTCTCACTCAGTGATTCCCAGCCTCTCTCTCCCAGTGATTCCCAGTCTCTCTCTCTCAGTGATTCCCAGCCTCTCTCTCTCAGTGATTCCCAATCGCTCTCTCTCAGTGATTCCCTCTCTCTCTCTCAGTGATTCCCAGTCTCCCTCTCTCAGTGATTCCCAGTCTCTCTCTCTCAGTGATTCCAAGTCTCTCCCAATGATTCCCACTCTCTCTCTCAGTAATTCCCATTTTCTCTCTCAGTGATTCCCAGTCTCTCCCAGTACTTCCCAGTCTCTCTCTCTCTCTGTGATTCCCATTTTCTCTCTCAGTGATTCCCAGTTTCACCCAGTGATTCCCAGTCTCTCTCTCAGTGATTCCCACTCTCTCTCTCTCTCAGTGATTCCCAATCTCTCTCTCTCAGTGATTCCCAGTCCCTTTCACTCTCTGATTCCCATTCTCTCTCTCTCTCCCAGTGATTCCCAGTCTCTCTCTCAGTGATTCCCATTTTCTCTCTCAGTGATTCCCAGTCTCTCCCAATGATTCCCAATCTCTCTCTAAATGAATCCCAATCTCTCTCTCAGTGATTCCCAGTCTCTCTTTCTCAGTGATTCTCATTTTCTCTCTCAGTGATTCCCAGTCTCTCCCAGATTCCCAATCTCTCTCTCGCTCAGTGATTCCCAGTCTCTCTCTCTCAGTGATTCCCACTCTCTTTCCCTGTGATTCCCAGTCTCACTCCCAGTGATTCACAGTCTCTCTCTCTCCCATTGATTCCCAGTCTCTCTCTCTCCCAGTGATTCCCAGTCTCTCTCACTCAGTGATTCCCAGCCTCTCTCTCCCAGTGATTCCCAGTCTCTCTCCCTCAGTGATTCCCAGCCTCTCTCTCTCAGTGATTCCCAATCTCTCTCTCTCAGTGATTCCCAGTCCCTTTCACTCTCTGATTCCAATTCTCTCTCTCTCTCCCAGTGATTCCAAGTCTCTCTCTCAGTGATTCCCATTTTTTCTCTGTGATTCCCAGTCTCTCCCAGTGATTCCCAATCTCTCTCTCAGTAATTCCCATTTTCTCTCTCAGTGATTCCCAGTCACTCTCTCTCTCTCAGTGATTCCCAGTTTCTCTCTCAGTGATTCCCAGTCTCTCTCCCAGTGATTCTCAATCTCTCTCTCTCACTCCCAGTGATTCCCAGTCTCTCTCCCAATGATTCCCAGTCTCTCTCTCTCCCATTGATTCCCAGTCTCTCTCTCTCTCCCAGTGATTCCCAGTATCTCTCTCTCTCTCAGTGATTCCCAGTCCCTTTCACTCTCTGATTGCCATTCTCTCTCTCTCTCCCAGTGATTCCCAGTCTCCCTCTCAGTGATTCCCATTTTCTCTCTCAGTGATTCCCAGTCTCTCCCAGTGATTCCCAATCTCTCTCTCAGTAATTCCCATTTTCTCTCTCAGTGATTCCCAGTTTCTCTCTCAGTGATTCCCAGTCTCTCTCCCAGTGATTCCCAGTCTCTCTCTCTCAGTGAGTCCCAGTTTCTCTCTCAGTGATTCCCAGTCTCTCTCCCAGTGATTCTCGGTCTCTCTCCCAGTGATTCCCAGTCTCTCTCTCTCCCATTGATTCCCAGTCTCTCTCTCTCCCAGTTATTCCCAGTCTTTCTCACTCAGTGATTCCCAGCCTCTCTCTCCCAGTGATTCCCAGTCTCTCTCTCTCAGTGATTCCCAGCCTCTCTCTCTCAGTGATTCCCAATCGCTCTCTCTCAGTGATTCCCTCACTCTCTCTCAGCGATTCCCAGTCTCTCTCACTCAGTGATTCCCAGTCTCTCTCTCTCTCAGTGATTCCCAGCCTCTCTCTCTCAGTGATTCCCAGTCTCTCTCTCTCTCCCAGTGATTCCCAGTCTCTCTCCCAATGATTCCCAGTCTCTCTCTCTCCCATTGATTCCCAGTCTCTCTCTCTCTCCCAGTGATTCCCAGTCTCTCTCTCTCTCTCAGTGATTCCCAGTCCCTTTCACTCTCTGATTCCCATTCTCTCTCTCTCTCCCAGTGATTCCCAGTCTCTCTCTCAGTGATTCCCATTTTCTCTCTCAGTGATTCCCAGTCTCTCCCAGTGATTCCCAATCTCTCTCTCAGTAATTCCCATTTTCTCTCTCAGTGATTCCCAGTCTCTCTCTCTCTCTCAGTGATTCCCAGTTTCTCTCTCAGTGATTCCCAGTCTCTTTCCCAGTGATTCCCAGTCTCACTCCCAGTGATTCCCAGTCTCTCTCACTCCCAGTGATTCCCAGTCTCTCTCCCAATGATTCCCAGTCTCTCTCTCTCCCATTGATTCCCAGTCTCTCTCTCTCTCCCAGTGATTCCCAGTATCTCTCTCTCTCTCAGTGATTCCCAGTCCCTTTCACTCTCTGATTCCCATTCTCTCTCTCTCTCCCAGTGATTCCCAGTCTCTCTCTCAGTGATTCCCATTTTCTCTCTCAGTGATTCCCAGTCTCTCCCAGTGATTCCCAATCTCTCTCTCAGTAATTCCCATTTTCTCTCTCAGTGATTCCCAGTTTCTCTCTCAGTGATTCCCAGTCTCTTTCCCAGTGATTCCCAGTCTCTCTCCCTGTGATTCCCAGTCTCTCTCTCTCCCATTGATTCCCAATCTCTCTCTCTCCCAGTGATTCCCAGTCTCTCTCACTCAGTGATTCCAAGCCTCTCTCTCCCAGTGATTCCCAGTCTCTCACTCTCAGTGATTCCCAATCGATCTCTGTCAGTGATTCCAAATTTTCTCTTTCAGTGATTCCCAGTCTCACCCAGTGATTCCCAGTCTCTCTCTCTCTCTCTCTCTCTCAGTGATTCCCAGTCGCTCTCTCTCTCAGTGATTCCCTCTCTCTCTCTCTCTCTCTCACTGATTCCCAATCTCTCTCTCACTGATTCCCAATCTCTCTCTCACTGATTCCCAGTCTCTCTCCCTCAGTGATTCCCACTCTCTCTCTCTCAGTGATTCCCAATCTCTCTCTCTCAGTGATTCCCAGTCCCTTTCACTCTCTGATTCCCATTCTCTCTCTCTCTCCCAGTGATTCCAAGTCTCTCTCTCAGTGATTCCCATTTTCTCTCTGTGATTCCCAGTCTCTCCCAGTGATTCCCAATCTCTCTCTCAGTAATTCCCATTTTCTCTCTCAGTGATTCCCAGTCACTCTCTCTCTCTCTCAGTGATTCCCGGTTTCTCTCTCAGTGATTCCCAGTCTCTCTCCCAGTGATTCTCAATCTCACTCTCTCACTCCCAGTGATTCCCAGTCTCTCTCCCAATGATTCCCAGTCACTCTCTCTCCCATTGATTCCCAGTCTCTCTCTCACTCCCAGTGATTCCCAGTCACTCTCTCTCTCTCAGTGATTCCCAGTCCCTTTCACTCTCTGATTCCCATTCTCTCTCTCTCTCCCAGTGATTCCCAGTCTCTCTCTCAGTGATTCCCATTTTCTCTCTCAGTGATTCCCAGTCTCTCCCAGTGATTCCCAATCTCTCTCTCAGTAATTATCATTTTCTCTCTCAGTGATTCCCAGTCTCTCTCCCAGTGATTCCCAGTCTCTCTCTCTCCCAGTGATTCCCAGTCTCTCTCACTCAGTGATTCCCAGCCTCTCTCTCTCAGTGATTCCCAGTTTCTCTCTCAGTGATTCCCAGTCTCTCTCCCAGTGATTCTCGGTCTCTCTCTCTCTCCCAGTGATTCCCAGTCTCTCTCCCAGTGATTCCCAGTCTCTCTCTCTCCCATTGATTTCCAGTCTCTCCCTCTCCCAGTGATTCCCGGTTTCTCTCACTCAGCGATTCCCAGCCTCTCTCTCCCAGTGATTCCCAATCTCTCTCTCTCAGTGATTCCCAGCCTCTCTCTCTCAGTGATTCCCAGTCTCTCTCCCTCAGTGATTCCCTCACTCTCTCTCAGCGATTCCCAGTCTCTCTCACTCAGTGATTCCCAGTCTCTCTCTCTCAGTAATTCCCAGTCCCTTTCACTCTCTGATTCCCATTCTCTCTCTCTCTCCCAGTGATTCCCAGTCTCTCTCTCAGTGATTCCCATTTTCTCTCTCAGTGATTCCCAGTCTCTCACAATGATTCCCAATCTCTCTCTCAATGAATCCCAATCTCTCTCTCAGTGATTCCCAGTCTCTCTTTCTCAGTGATTCTCATTTTCTCTCTCAGTGATTCCCAGTCTCTCCCAGTGATTCCCAATCTCTCTCTCGCTCAGTGATTCCCAGTCTCTCTCACTCAGTGATTCCCAGCCTCTCTCTCCCAGTGATTCCCAGTCTCTCTCTCTCAGTGTTTCCCAGCCTCTCTCTCTCAGTGATTCCCAATCGCTCTCTCTCAGTGATTCCCTCACTCTCTCTCAGCGATTCCCAGTCTCTCTCACTCAGTGATTCCCAGTCTCTCTCACTCAGTGATTCCCAGCCTCTCTCTCTCTCAGTGATTCCCAGTATCTCTCTCTCTCTCAGTGATTCCCATTTTCTCTTTCAGTGATTCCCAGTCTCTCACAATGATTCCCAATCTCTCTCTCAATGAATCCCAATCTCTCTCTCAGTGATTCCCAGTCTCTCTTTCTCAGTGATTCTCATTTTCTCTCTCAGTGATTCCCAGTCTCTCTCCCAATGATTCCCAGTCACTCTCTCTCCCATTGATTCCCAGTCTCTCTCTCACTCCCAGTGATTCCCAGTCACTCTCTCTCTCTCAGTGATTCCCAGTCCCTTTCACTCTCTGATTCCCATTCTCTCTCTCTCTCCCAGTGATTCCCAGTCTCTCTCTCAGTGATTCCCATTTTCTCTCTCAGTGATTCCCAGTCTCTCCCAGTGATTCCCAATCTCTCTCTCAGTAATTATCATTTTCTCTCTCAGTGATTCCCAGTCTCTCTCCCAGTGATTCCCAGTCTCTCTCTCTCCCAGTGATTCCCAGTCTCTCTCACTCAGTGATTCCCAGCCTCTCTCTCTCAGTGATTCCCAGTTTCTCTCTCAGTGATTCCCAGTCTCTCTCCCAGTGATTCTCGGTCTCTCTCTCTCTCCCAGTGATTCCCAGTCTCTCTCCCAGTGATTCCCAGTCTCTCTCTCTCCCATTGATTTCCAGTCTCTCCCTCTCCCAGTGATTCCCGGTTTCTCTCACTCAGCGATTCCCAGCCTCTCTCTCCCAGTGATTCCCAATCTCTCTCTCTCAGTGATTCCCAGCCTCTCTCTCTCAGTGATTCCCAGTCTCTCTCCCTCAGTGATTCCCTCACTCTCTCTCAGCGATTCCCAGTCTCTCTCACTCAGTGATTCCCAGTCTCTCTCTCTCAGTAATTCCCAGTCCCTTTCACTCTCTGATTCCCATTCTCTCTCTCTCTCCCAGTGATTCCCAGTCTCTCTCTCAGTGATTCCCATTTTCTCTCTCAGTGATTCCCAGTCTCTCACAATGATTCCCAATCTCTCTCTCAATGAATCCCAATCTCTCTCTCAGTGATTCCCAGTCTCTCTTTCTCAGTGATTCTCATTTTCTCTCTCAGTGATTCCCAGTCTCTCCCAGTGATTCCCAATCTCTCTCTCGCTCAGTGATTCCCAGTCTCTCTCACTCAGTGATTCCCAGCCTCTCTCTCCCAGTGATTCCCAGTCTCTCTCTCTCAGTGTTTCCCAGCCTCTCTCTCTCAGTGATTCCCAATCGCTCTCTCTCAGTGATTCCCTCACTCTCTCTCAGCGATTCCCAGTCTCTCTCACTCAGTGATTCCCAGTCTCTCTCACTCAGTGATTCCCAGCCTCTCTCTCTCTCAGTGATTCCCAGTATCTCTCTCTCTCTCAGTGATTCCCATTTTCTCTTTCAGTGATTCCCATTCTCTCTCTCTCTCCCAGTGATTTCCAGTCTCTCTCTCTCAGTGATTCCCATTTTCTCTCTCAGTGATTCCCAGTCTCTCCCAGTGATTCCCAATCTCTCTCTCGCTCAGTGATTCCCAGTCTCTCTCACTCAGTGATTCCCAGCCTCTCTCTCCCAGTGATTCCCAGTCTCTCTCTCTCAGTGTTTCCCAGCCTCTCTCTCTCAGTGATTCCCAATCGCTCTCTCTCAGTGATTCCCTCACTCTCTCTCAGCGATTCCCAGTCTCTCTCACTCAGTGATTCCCAGTCTCTCTCACTCAGTGATTCCCAGTCTCTCTCTCTCCCAGTGATTCCCAGTATCTCTCTCTCTCTCAGTGATTCCCATTTTCTCTTTCAGTGATTCCCATTCTCTCTCTCTCTCCCAGTGATTTCCAGTCTCTCTCTCTCAGTGATTCCCATTTTCTCTCTCAGTGATTCCCAGTCTCTCCCAGTGATTCCCAATCTCTCTCTCAGTAATTCCCATTTTCTCTCTCAGTGATTCCCAGTTTCTCTCTCAGTGATTCCCAGTCTCTCTCCCAGTGATTCTCGGTCTCTCTCCCAGTGATTCCCAGTCTCTCTCTCTCCCATTGATTCACAGTCTCTCTCTCTCCCAGTGATTCCCAGTCTTTCTCACTCAGTGATTCCCAGCCTCTCTCTCCCAGTGATTCCCAGTCTCTCTCTCTCAGTGATTCCCAGCCTCTCTCTCTCAGTGATTCCCAATCGCTCTCTCTCAGTGATTCCCTCTCTCTCTCTCAGTGATTCCCAGTCTCCCTCTCTCAGTGATTCCCAGTCTCTCTCTCTCAGTGATTCCAAGTCTCTCCCAATGATTCCCACTCTCTCTCTCAGTAATTCCCATTTTCTCTCTCAGTGATTCCCAGTCTCTCCCAGTACTTCCCAGTCTCTCTCTCTCTCTGTGATTCCCATTTTCTCTCTCAGTGATTCCCAGTTTCACCCAGTGATTCCCAGTCTCTCTCTCAGTGATTCCCACTCTCTCTCTCTCTCAGTGATTCCCAATCTCTCTCTCTCAGTGATTCCCAGTCCCTTTCACTCTCTGATTCCCATTCTCTCTCTCTCTCCCAGTGATTCCCAGTCTCTCTCTCAGTGATTCCCATTTTCTCTCTCAGTGATTCCCAGTCTCTCCCAATGATTCCCAATCTCTCTCTAAATGAATCCCAATCTCTCTCTCAGTGATTCCCAGTCTCTCTTTCTCAGTGATTCTCATTTTCTCTCTCAGTGATTCCCAGTCTCTCCCAGATTCCCAATCTCTCTCTCGCTCAGTGATTCCCAGTCTCTCTCTCTCAGTGATTCCCACTCTCTTTCCCTGTGATTCCCAGTCTCACTCCCAGTGATTCACAGTCTCTCTCTCTCCCATTGATTCCCAGTCTCTCTCTCTCCCAGTGATTCCCAGTCTCTCTCACTCAGTGATTCCCAGCCTCTCTCTCCCAGTGATTCCCAGTCTCTCTCCCTCAGTGATTCCCAGCCTCTCTCTCTCAGTGATTCCCAATCTCTCTCTCTCAGTGATTCCCAGTCCCTTTCACTCTCTGATTCCAATTCTCTCTCTCTCTCCCAGTGATTCCAAGTCTCTCTCTCAGTGATTCCCATTTTTTCTCTGTGATTCCCAGTCTCTCCCAGTGATTCCCAATCTCTCTCTCAGTAATTCCCATTTTCTCTCTCAGTGATTCCCAGTCACTCTCTCTCTCTCAGTGATTCCCAGTTTCTCTCTCAGTGATTCCCAGTCTCTCTCCCAGTGATTCTCAATCTCTCTCTCTCACTCCCAGTGATTCCCAGTCTCTCTCCCAATGATTCCCAGTCTCTCTCTCTCCCATTGATTCCCAGTCTCTCTCTCTCTCCCAGTGATTCCCAGTATCTCTCTCTCTCTCAGTGATTCCCAGTCCCTTTCACTCTCTGATTGCCATTCTCTCTCTCTCTCCCAGTGATTCCCAGTCTCCCTCTCAGTGATTCCCATTTTCTCTCTCAGTGATTCCCAGTCTCTCCCAGTGATTCCCAATCTCTCTCTCAGTAATTCCCATTTTCTCTCTCAGTGATTCCCAGTTTCTCTCTCAGTGATTCCCAGTCTCTCTCCCAGTGATTCCCAGTCTCTCTCTCTCAGTGAGTCCCAGTTTCTCTCTCAGTGATTCCCAGTCTCTCTCCCAGTGATTCTCGGTCTCTCTCCCAGTGATTCCCAGTCTCTCTCTCTCCCATTGATTCCCAGTCTCTCTCTCTCCCAGTTATTCCCAGTCTTTCTCACTCAGTGATTCCCAGCCTCTCTCTCCCAGTGATTCCCAGTCTCTCTCTCTCAGTGATTCCCAGCCTCTCTCTCTCAGTGATTCCCAATCGCTCTCTCTCAGTGATTCCCTCACTCTCTCTCAGCGATTCCCAGTCTCTCTCACTCAGTGATTCCCAGTCTCTCTCTCTCTCAGTGATTCCCAGCCTCTCTCTCTCAGTGATTCCCAGTCTCTCTCTCTCTCCCAGTGATTCCCAGTCTCTCTCCCAATGATTCCCAGTCTCTCTCTCTCCCATTGATTCCCAGTCTCTCTCTCTCTCCCAGTGATTCCCAGTCTCTCTCTCTCTCTCAGTGATTCCCAGTCCCTTTCACTCTCTGATTCCCATTCTCTCTCTCTCTCCCAGTGATTCCCAGTCTCTCTCTCAGTGATTCCCATTTTCTCTCTCAGTGATTCCCAGTCTCTCCCAGTGATTCCCAATCTCTCTCTCAGTAATTCCCATTTTCTCTCTCAGTGATTCCCAGTCTCTCTCTCTCTCTCAGTGATTCCCAGTTTCTCTCTCAGTGATTCCCAGTCTCTTTCCCAGTGATTCCCAGTCTCACTCCCAGTGATTCCCAGTCTCTCTCACTCCCAGTGATTCCCAGTCTCTCTCCCAATGATTCCCAGTCTCTCTCTCTCCCATTGATTCCCAGTCTCTCTCTCTCTCCCAGTGATTCCCAGTATCTCTCTCTCTCTCAGTGATTCCCAGTCCCTTTCACTCTCTGATTCCCATTCTCTCTCTCTCTCCCAGTGATTCCCAGTCTCTCTCTCAGTGATTCCCATTTTCTCTCTCAGTGATTCCCAGTCTCTCCCAGTGATTCCCAATCTCTCTCTCAGTAATTCCCATTTTCTCTCTCAGTGATTCCCAGTTTCTCTCTCAGTGATTCCCAGTCTCTTTCCCAGTGATTCCCAGTCTCTCTCCCTGTGATTCCCAGTCTCTCTCTCTCCCATTGATTCCCAATCTCTCTCTCTCCCAGTGATTCCCAGTCTCTCTCACTCAGTGATTCCAAGCCTCTCTCTCCCAGTGATTCCCAGTCTCTCACTCTCAGTGATTCCCAATCGATCTCTGTCAGTGATTCCAAATTTTCTCTTTCAGTGATTCCCAGTCTCACCCAGTGATTCCCAGTCTCTCTCTCTCTCTCTCTCTCTCAGTGATTCCCAGTCGCTCTCTCTCTCAGTGATTCCCTCTCTCTCTCTCTCTCTCTCACTGATTCCCAATCTCTCTCTCACTGATTCCCAATCTCTCTCTCACTGATTCCCAGTCTCTCTCCCTCAGTGATTCCCACTCTCTCTCTCTCAGTGATTCCCAATCTCTCTCTCTCAGTGATTCCCAGTCCCTTTCACTCTCTGATTCCCATTCTCTCTCTCTCTCCCAGTGATTCCAAGTCTCTCTCTCAGTGATTCCCATTTTCTCTCTGTGATTCCCAGTCTCTCCCAGTGATTCCCAATCTCTCTCTCAGTAATTCCCATTTTCTCTCTCAGTGATTCCCAGTCACTCTCTCTCTCTCAGTGATTCCCGGTTTCTCTCTCAGTGATTCCCAGTCTCTCTCCCAGTGATTCTCAATCTCACTCTCTCACTCCCAGTGATTCCCAGTCTCTCTCCCAATGATTCCCAGTCACTCTCTCTCCCATTGATTCCCAGTCTCTCTCTCACTCCCAGTGATTCCCAGTCACTCTCTCTCTCTCAGTGATTCCCAGTCCCTTTCACTCTCTGATTCCCATTCTCTCTCTCTCTCCCAGTGATTCCCAGTCTCTCTCTCAGTGATTCCCATTTTCTCTCTCAGTGATTCCCAGTCTCTCCCAGTGATTCCCAATCTCTCTCTCAGTAATTATCATTTTCTCTCTCAGTGATTCCCAGTCTCTCTCCCAGTGATTCCCAGTCTCTCTCTCTCCCAGTGATTCCCAGTCTCTCTCACTCAGTGATTCCCAGCCTCTCTCTCTCAGTGATTCCCAGTTTCTCTCTCAGTGATTCCCAGTCTCTCTCCCAGTGATTCTCGGTCTCTCTCTCTCTCCCAGTGATTCCCAGTCTCTCTCCCAGTGATTCCCAGTCTCTCTCTCTCCCATTGATTTCCAGTCTCTCCCTCTCCCAGTGATTCCCGGTTTCTCTCACTCAGCGATTCCCAGCCTCTCTCTCCCAGTGATTCCCAATCTCTCTCTCTCAGTGATTCCCAGCCTCTCTCTCTCAGTGATTCCCAGTCTCTCTCCCTCAGTGATTCCCTCACTCTCTCTCAGCGATTTCCAGTCTCTCTCACTCAGTGATTCCCAGTCTCTCTCTCTCAGTAATTCCCAGTCCCTTTCACTCTCTGATTCCCATTCTCTCTCTCTCTCCCAGTGATTCCCAGTCTCTCTCTCAGTGATTCCCATTTTCTCTCTCAGTGATTCCCAGTCTCTCACAATGATTCCCAATCTCTCTCTCAATGAATCCCAATCTCTCTCTCAGTGATTCCCAGTCTCTCTTTCTCAGTGATTCTCATTTTCTCTCTCAGTGATTCCCAGTCTCTCCCAGTGATTCCCAATCTCTCTCTCGCTCAGTGATTCCCAGTCTCTCTCACTCAGTGATTCCCAGCCTCTCTCTCCCAGTGATTCCCAGTCTCTCTCTCTCAGTGTTTCCCAGCCTCTCTCTCTCAGTGATTCCCAATCGCTCTCTCTCAGTGATTCCCTCACTCTCTCTCAGCGATTCCCAGTCTCTCTCACTCAGTGATTCCCAGTCTCTCTCACTCAGTGATTCCCAGCCTCTCTCTCTCTCAGTGATTTCCAGCCTCTCTCTCTCAGTGATTCCCAGTCTCTCTCTCTCTCCCAGTGATTCCCAGTCTCTCTCCCAATGATTCCCAGTCTCTCTCTCTCCCATTGATTCCCAGTCTCTCTCTCTCTCCCAGTGATTCCCAGTCTCTCTCTCTCTCTCAGTGATTCCCAGTCCCTTTCACTCTCTGATTCCCATTCTCTCTCTCTCTCCCAGTGATTCCCAGTCTCTCTCTCAGTGATTCCCATTTTCTCTCTCAGTGATTCCCAATCTCTCCCAGTGATTCCCAATCTCTCTCTCAGTAATTCCCATTTTCTCTCTCAGTGATTCCCAGTCTCTCTCTCTCTCTCAGTGATTCCCAGTTTCTCTCTCAGTGATTCCCAGTCTCTTTCCCAGTGATTCCCTGTCTCACTCCCAGTGATTCCCAGTCTCTCTCTCTCCCATTGATTCCCAGTCTCTCTCCCAATGATTCCCAGTCTCTCTCTCTCCCATTGGTTCCCAGTCTATCTCTCTCTCCCAGTGATTCCCAGTCTCTCTCTCTCTCTCAGTGATTCCCAGTCCCTTTCACTCTCTAATTCCCATTCTCTCTCTCTCTCCCAGTGATTCCCAGTCTCTCTCTCAGTGATACCCATTTTCTCGCTCAGTGATTCCCAGTCTCTCCCAGTGATTCCCATTTTCTCTCTCAGTGATTCCCAGTCTCTCCCAGTGATTCCCAATCTCTCTCTCAGTAATTCCCATTTTCTCTCTCAGTGATTCCCAGTTTCTCTCTCAGTGATTCCCAGTCTCTTTCCCAGTGATTCCCAGTCTCTCTCCCAGTGATTCCCAGTCTCTCTCTCTCCCATTGATTTCCAGTCTCTCTCTCTCCCAGTGATTCCCAGTCTCTCTCACTCAGTGATTCCCAGCCTCTCTCTCCCAGTGATTCCCAGTCTCTCACTCTCAGTGATTCCCAATCGATCTCTGTCAGTGATTCCCATTTTCTCTTTCAGTGATTCCCAGTCTCACCCAGTGATTCCCAGTCTCTCTCTCTCTCTCTCTCTCAGTGATTCCCAGTCGCTCTCTCTCTCTCAGTGATTCCCTCTCTCTCTCTCTCTCTCACTGATTCCCAATCTCTCTCTCACTGATTCCCAATCTCTCTCTCACTGATTCCCAGTCTCTCTCCCTCAGTGATTCCCACTCTCTCTCTCAGTGATTCCCAATCTCTCTCTCTCTCAGTGATTCCCAGTCCCTTTCACTCTCTGATTCCCATTCTCTCTCTCTCTCCCAGTGATTCCAAATCTCTCTCTCAGTGATTCCCATTTTCTCTCTGTGATTCCCAGTCTCTCCCAGTGATTCCCAATCTCTCTCTCAGTAATTCCCATTTTCTCTCTCAGTGATTCCCAGTCTCTCCCAGTGATTCCCAATCTCTCTCAGTAATTATCATTTTCTCTCTCAGTGATTCCCAGTTTCTCTCTCAGTGATTCCCAGTCTCTTTCCCAGTGATTCCCAGTCTCTCTCCCAGTGATTCCCAGTCTCTCTCTCTCCCATTGATTCCCAGTCTCTCTCTCTCCCAGTGATTCCCAGTCTCGCTCACTCAGTGATTCCCAGCCTCTCTCTCCCAGTGATTCCCAGTCTCTCTCTCAGTGATTCCCAGTCTCTCTCCCAGTGATTCTCGGTCTCTCTCTCTCTCCCAGTGATTCCCAGTCTCTCTCCCAGTGATTCCCAGTCTCTCTCTCTCCCATTGATTCCCTGTCTCTCTCTCTCCCAGTGATTCCCAGTCTCTCTCACTCAGTGATTCCCAGCCTCTCTCTCCCAGTGATTCCCAGTCTCTCTCCCTCAGTGATTCCCAGCCTCTCTCTCTCAGTGATTCCCAATCGCTCTCTCTCAGTGATTCCCAGTCCCTTTCACTCTCTGATTCCAATTCTCTCTCTCTCTCCCAGTGATTCCAAGTCTCTCTCTCAGTGATTCCCATTTTCTCTCTGTGATTCCCAGTCACTCTCTCTCTCTCAGTGATTCCCAGTTTCTCTCTCAGTGATTCCCAGTCTCTCTCCCAGTTATTCTCAATCTCTCTCTCTCACTCCCAGTGATTCCCAGTCTCTCTCCCAATGATTCCCAGTCTCTCTCTCTCCCATTGATTCCCAGTCTCTCTCTCTCTCCCAGTGATTCCCAGTATCTCTCTCTCTCTCAGTGATTCCCAGTCCCTTTCACTCTCTGATTCCCATTCTCTCTCTCTCTCCCAGTGATTCCCAGTCTCTCTCTCAGTGATTCCCATTTTCTCTCTCAGTGATTCCCAGTCTCTCCCAGTGATTCCCAATCTCTCCCTCAGTAATTCCCATTTTCTCTCTCAGTGATTCCCAGTCTCTCTCCCAGTGATTCCCAGTCTCTCTCCCAGTGATTCCCAGTCTCTCTCTCTCCCAGTGATTCCCAGTCTCTCTCACTCAGTGATTCCCAGCCTCTCTCTCTCAGTGATTCCCAGTTTCTCTCTCAGTGATTCCCAGTCTCTCTCCCAGTGATTCTCGGTCTCTCTCTCTCTCCCAGTGATTCCCAGTCTCTCTCCCAGTGATTCCCAGTCTCTCTCTCTCCCATTGATTCCCAGTCTCTCTCTCTCCCAGTGATTCCCGGTTTCTCTCACTCAGTGATTCCCAGCCTCTCTCTCCCAGTGATTCCCAGTCTCTCTCTCTCAGTGATTCCCAGCCTCTCTCTCTCAGTGATTCCCAGTCTCTCTCCCTCAGTGATTCCCTCACTCTCTCTCAGCGATTCCCAGTCTCTCTCACTCAGTGATTCCCAGTCTCTCTCTCTCAGTAATTCCCAGTCCCTTTCACTCTCTGATTCCCATTCTCTCTCTCTCTCCCAGTGATTCCCAGTCTCTCTCTCAGTGATTCCCATTTTCTCTCTCAGTGATTCCCAGTCTCTCACAATGATTCCCAATCTCTCTCTCAATGAATCCCAATCTCTCTCTCAGTGATTCCCAGTCTCTCTTTCTCAGTGATTCTCATTTTCTCTCTCAGTGATTCCCAGTCTCTCCCAGTGATTCCCAATCTCTCTCTCGCTCAGTGATTCCCAGTCTCTCTCACTCAGTGATTCCCAGCCTCTCTCTCCCAGTGATTCCCAGTCTCTCTCTCTCAGTGATTCCCAGCCTCTCTCTCTCAGTGATTCCCAATCGCTCTCTCTCAGTGATTCCCTCACTCTCTCTCAGCGATTCCCAGTCTCTCTCACTCAGTGATTCCCTGTCTCTCTCACTCAGTGATTCCCAGCCTCTCTCTCTCTCAGTGATTCCCAGCCTCTCTCTCTCAGTGATTCCCAGTCTCTCTCTCTCTCCCAGTGATTCCCAGTCTCTCTCCCAATGATTCCCAGTCTCTCTCTCTCCCATTGATTCCCAGTCTCTCTCTCTCTCTCAGTGATTCCCAGTCCCTTTCACTCTCTGATTCCCATTCTCTCTCTCTCTCCCAGTGATTCCCAGTCTCTCTCTCAGTGATTCCCATTTTCTCTCTCAGTGATTCCCAGTCTCTCCCAGTGATTCCCAATCTCTCTCTCAGTAATTCCCATTTTCTCTCTCAGTGATTCCCAGTCTCTCTCTCTCTCTCAGTGATTCCCAGTTTCTCTCTCAGTGATTCCCAGTCTCCTTCCCAGTGATTCCCAGTCTCACTCACAGTGATTCCCAGTCTCTCTCTCCCATTGATTCCCAGTCTCTCTCCCAATGATTTCCAGTCTCTCTCTCTCCCATTGATTCCCAGTCTATCTCTCTCTCCCAGTGATTCCCTGTCTCTCTCTCTCTCTCTCTCAGTGATTCCCAGTCCCTTTCACTCTCTGATTCCCATTCTCTCTCTCTCTCTCCCAGTGATTCCCAGTCTCTCTCTCAGTGATTCCCATTTTCTCCTCAGTGATTCCCAGTCTCTCCCAGTTATTCCCAATCTCTCTCTCAGTAATTCCCATTTTCTCTCTCAGTGATTCCCAGTTTCTCTCTCAGTGATTCCCAGTCTCTTTCCCAGTGATTCCCAGTCTCTCTCCCAGTGATTCCCAGTCTCTCTCTCTCCCATTGATTCCCAGTCTCTCTCTCTCCCAGTGATTCCCAGTCTCTCTCACTCAGTGATTCCCAGCCTCTCTCTCCCAGTGATTCCCAGTCTCTCACTCTCAGTGATTCCCAATCGATCTCTCTCAGTGATTCCCAGTTTCTCTCTCAGTGATTCCCAGTCTCTTTCCCAGTGATTCCCAGTCTCTCTCCCTGTGATTCCCAGTCTCTCTCTCTCCCATTGATTCCCAGCCTCTCTCTCTCAGTGATTCCCAGTTTCTCTCTCAGTGATTCCCAGTCTCTCTCCCAGTGATTCTCGGTCTCTCTCTCTCTCCCAGTGATTCCCAGTCTCTCTCCCAGTGATTCCCAGTCTCTCTCTCTCCCATTGATTCCCAGTCTCTCTCTCTCCCAGTGATTCCCAGTCTCTCTCACTCAGTGATTCCCAGCCTCTCTCTCCCAGTGATTCCCAGTCTCTCTCTCTCAGTGATTCCCAGCCTCTCTCTCTCAGTGATTCCCAGTCTCTCTCCCTCAGTGATTCCCTCACTCTCTCTCAGCGATTCCCAGTCTCTCTCACTCAGTGATTCCCAGTCTCTCTCTCTCAGTAATTCCAAGTCCCTTTCACTCTCTGATTCCCATTCTCTCTCTCTCTCCCAGTGATTCCCAGTCTCTCTCTCAGTGATTCCCATTTTCTCTCTCAGTGATTCCCAGTCTCTCACAATGATTCCCAATCTCTCTCTCAATGAATCCCAATCTCTCTCTCAGTGATTCCCAGTCTCTCTTTCTCAGTGATTCTCATTTTCTCTCTCAGTGATTCCCAGTCTCTCCCAGTGATTCCCAATCTCTCTCTCGCTCAGTGATTCCCAGTCTCTCTCACTCAGTGATTCCCAGCCTCTCTCTCCCAGTGATTCCCAGTCTCTCTCTCTCAGTGATTCCCAGCCTCTCTCTCTCAGTGATTCCCAATCGCTCTCTCTCAGTGATTCCCTCACTCTCTCTCAGCGATTCCCAGTCTCTCTCACTCAGTGATTCCCAGTCTCTCTCACTCAGTGATTCCCAGCCTCTCTCTCTCTCAGTGATTCCCAGCCTCTCTCTCTCAGTGATTCCCAGTCTCTCTCTCTCTCCCAGTGATTCCCAGTCTCTCTCCCAATGATTCCCAGTCTCTCTCTCTCCCATTGATTCCCAGTCTCTCTCTCTCTCTCAGTGATTCCCGGTCCCTTTCACTCTCTGATTCCCATTCTCTCTCTCTCTCCCAGTGATTCCCAGTCTCTCTCTCAGTGATTCCCATTTTCTCTCTCAGTGATTCCCAGTCTCTCCCAGTGATTCCCAATCTCTCCCTCAGTAATTCCCATTTTCTCTCCCAGTGATTCCCAGTCTCTCTCCCAGTGATTCCCAGTCTCTCTCTCTCCCAGTGATTCCCAGTCTCTCTCACTCAGTGATTCCCAGCCTCTCTCTCTCAGTGATTCCCAGTTTCTCTCTCAGTGATTCCCAGTCTCTCTCCCAGTGATTCTCGGTCTCTCTCTCTCTCCCAGTGATTCCCAGTCTCTCTCCCAGTGATTCCCAGTCTCTCTCTCTCCCATTGATTCCCAGTCTCTCTCTCTCCCAGTGATTCCCGGTTTCTCTCACTCAGTGATTCCCAGCCTCTCTCTCCCAGTGATTCCCAGTCTCTCTCTCTCAGTGATTCCCAGCCTCTCTCTCTCAGTGATTCCCAGTCTCTCTCCCTCAGTGATTCCCTCACTCTCTCTCAGCGATTCCCAGTCTCTCTCACTCAGTGATTCCCAGTCTCTCTCTCTCAGTAATTCCCAGTCCCTTTCACTCTCTGATTCCCATTCTCTCTCTCTCTCCCAGTGATTCCCAGTCTCTCTCTCAGTGATTCCCATTTTCTCTCTCAGTGATTCCCAGTCTCTCACAATGATTCCCAATCTCTCTCTCAATGAATCCCAATCTCTCTCTCAGTGATTCCCAGTCTCTCTTTCTCAGTGATTCTCATTTTCTCTCTCAGTGATTCCCAGTCTCTCCCAGTGATTCCCAATCTCTCTCTCGCTCAGTGATTCCCAGTCTCTCTCACTCAGTGATTCCCAGCCTCTCTCTCCCAGTGATTCCCAGTCTCTCTCTCTCAGTGATTCCCAGCCTCTCTCTCTCAGTGATTCCCAATCGCTCTCTCTCAGTGATTCCCTCACTCTCTCTCAGCGATTCCCAGTTTCTCTCACTCAGTGATTCCCAGTCTCTCTCACTCAGTGATTCCCAGCCTCTCTCTCTCTCAGTGATTCCCAGCCTCTCTCTCTCAGTGATTCCCAGTCTCTCTCTCTCTCCCAGTGATTCCCAGTCTCTCCCCCAATGATTCCCAGTCTCTCTCTCTCCCATTGATTCCCAGTCTCTCTCTCTCTCTCAGTGATTCCCAGTCCCTTTCACTCTCTGATTCCCATTCTCTCTCTCTCTCCCAGTGATTCCCAGTCTCTCTCTCAGTGATTCCCATTTTCTCTCTCAGTGATTCCCAGTCTCTCCCAGTGATTCCCAATCTCTCTCTCAGTAATTCCCATATTCTCTCTCAGTGATTCCCAGTCTCTCTCTCTCTCTCAGTGATTCCCAGTTTCTCTCTCAGTGATTCCCAGTCTCCTTCCCAGTGATTCCCAGTCTCACTCACAGTGATTCCCAGTCTCTCTCTCCCATTGATTCCCAGTCTATCTCTCTCTCCCAGTCATTCCCTGTCTCTCTCTCTCTCTCAGTGATTCCCAGTCCCTTTCACTCTCTGATTCCCATTCTCTCTCTCTCTCCCAGTGATTCCCAGTCTCTCTCTCAGTGATTCCCATTTTCTCTCTCAGTGATTCCCAGTCTCTCCCAGTTATTCCCAATCTCTCTCTCAGTAATTCCCATTTTCTCTCTCAGTGATTCCCAGTTTCTCTCTCAGTGATTCCCAGTCTCTTTCCCAGTGATTCCCAGTCTCTCTCCCAGTGATTCCCAGTCTCTCTCTCTCCCATTGATTCCCAGTCTCTCTCTCTCCCAGTGATTCCCAGTCTCTCTCACTCAGTGATTCCCAGCCTCTCTCTCCCAGTGATTCCCAGTCTCTCACTCTCAGTGATTCCCAATCGATCTCTCTCAGTGATTCCCAGTTTCTCTCTCAGTGATTCCCAGTCTCTTTCCCAGTGATTCCCAGTCTCTCTCCCTGTGATTCCCAGTCTCTCTCTCTCCCATTGATTCCTAGCCTCTCTCTCTCAGTGATTCCCAGTTTCTCTCTCAGTGATTCCCAGTCTCTCTCCCAGTGATTCTCGGTCTCTCTCTCTCTCCCAGTGATTCCCAGTCTCTCTCCCAGAGATTCCCAGTCTCTCTCTCTCCCATTGATTCCCAGTCTCTCTCTCTCCCAGTGATTCCCAGTCTCTCTCACTCAGTGATTCCCAGCCTCTCTCTCCCAGTGATTCCCAGTCTCTCTCTCTCAGTGATTCCCAGCCGCTCTCTCTCAGTGATTCCCAATCGCTCTCTCTCAGTGATTCCCTCACTCTCTCTCAGCGATTCCCAGTCTCTCTCACTCAGTGATTCCCAGTCTCTCTCTCTCAGTGATTCCCAGTCCCTTTCACTCTCTG
Organism: Pristiophorus japonicus; assembly: GCF_044704955.1. NCBI lineage: Eukaryota > Metazoa > Chordata > Chondrichthyes > Pristiophoridae > Pristiophorus > Pristiophorus japonicus. Next base: position 164,641,665 of record NC_091986.1, on the reverse strand, counting down.
ATTCCCATTCTCTCTCCCTCTCCCAGTGATTCCCAGTCTCTCTCTCAGTGATTCCCATTTTCTCTCTCAGTGATTCCCAGTCTCTCACAATGATTCCCAATCTCTCTCTCAATGAATCCCAATCTCTCTCTCAGTGATTCCCAGTCTCTCTTTCTCAGTGATTCTCATTTTCTCTCTCAGTGATTCCCAGTCTCTCCCAGTGATTCCCAATCTCTCTCTCGCTCAGTGATTCCCAGTCTCTCTCACTCAGTGATTCCCAGCCTCTCTCTCCCAGTGATTCCCAGTCTCTCTCTCTCAGTGATTCCCAGCCTCTCTCTCTCAGTGATTCCCAATCGCTCTCTCTCAGTGATTCCCTCACTCTCTCTCAGCGATTCCCAGTCTCTCTCACTCAGTGATTCCCAGTCTCTCTCACTCAGTGATTCCCAGCCTCTCTCTCTCTCAGTGATTCCCAGCCTCTCTCTCTCAGTGATTCCCAGTCTCTCTCTCTCTCTCAGTGATTCCCAGTTTCTCTCTCAGTGATTCCCAGTCTCTCTCCCAGTGTTTCTCAGTCTCTCTCTCTCTCACAGTGATTCCCAGTCTCTCTCTCTCCCATTGATTCCCAGTCTCTCTCTCTCCCAGTGATTCCCAGTCTCTCTCACTCAGTGATTCACAGTCTCTCTCTCTCACTGATTCGCAAAGAGAAAGAGATACTGGGAAAAACAGGGAAGAAATTGAGAATCACTTGGAGAGACTGGTGACAGAGAGAGAGACTGGGTATCACTCAGAAATATTGGGAATCAATGAAAGAGAGAGATTGGGAATCAGATTTATTCCCAGTCTCTCTCTCAGTGATTTGAAGTCTGTCTCTGTGAATCCAGTTTCTCTCAGCGCTTCCCAATCTCTCTCTCTCTCTCTCGCCCATTCCTGATCTCGGTGATACCCAGTCTGTCTCTTATTGATTCCCAATTGCTTTCTCAGTGATTCCAAAACTTTCTCGGTAATTCCTAGTCTTTCCCACTATATGATTCCCAGTCTCTGTCTCAGTGATTCCCAGTCCATGTCTCTCTCTGATTCCCATTCTCTCTCTCTCTCTGATTCCCAGTCTCTCTCTCTCAGTGATTCCCAATCGCTCTCTGTCAGTGATTCCCAGTCTCTCTCCCAGTGATTCCCAGTCTCTCTCTCTCCCATTGATTCCCAGTCTCTCTCTCTCCCAGTGATTCCCAGTCTCTCTCACTCAGTGATTCCCAGCCTCTCTCTCCCAGTGATTCCCAGTCTCTCTCTCAGTGATTCCCAGTCTCTCTCCCAGTGATTCCCAGTCTCTCTCTCTCCCATTGATTCCCAGTCTCTCTCTCTCCCAGTGATTCCCAGTCTCTCTCTCAGTGATTCCCAGTCTCTCTCCCAGTGATTCCCAGTCTCTCTCACTCAGTGATTCCCAGTCTCTCTCTCTCACTGATTCGCAAAGAGAAAGAGATACTGGGAAAAACAGGGAAGAAATTGAGAATCACTTAGAGAGACTGGTGACAGAGAGAGAGACTGGGTATCACTCAGAAATATTGGGAATCAATGAAAGAGAGAGATTGGGAATCAGATTTATTCCCAGTCTCTCTCTCAGTGATTTGAAGTCTGTCTCTGTGAATCCAGTTTCTCTCAGCGCTTCCCAATCTCTCTCTCTCTCTCTCGCCCATTCCTGATCTCGGTGACACCCAGTCTATCTCTTATTGATTCCCAATTGCTTTCTCAGTGATTCCAAAACTTTCTTGGTAATTCCTAGTCTTTCCCACTATATGATTCCCAGTCTCTCTCCCATTGATTCCCAGTCTCTCTCTCTCTCAGCGATTCCCAGCTTCTCCCTCTCAGTGATTCCCAATCGCTCTCGCTCAGTGATTCCCTCACTCTCTCTCAGCGATTCCCAGTCTCTCTCACTCAGTGATTCCCAGTCTCTCTCACTCAGTGATTCCCAGCCTCTCTCTCTCTCAGTGATTCCCAGCCTCTCTCTCTCAGTGATTCCCAGTCTCTCTCTCTCTCTCAGTGATTCCCAGTTTCTCTCTCAGTGATTCCCAGTCTCTCTCCCAGTGTTTCTCAGTCTCTCTCTCTCTCACAGTGATTCCCAGTCTCTCTCTCTCCCATTGATTCCCAGTCTCTCTCTCTCCCAGTGATTCCCAGTCTCTCTCACTCAGTGATTCCCAGTCTCTCTCTCTCACTGATTCGCAAAGAGAAAGAGATACTGGGAAAAACAGGGAAGAAATTGAGAATTACTTAGAGAGACTGGTGACAGAGAGAGAGACTGGGTATCACTCAGAAATATTGGGAATCAATGAAAGAGAGAGATTGGGAATCAGATTTATTCCCAGTCTCTCTCTCAGTGATTTGAAGTCTGTCTCTGTGAATCCAGTTTCTCTCAGCGCTTCCCAATCTCTCTCTCTCTCTCTCGCCCATTCCTGATCTCGGTGACACCCAGTCTATCTCTTATTGATTCCCAATTGCTTTCTCAGTGATTCCAAAACTTTCTTGGTAATTCCTAGTCTTTCCCACTATATGATTCCCAGTCTCTCTCCCATTGATTCCCAGTCTCTCTCTCTCTCAGCGATTCCCAGCTTCTCCCTCTCAGTGATTCCCAATCGCTCTCGCTCAGTGATTCCCTCACTCTCTCTCAGCGATTCCCAGTCTCTCTCACTCAGTGATTCCCAGTCTCTCTCACTCAGTGATTCCCAGCCTCTCTCTCTCTCAGTGATTCCCAGCCTCTCTCTCTCAGTGATTCCCAGTCTCTCTCTCTCTCTCAGTGATTCCCAGTTTCTCTCTCAGTGATTCCCAGTCTCTCTCCCAGTGTTTCTCAGTCTCTCTCTCTCTCACAGTGATTCCCAGTCTCTCTCTCTCCCATTGATTCCCAGTCTCTCTCTCTCCCAGTGATTCCCAGTCTCTCTCACTCAGTGATTCCCAGTCTCTCTCTCTCACTGATTCGCAAAGAGAAAGAGATACTGGGAAAAACAGGGAAGAAATTGAGAATTACTTAGAGAGACTGGTGACAGAGAGAGAGACTGGGTATCACTCAGAAATATTGGGAATCAATGAAAGAGAGAGATTGGGAATCAGATTTATTCCCAGTCTCTCTCTCAGTGATTTGAAGTCTGTCTCTGTGAATCCAGTTTCTCTCAGCGCTTCCCAATCTCTCTCTCTCTCTCTCGCCCATTCCTGATCTCGGTGATACCCAGTCTGTCTCTTATTGATTACCAATTGCTTTCTCAGTGATTCCAAAACTTTCTCGGTAATTCCTAGTCTTTCCCACTATATGATTCCCAGTCTCTGTCTCAGTGATTCCCAGTCCATGTCTCTCTCTGATTCCCATTCTCTCTCTCTCTCTGATTCCCAGTCTCTCTCTCTCAGTGATTCCCAATCGCTCTCTGTCAGTGATTCCCAGTCTCTCACTCAGTGATTCCCAGTCTCTCTCACTCAGTGATTCCCAGTCCCTTTCACTCTCTGATTCCCATTCTCTCTCTCTCTCCCAGTGATTCCCAGTTTCTCTCTCAGTGATTCCCATTTTCTCTCTCAGTGATTCCCAGTCTCTCCCAATGATTCCCAATCTCTCTCTCAATGAATCCCAATCTCTCTCTCAGTGATTCCCAGTCTCTCTTTCTCAGTGATTCTCATTTTCTCTCTCAGTGATTCCCAGTCTCTCCCAGTGATTCCCAATCTCTCTCTCGCTCAGTGATTCCCAGTCTCTCTCACTCAGTGATTCCCAGCCTCTCTCTCCCAGTGATTCCCAGTCTCTCTCTCTCTCCCATTGATTCCCAGTCTCTCTCTCTCCCAGTGATTCCCAGTCTCTCTCACTCAGTGATTCCCAGCCTCTCTCTCTCAGCGATTCCCAGCTTCTCTCTCTCAGTGATTCCCAATCGCTCTCGCTCAGTGATTCCCTCACTCTCTCTCAGCGATTCCCAGTCTCTCTCATTCAGTGATTCCCAGTCTCTCTCTCTCTCAGTGATTCCCAGTCTCCCTCTCTCAGTGATTCCCAGTCTCTCTCTCTCAGTGATTCCAAGTCTCTCCCAATGATTCCCACTCTCTCTCTCAGTAATTCCCATTTTCTCTCTCAGTGATTCCCAGTCTCTCCCAGTACTTCCCAGTCTCTCTCTCTCTCAGTGATTCCCATTTTCTCTCTCAGTGATTCCCAGTTTCACCCAGTGATTCCCAGTCTCTCTCTCAGTGATTCCACTCTCTCTCTCTCTCAGTGATTCCCAATCTCTCTCTCTCAGTGATTCCCAGTCCCTTTCACTCTCTGATTCCCATTCTCTCTCTCTCTCCCAGTGATTCCCAGTCTCTCTCTCAGTGATTCCCATTTTCTCTCTCAGTTATTCCCAGTCTCTCCCAGTACTTCCCAGTCTCTCTCTCTCTCAGTGATTCCCAATCTCTCTCTCTCAGTGATTCCCAGTCTCTCTCTCTCTCCCAGTGATTCCCAGTCTCTCTCTCTCTCTCAGTGATTCCCAGTCCCTTTCACTCTCTGATTCCCATTCTCTCTCTCTCTCCCAGTGATTCCCAGTCTCTCTCTCAGTGATTCCCATTTTCTCTCTCAGTGATTCCCAGTCTCTCCCAGTGATTCCCAATCTCTCTCTCAGTAATTCCCATTTTCTCTCCCAGTGATTCCCAGTCTCTCTCTCTCCCATTGATTCCCAGTCTCTCTCTCTCCCAGTGATTCCCAATCGCTCTCGCTCAGTGATTCCCTCACTCTCTCTCAGCGATTCCCAGTCTCTCTCATTCAGTGATTCCCAGTCTCTCTCTCTCTCAGTGATTCCCAGTCTCCCTCTCTCAGTGATTCCCAGTCTCTCTCTCTCAGTGATTCCAAGTCTCTCCCAGTGATTCCCAGTCTCTCTCCCTCAGTGATTCCCAGCCTCTCTCTCTCAGTGATTCCCAATCGCTCTCTCTCGGTGATTCCCAGTCCCTTTCACTCTCTGATTCCAATTCTCTCTCTCTCTCCCAGTGATTCCAAGTCTCTCTCTCAGTGATTCCCATTTTCTCTCTGTGATTCCCAGTCTCTCCCAGTGATTCCCAATCTCTCTCTCAGTAATTCCCATTTTCTCTCTCAGTGATTCCCAGTCACTCTCTCTCTCTCAGTGATTCCCAGTTTCTCTCTCAGTGATTCCCAGTCTCTCTCCCAGTGATTCTCAATCTCTCTCTCTCACTCCCAGTGATTCCCAGTCTCTCTCCCAATGATTCCCAGTCTCTCTCTCTCCCATTGATTCCCAGTCTCTCTCTCTCTCCCAGTGATTCCAAGTATCTCTCTCTCTCTCAGTGATTCCCAGTCCCTTTCACTCTCTGATTCCCATTCTCTCTCTCTCTCCCAGTGATTCCCAGTCTCTCTCTCAGTGATTCCCATTTTCTCTCTCAGTGATTCCCAGTCTCTCCCAGTGATTCCCAATCTCTCTCTCAGTAATTCCCATTTTCTCTCTCAGTGATTCCCAGTTTCTCTCTCAGAGATTCCCAGTCTCTTTCCCAGTGATTCCCAGTCTCTCTCCCAGTGATTCCCAGTCTCTCTCTCTCCCATTGATTCCCAGTCTCTCTCTCTCCCAGTGATTCCCAGTCTCTCTCACTCAGTGATTCCCAGCCTCTCTCTCTCAGTGATTCCCAGTTTCTCTCTCAGTGATTCCCAGTCTCTCTCCCAGTGATTCGCGGTCTCTCTCTCTCTCCCAGTGATTCCCAGTCTCTCTCCCAGTGATTCCCAGTCTCTCTCTCTCCCATTGATTCCCAGTCTCTCTCTCTCCCAGTGATTCCCAGTCTCTCTCACTCAGTGATTCCCAGCCTCTCTCTCCCAGTGATTCCCAGTCTCTCTCTCTCAGTGATTCCCAATCGCTCTCTCTCAGTGATTCCCTCACTCTCTCTCAGCGATTCCCAGTCTCTCTCACTCAGTGATTCCCAGTCTCTCTCTCTCAGTGATTCCCAGTCCCTTTCACTCTCTGATTCCCATTCTCTCTCTCTCTCCCAGTGATTCCCAGTCTCTCTCTCAGTGATTCCCATTTTCTCTCTCAGTGATTCCCAGTCTCTCACAATGATTCCCAATCTCTCTCTCAATGAATCCCAATCTCTCTCTCAGTGATTCCCAGTCTCTCTTTCTCAGTGATTCTCATTTTCTCTCTCAGTGATGCCCAGTCTCTCCCAGTGATTCCCAATCTCTCTCTCGCTCAGTGATTCCCAGTCTCTCTCACTCAGTGATTCCCAGCCTCTCTCTCCCAGTGATTCCCAGTCTCTCTCTCTCAGTGATTCCCAGCCTCTCTCTCTCAGTGATTCCCAATCGCTCTCTCTCAGTGATTCCCAGCCTCTCTCAGTGATTCCCCGTCTCTCTCTCAGTGATTCCCAATCGCCCTCTCAGTGATTCCCAGTCTCTCTCTCTCAGTGATTCCCAGTCTCTCTCTCTCTGTGATTCCAAATCGCTCTCTCACTGATTCCCACTCTCTCTATCTGAGTGATTCCCAGTCTCCTGGTGAATCCCAGTATCGCTCTGCAATTCCTAGTCTTTTGTTGATTCCCAGTCTCTCTCTCAGTGAGTCCTGGTTTTTCTCTCAATGAATCCTGCCATGTATGCAACCTTCATACACTGTAACCTTCATGCAACCACACTGTACACTGTATATATGTCCTGAAAATGCACACCTTGACCACAGGGGGTGGACTTGTGGGAGACACTGCTCACCTGGGCACTCAGGTATTTAAAGGAGGTCCCACGCAGGGTCATCACTTCTTGCTCCTGGGAATAAAGGAAGGTCACGCAGTGACCGTGTCTGCAGTACATGCTACATGTGATTCAGTAGCAAGGTGTCGGGACACCACATTTGGCGATGAGAAACGGGAATCACCGAACCACGAGGATGGCCACCGGTAGCACAGAGGAACGTTACTGTGTGGGTGAGGACTGGGACAACTTCGTTGAGAGAGTCCAGCAGAGTTTCGTCACGAAGGACTGGCTGGGAGCGGCAGTGGCTGACAAGTGGAGGGCGCATCTACTGACTAGCTGCGGACCAAAGACGTATGCGCTGATGAAAGTCCTGCTCGCACCCGAGAAGCCAGCGGACAAGTCCTTCGAAGAGCTCAGCCAGCTGATCAGTGAGCATCTCACACCGACGAGTAGCGTACACATGGCCCGGCACCGGTTCTACACACACCGGCGTTGGGAGGGACAAAACATCTCGGACTTCGTTGCAGACTTGCGGCACTTGGCCAGTCTCTGTAAGTTCACAGACGCCTGCAGGGGGGAGATGTTTAGTGATTTCTTCATTGTGGGCATTAGTCATGCGGGATTTTCAGGAAGCTCATAGAGACCAAGGACTTGACTTTAGAAAGGGCGGCATTGATAGCTCAGATCTTCATGGCAGGGGAAGAGGAGACCAAGCTAATTTATGCACGCAGCCCTGGTTCTAACATGGCGATGGACCAGGGCGTTAACATTGTGAACGCAGGCAGGCAAGGGCATTTCGAAACCGGCCAGGCAGCAACAGACTCTAGGATGGGCCCGCAACAGGGACAATGGAAAGGGGATCGGCAATTCACGCCATCTCAAGGAACAATGCGTGCCGTGATGGGACCATTGACACCCACCATCAGAGTGCTTAGAAATAACCAAAGGGACAATCAGAGAGGAACTGGTCACAGTCTTTTTGTTAACAACAACCTCAGCTCATGCTGGAGGTGTGGGGGTAGACATACTGCGAAAAGCTGCAGGTTCCAGCAATTTATCTGTAGGAATTGCAACATCAGTGGACACATGGCCAGAATGTGCAGAAAGGCTGTAGCGAGGCTAATCTATGAGACAGAGGAACCAGACGAGGGGTCTGCAATGCAGAATGATGCTTGGGGCAAAGCCATTGATGCTGAAGTTCAGCGGGTTCATGTGGCTGACGTCCACAGCTCATATACCAAAACGCCACCCATGATGATGAAAGTTTTATTGAATGGCGTCCCGGTGCACATGGAGCTGGACACAGGAGCCAGCCAGTCCCTTATGAGTGCCCAACAATTTGAGAGACTATGGCCACACAGAGCTAGCAGGCCAAAACTGGAACGCATTGTCAAGCAGCTACGGACGTACACCAAAGAGATCATCCCAGTGCTAGGCCGTGCAAACTTGGTGGTAACACATAATGGATGAGAGAACCGGCTGCCACTCTGGATTGTCCCGGGAAATGGTCCTGCACTTTTGGGGAGGAGCTGGCTAGCCGAGATGAACTGGAAATGGGGGGATGTGCACACTATTTCATCTGTGGAACGAAGCTCATGCTCACAGGTCCTACAGAAATTCGGGGCACTGTTTAAACCCAGTGTCGGGACTTTCAAGGGCACCAAAGAAGTGATACGCATCACCCCGGATGTCAGGCCAGTGCACTACAAAGCCAGAGTGGTGCCGTATGTGATTCGTGAGAAAATTGAAAGTGAATTGGACAGGCTGTTCAGAGAGGGCACAATTTCGGCCATTGAATTCAGTGACTGGGCAAGCCCCATCGTTCCTGTCCTTAAAACGGATGGCTCGGTCAGGATTTGTGGCGACTACAAGGCCACCATCAACTGAGTGTCACTACAGGACCAATACCTGCTTCCGAGAGCGGAGGACCTTTTTACCATGCTGGCAGGTGGCAAGCTGTTCACCAAGTTGGACTTCACTTCGGTCTACATGACTCAGGAACTGGCTGAAGAATCCAAGCTTCTGACCACCATCACGACGCACAAGGGGCTATTTATCTACAACAGGTGTCCGTTTGGCATTCGTTCGGCGGCCGCTATCTTTCAGAGGAACATGGAAAGCTTGCTTAGATCCATTACTGGAACAATCGTATTCCAAGACGACATCCTAATAACAGGTCGAGACACCGAGGAACACCTCCAAAACCTGGGGGAGGTGCTACGCCGACTGGATCGGGTAGGCTTGCGGTTGAAAAAGCCCAAGTGTGTGTTTTTAGCCCCAGAGGTTGAGTTTTTGGGCAGGAGGGTTGCCGCAGACGGGATCCGGCCCACCGAAACTAAAACGGAGGTGACCCGCCGGGCACCCAGACCCGGCAACACATCGGAATTGCGATCGTTCCGGGGACTTTTGAACTATTTCGGGAACTTTCTGCTGAACTTAAGCACATTGCTGGAGCCGTTACACGTGCTCTTGCGTAAAGGTTGTGAATGGTTTTGGGGGGACGGTCAAGAACGGGCTTTCAATAGGGTGCGGAACCTGCTTTGTTCTAACAAGCTGTTGACCTTGTACGACCCCTGTAAAAAACTGGTTTTAACATGTGATGCATCATCCTATGGGGTTGGGTGCGTGTTGCAGCAGAGTAATGATGACAGCCGACTCCAACCGGTGGCTTATGCCTCCAGGTCACTCTCCCAGGCAGAGCGTGGATACGCCATGGTCGAAAAGGAAGCACTCGCTTATGTTTACGGGGTGAAAAAGATGCACCAGTACCTTTTCGGTAGGTGGTTCGAGCTAGTAACGGACCACAAGCCGTTAACATCCCTGTTGTCCTGTGAATGTTTAAAAATGTATAGAGACATTGAAGTTGAGAACGTGGGAATTGTATAGGGACAGTATAAGCTAACAAAGAATTCATGGGGGAATAGCCATTACATCTCAGACTCGAGACTGCGAAATGTTACAATACTAACACGTATTGAAACAAAACCCACAGCTTGCAGAAAAACCTCAAGGTCTTATTAAATCATGTTATTAACCTGAAACATTAACAGAAGGTCTTTGTTTAAAATCAGACCATACTTAGGTCGGCTTATGAGTGGACAAAGGGAAAGAGGGATCAAAAGAGATAGGCTGAACTAGGATGTCACTCTAGCCCTATCTTGTTATCTTTTGCCGAAAATGTATAACCGTCGTCCCTTTACAATGTAACGTCACTTTGTCCGTAGGAAGTGGGTGCGTTCGAACAGACTTGCATTCCTTCTGTCTGATAAGGTCCCCGATCGGGATTTGCTTTTTAAATAAAAGCTTGCTTTGTTTAAAGCATAAATGGTATTCGTTTCAGTAATTTTGCTGAACCAGATTGAGGTAAAAGAATCCAGAAATCAACATTTGGTGTCAGAAGTGGGATCTCAACGGACGACTGCCGAAAACTTGCGAATTAAGAGCCAGACTAGCCTTGGACGAGATGAGGGGAAAGTGGCCACTGGAGTGAGTATGATTTCAATACTGCTCCAGTTTCCCCCGGTTTCAAAAGTCTGAGGAAAGTTTAGCCACTCGCTGGTTCTCAGGTAGTGTCTGAACGAGATCCAGGACAATCTGGTGAATACCTTTCAAACTTAGAATAGGGATAGAGATAGGGAAATTGCGCGGTGATGCAAACCAAGCGGCGACTTGGAAAGATAGGTTAGAATAGGTAAGTATTGCGCGGTGATGCAAACCAAGCGGCGACTTGGAAAGAGTAGATCCGTGCGGCGACACGGAAAGTAGGGATAGTTAGAGCTAGATAGGGATAGATGATCAATCATGGATCCAAAAATTAATAGGAAAGAAAAGAGACTCTTGTGAACGTCTGTTTAAATGAGAAATGCTTCTGTGAGTTTTACTGTAAAAAAAAAAGCGGGGGAGTTGTGGGATGTTTTATCTCCACCTACTTTTTCAAACAGAATGAAAGTTTTTTTTAACCCTTCGTAGTGTTGTCCTGTATGTGGGAAGTTTAAGAGTGTGAACCTTATTGAATTACGTATATTCGGATGATAAGTTACGGAGCCAGGAAATGCACAAAGGATAGGTTTGTTGAGTAAAAAAAAAGAAAAAAATACATGGTCCCGGTGGTTAAAAAAAGAGGATTTAACATGCTCACTTACTTGTCGAAAGAAAACATTCAGAGGAGGCACAGCAAAACAACTGAGATGGATTCAAAAGGATTCAAAAAAAATATTATATTAACTAACACGACCTTGAGGCTGGAACAATTGAGATAACGGAAAGCAGTCCACAGCCTACGTGCCAGACTTCTCTCTAGTTATGGAAAAGACAAAAAAAAAGTAACGTACTAAATAGGTGCTGAAAAAAAAATGTTCTGAGATTTTAAATTATGAGAAAAATTCCACTGAAGTCTAAAAAAAAATCACTCCTGTCCAGTTGGTAGAAAAACTCCATTAAATTAGGGCTTTCATTGACAGAAGGAGGACATATTAAAAACCGTAGACGTCTTAAAGAAAGAGTGCACGCACGAGAATCGTACTCAGAGTTCCACTGGGACCTCTGAGAAAGGTATCGATAGACTACTAGTTAAAATGGTTGGCTTTGCATTGACCGAGGCTGATGACAAAATTGAATTTCAATAAACAAATGTGTGGTCTCGTTTTAAATCAATTAAAAAAATATCTTTGGCAAGTACTTGAATAAGAAGTTAAAAAATGCTGCCTTTCCTGATGAAAAGATTTTTTTCAGATGGTTACGTGAAGTCACGTAATGACATCAGGTCTTCTTACAAACCTGTAAAGGAGTTAACCCTTTCCATTGAAAGCCATTTCATACTGAACATTATCAATTTGGATTTCTTAATAGAAAAAAGACTCTCCTAACAGAGGAATGGTGCGATAGTCAGAATAAAAATAAAAACAGATCTAGCTTATGTAATAATACTTGCCTGATACAATAAAGAAATAGATACTCAAACAAAACAAATTGAAGAGTTAAAAGGCTAAGATAAATAAGCTGAAAGGGATCCACAAACCCAACTTAACCCTGACCTCCGATTTCACGGAGTGACCTTGACATGCATGGATATAATGCAGAATCAAGGGACCTGTGGGCCCTGGTAAAGCAAACCCTGAGCCCAACTGAGCATGCCCGATTTCTAACTCACCTAGGACGTGCTACTCATGATGCATTGTTGGTTGCACACCCTAACGATGTCCAGGATCGCCTAAACGCTATCTTTAATGCTCTCACCATGACCCTTCAGAAGCCCATCAGTATGGCCGCAGTATTAGAAACTAAACCCAAACGAGAAGAAACTGCCGATGAATTCATGGAAAGATTTATTGAAATATACGGAAGTCAATCAGGAGATAATGCCTTCAGGGCAGGAGAGGATTCTCCTCAATTCTGCGCTATCCTACTTCAGTGCCTGCCCTATTCGGTTGCTCACGCTATCCGGACAAATAATTGGGCAGATAATAGTAAAGCCCAGATGGAAAGGGCGGTTAAATATTATTGGCAGGAAAAGAAAGGAGAGGGGGGAGGTGCGCCCCCAACCCGGGTCAAGACTGAATACGTGACTAGAAAGGAAGAGCCGCCTCGGGTGGAAGGACCAAAACCCGACCCAAGGGGATACCAGATGGAACCGCAGTGTTGCGTGCAGGGTTGGGTGGATAAACAGGGATACGCTTATATCAAACACCCAAATGGCCCGGGCCCTGCTAATTACGGACCACCTACTGTCCCCGGCCTGGTATGGGAAGAGGTCGGGGCTGGGAAAGACGAGATAGATGCTTTATTTGTGGGCAAGAAGGACATTGGAATAGAAATTGTCCCTCCCGTCAGCACGAAAAAGGAAGTGGAGGAAGAGGAGGGGGGCAAGGGGGGAGAGGACGGGGATCTTACACTAACTTCTCCCAGAACAACCCCTTTGGCCAACCGTCCCCCGATTCGTATTGACTACGCAGGGACCCTCCCCGGATGACGAACCGATGATATTGTTAAAAATTCGGAATGAGTGGCAACCCTTCTTGATAGATACGGGAGCCTTCATGTCTTCTGTACAATCAAAGCTTAAACTCCCCGCCTTCACTGAAACACAGGGACTATCAGGATTCCTGGGACAAGTCTCTACATTCCCGGTGTCAGAACCGGTTAAAATGGGTTACCAGGAAGAATCGGTGGAACATCGATTTGTTATCACAACCAATCTGGACTGTAACTTGATGGCTAGAGACCTCCTCTGCAAATTCCAGTTGCATTTGGAGTGTGGAGATGATGGGATTATTGTAAAACAGGGAACCCTTAAGCAGCAGTATTATACCACTAGAACCCCTCAGTGGTGGTCTCTGGACCTGCCGCAGGCACCCTATCACGTGACCCTAGCATACGATCCCAGTGGAAATGGGAAGACCTCTTCACTCCAGCAATTGATGTCCCCCATGCTCAGAGGCAGAGCAAAACCTCACCTTTGCTTGGGCCAGGCACCAGAGAACAGACCAGTGCAGCACCTGAGGCACAGACCATCCATCACGACTGCGTGGCAATGATCCGACTGGAACGATCTAAAAATACCTTCCCAGCTCCAGTGGCAGGACTCCTGGGGAAGAAGATCAATTTCATAGGTACCCTTCCAGCGGTTGTGGCAGAATCGCGGGAGAGCAGGATCAAGGCAGTCGACCTCGAGGACAGAGGCAAGATGGCGTTCCTGCTGCAGCGAGGGGCAGCGTGGTTGAAAAAAGAGCCCCACCACGCTAAAGATTTGGAAGTTATGGTGCGCCAGGCTATAGACGAGGCTGACCCTACCAGCCGGGATGTGCAAATTGTAAAACATGGCCGAACAGTCCAATTCCACGGGGACCCCGAGAAGGTCTTAACGACTCTGCAGCATCATACTGGCTCTGGCATACCTGACTATGTGGATCCTCATGTGTGGGCAGAGGACCCCTCCCAAGTGGGTTACACTCCCATTGATCCGATTGAGATCCCAGTGCAGGGCAATGTGGACTGGCCCTCTATCCGACAGAACCCACTGAAATCACAGGCAATCCTAAACTGACCTTTCGGCACTGTACTGCAATTAATCCGGCCTGTTTTCTTACTGAGCCACCCCAAGATGAGGAAGAACCCAGTCATGATTGTTTATCTTTAATTTAAGAGGCCACATCAGTCAGGGAAGATTTTGTTGATGTACCAATTGAAGATCCAGACTGTATTATGTATGTTGACGGAATTAATCCAGAAGGTACACGAATCTCAGGATACACCATAGTAAACCAGGAGAATCAGGTCTTGGAATCTGCCGCTTTTGAAACTGCCTATTCTGCCCAACAAGCTGAACTATTCTCCCTCACCCGAGCCTGTATCTTGGCCAAAGATCTCAAAGTCAATATCTATACCGACTCTAGGTATGCCTTTGGGGTGGCCCATGATTTCGGACAATTATGGAAAAATAGGGGATTCCTAACCTCACAGGGGAATGAGATATCCCATAAGCAACTAGTATCTGATTTGTTGCAAGCCCTCATGCTCCCCAAGCACATTGCCGTTGTTAAATGTACCGCCCATACCACCGGAAAATCCCCGGTTGATATAGGGAACCACTGTGCTGACAAAGAGGCTAAGCAGGCCTCTCGTGACCAACAGATGGTAGTGCCCAAAATTATGAGTCAGACTAAAAATCCTGCGAAGGATAAGTTAGCCTCGGAAAAACCAATGCCAACCATCCAAGATGTTATAAAAGCACAGGAGGACGCTCCTGAAAAAGATAAACTGTTGTGGAAATATTATGCATGTACTTATGGCAATGTTTCTAAACTCTGGACCACTCCCGCGGAACAGACTTGCATGTCTGACGAGTTGGCTCTATGGGTTATTGAATGTATGCATTTTGCTACTCATTGTGGAGCAAGGACCACGAGTGATACACTTTTGGCTACTTGGTGGCACCCTAGACTCCAGGCGCTCGCCCAGAACATCAGTAGTCGTTGCCTGGTTTGCCAGCAACATAATCCAGGGAAGGGAGTCCCCTGTGATTGGGGTAAAACGCCCCTACCCGAAGGTCTCTTTGAGACATTTCAGTTGGACTACATTGAGTTGCAAAAAGTTCAGTGTTAAAAATATGTGTTAGTAATAGTAGATATGTTTAACAGATGGATTGAAGCCTACCCTACCCTGGACAATAAGGCTCAAACTGTTGTTAAGGTGTTAATGAGGGAAATTGTTCCTAGATATGGTATCTCAGCTCGACTGATGACCACCTATTTTCTTTCTCTGACTCAGGCTCTGCGACTAGCTCACAACCAGGTTCAAGATGCTCACCTCGACCTCCCAGTTTTACCCGAATTGTCCCTCGTGGCACCAGGGAAGTATGGATTCGGAAGGGATTAGAGCCACAATGGGAGGGGCCTTTTCAGGTGTTACTCACTACCCCCACTGCAGCCAAGGTTGAGGGGAAAAGTTCCTGGGTTCACCTGCACCACTGCAAGCTCACCACCCTCTAACGAACCTATTTTACTGGTTATTCTAACTCCTGTTTCTGTTCCAGACTTCCTCTTCTCTATAGCTGAACAAGGCCGTTGGCATCCTAATTGGAACGTGGACCAGTTTGAACTTTTACCCGTAGTGATAGACAGTCAGCTACACCGACAGTGACCTAAGAAGAGAGACGGGAGAACCGAACTCTTTTAATCAGCAAAATTCTGAGCCTTAAGATGAAACTGTCTGTATGCCACAGTCTGTATAATAGTGTTGAAATATGACAGTTTCGGCGCATGGGAGGGGGAGACAGAGACGAGAGCTCCATGTAAACACCTTTTTGTACATGTCTTATGTTTATGCGCAAAATGGGAACTTTTCTAGATGTTGGGTGTGTTCACATTCCCTATACATTCCCTATACATTCCAAAGAGGGAATTCCTTTGCGCCCCGTTCCACTAACCCTAACTGAGACTGTCAGATGGATTCAGAGCCAAACTATCACGAGAGGAGGGGGGCCAATACAATACTGCTGAAGCTCTGGAGGGCATCACAGCTGAAATGGTAGCAATAAGGACCGTAGCATTACAAAACCGAATGGCCCTCAATTACCTGTTAGCTGAGAAAGGGGGAACGTGTGCCCTGATAGGATCTGAATGTTGCACTTACATTCCTGATAGTTCAGAAAACATAACCAATCTCGCTGATCACATAAGAAGGGAGGTGAAGAAGTTATCCACACCAGCAGAAGGATCTAGCTGGTTTGATTGGCTATTAGATGGATCTTGGAGATCCTATCTAATTGTTGGTTGCCTTAACCTTTGTTGTGAATCATGATGGCAAGGTTAGCAAATCCTCTTGTGGTCAAGGGCTCCCGAGTTATGATCCAACGAACTAAAGAACTACTCGACACTAACAACAATATGATTCAGGAAATAGAGTGTGAACGGATGAATGCGATACTCCTAGAATGATCCTAAGTGTTATCATGGAATGATAAAAGGGGGGAATGTGAATGTTTAAAAATGTATAGAGACATTGAAGTTGAGAACGTGGGAATTGTATAGGGACAGTATAAGCTAACAAAGAATTCATGGGGGAATAGCCATGACATCTCAGACTCGAGACTGCGAAATGTTACAACACTAACGCATATTGAAACAAAACCCACAGCTTGCAGAAAAACCTCAAGGTCTTATTAAATCATGTTATTAACCTGAAACATTAACAGAAGGTCTTTGTTTAAAATCAGACCATACTAAGGTCGGCTTATGAGTGGACAAAGGGAAAGAGGGATCAAAAGAGATAGGCTGAACTAGGATGTCACTCTGGCCTTATCTTGTTATCTTTTGCCGAAAATGTATAACCGTCGTCCCTTTACAATGTAACGTCACTTTGTCCGTAGGAAGTGGGTGCGTTCGAACAGACTTGCATTCCTTCTGTCTGATAAGGTCCCCGATCGGGATTTGCTTTTTAAATAAAAGCTTGCTTTGTTTAAAGCACAAATGGTATTCGTTTCAGTAATTTTGCTGAACCAGATTGAGGTAAAAGAATCCAGAAATCAACAGTCCGACAGCAAGGCTGTCAATGCCAATGCGTCAGCTCGCATACAGCGATGGGCCCTCCCGCTGGCTGCGTATGACTACACCATACAGCACCAGCCAGGCACCGAGAATTGCGCTGACGCGCTCAGCAGGCTCCCACTGGCCACCACTGAGGGGGTGTTGGAGCAAAGCGCTGAGATGGTCATGGCCGTTGAGGCTTTTCACAGCCTGCCAGATCAAAATCTAGACCAACAGAGACCCCCTCCTGTCCATGATAAAGAAATGTGTTCTGACTGGGGATTGGGCGTCCGCACACAGGGCGTGCCCCGAGGAGGTCAGACCGTTCACAGATGGATGGATGAGCTCTCCATCCAAGCCGACTGCCTGCTATGGGGCAGCCGGGTAGTCATGTCCCAGAAAGGAAGGGAAGCATTCATCAGGGAACTTCACAGCAAGCACCCTGACATCGTGCTAATGAAGGCCATTGCCCGGTCACATGTATGGTGGCCAGGAATTGACTCAGACCTGGAACACTAGGTTTGCAGATACACGACGTGTGCCCAGCTGGGCAATGCCCCCAGGGAGGCCCCACTCAGTCCGTGGCCCTGGCCCACCAGGCCATGGTCACATGTTCACGTAGATTAAGCGGGCCCGTTCATGGGAAAAATGTTCCTGATCGTTGTTGATGCATACTCGAAATGGATCGAGTGCATCATATTAGACTCGTGCACGACATCCATCACAGTGGAGAGTCTGCGAACGGTTTTTGCGACCAACAGATTGCTGGACATTCTGGTCAGCGACAATGGCCCGTGCTTCACCAACCATGAATTCCAGGAGTTTATGTCGAGTAATGGCATCAATCACATCCAGACAGCGCCGTTCAAGCCGACTTCCAATGACCAGGCGGAACGTGCGGTCCAAGTCATAAAACAGGGCACGCTCCACATCCAAGGACCCTCCCTTCAGTACCGCCTATCGCGCCTCCTGCTGGCCTACAGGTCCCGCCCGCATTCGCTCACGGGAGTCTCGTCAGTGGAACTACTCATGAAACGCACGCTTAAAATGCGGCTGTCCCTCATTCATCCAGCCCTGGCCGACATTGTTGAGGGCAAGCGCCAGTCCCAAACCAAGTGCCATGATTGAAACGCAAGGGGGAGGTGTATCGAAATTGATGACCCGGTATTTGTTCTTAACCATGCTTTGGGACCCAAGTAACTTGAGGGCACCGTAATTGGCAAAGAGGGAAATAGGGTCATAGTGGTCAGACTCAACAATGGGCAGATATGTCGCAAACACTTGGACCAAGTAAAGAAAAGGTTCAGCATAGACACTGAGGAACCTGAGGCAGAGCATGAGATGTTACCCACACCACTGCCAGTGGTCGAGCAACAAGGACATTCACCAACATGCACAGTCCCTGCGGCCAGCCCGGACAGGCCGGAATCACCTCAGGTGACAGAGATGCATGCCAAGGCTCAGCCACCAGAGCCCCAACTGCGGCGCTCCACGAGAGAGTGTCGACCGCCTGAAAGACTTAACCTTTGACACAAAAAGACGTGAGGGGGGAGGTGATGTCATGTATGCAACCTTCATACAACTGTAACCTTCATGCAACCACACTGTACACTATATATGTCCTGGAAAAGCACACCTTCACCACAGGGGGTGAACTTGTGGGAGACACTCCTCACCTGGGCACTCAGGTATTTAAAGGGAGGTCCCACGTAGGATCATCACTTCTTGGTCCTGGGAATAAAGGAAGGTCACGCAGTGACCGTGTCTGTAGTACATGCCTCGTGTGATTCAGTAGCAAGGTTTAGGGGCACCACAAATCCCAGTCTTTTGCTCAGTGAATCCAACTCTCTATATCTGTTTATCCCAGATGCTCTCTCTGTGATTCCCATTTCTCTCATGGTGATTCCCAGTTTCACTATCTCAGTGATTCGCACTCTCTCACCATCAGTGATTCCCAGTCTTAGTGATTCCCACTGTCTCTCATGTATTCCCAATCTCTCTCTCCCAGTGATTCCCAGTCTCTCTCTCACTCTCTCCCAGTGATTGTCAGTCTCTCTCTCTCTCTCAGTGATTCCCAGTCTCTCTCATGTATTCCCAATCTCTTTCCCAGTGATTCTCAGTCTCTCTCTCTCTCTCTCTCTCCTAGTGATTCCTAGTCTCTCTCCCTCTCTCGCTCTCAGTAATTCCCTGTCTCACCTTGAGTAATTCCCAAATCTCTCTCTCTCTCAGTGATTCTCATTCTCCATTTCAATGATTCCCAATTGCTCTCATTGATTCCAGTCTCTCTCAGCTTGTGATCCCACGTCTCTTTCACGGTGATTGCCAGTCTCTCAGTGATTCCCAATCCCTTGATGAATCCCCATGTCTCTCTCTCAGTGATTCCCACTCTCTCTCTGTGGTTCCCAGTCTTTCACTCAGTGATTCCCAATCTTTCTCACAATGATTCCCAGTCTCTCTCTCTCAGTGATTCTTAGTCTCTCTCTCTCTCTCTCTCTCAGTGATTCCCAGTCTCTCTCTCTCAGTGATCCCCAGTCTCTCTCTCTCTCTCTGATTCCCATTGTCTCAGTGATTCCCAATCTTTCTCCCAGTGATTCCCAGTCTCTCTCTCTCAGCGATTCATGCCCTCTCTCAGTGATTCCTGTAATATATTCTTTATGACATCACAAAGACACATATACACAACATGGCTCGACAGAAACTATCATGTGAACTTGCCACATGACCCTTTTATTATTTACATCATTAGTTGCATTACCACAGTAGGTGGTGCAGTAGTCCAGTAGGTGCAGATCTATATTACATTTCTCCCTCCTTAATGAGGAAGTAATCATAACAAAATAATGGGATTAGATTTTACACTTTTGTGCAGATTGCCCAAAAATGGGTAATATTTCCGGCGTGGGCGGTAAAAATGGGTTTTCAGATCGCCGGCTTCGCGCCCATTCTCAAAGCACCTAGTCTCTATTTTTGAAATTGGACATTACTGCAAGCGATATGAAATGGGCGGTAGCGTTAAATCTCTCTGACCTTCTGCCATAAAGTGTCGCCGCCCTTAGCAACGGCATGGCAATGCTCGATTCATGCGATTCAGGAGGTCAAGGATCATCATGACATGCACAGAAGAGGAGACAGAGAGAGAGGGAGCTGAGAGGGACTGAAGGCGTGTGTGGCTGTGGTGTGTGCTTGTTTGGTTGTGGGAGGCACGAGGGAGATTCACCAGTAGCAAAAATCCTTTGTTCCTCTTCAGTTTTCAGTTTCGTACCATTTAATGTGTATTCCCTTGTCTTGTTAGACCTCCCCAAATGCATTACCTCACACTTATCTGGATTGAATTCCATTTGTCACTGTTCTGCCCATCTGACCAGTACATTAATATCTTCCTGCAGTCAGCAGCTTTCTTCTTCATTATCAACCACACAGCCTATTTTAGTGTTACCTGCAAACTTCTTAATCATACCCCCAGCATTCAAGTCCAAGTCATTGATATATACCACAAAAAGCAAGGGACCAGCATCGAGCCCTGCGAAACCCCATTGGATACAGCCTTCCAGTCACAAAAACACCCATCAACCTGCCTGAGCCAATTTTGGATCTAACTTGCCACTTTGCCCTGGATTCCATGGGCTTTTACTTTCGTGACTAGTCGTCCATGTGGGACCTTATCAAAATCTTTGAGAAAATCCGTATAAACCACATCATACGCACTGCTCTCATCGACCCTCCTGGTTACCTCCTTGAAAAATTCAATCAAGTTAGTCAGACGCGACCTTCCCTTAACAACTCCATACTGACTGTCCTTGATTAATCCATGTCTTTCCAAATTAAGATTTATCCTGTCCCTCAGGATTTTTTCCAATAATTTTCCCGCCACTGAGGTTAGGCTGACTGGCCTGTAATTAGTTGGTTTATCCCTTTCTCCAGTCCACTTTGGCCAAATCGCATCTCAGCTGAGCAAAATTGGCTTTACCCCAATTGAGAACTTTTTTCCTGGTCCACATTTGTCCTTTTTCATAACTACCCTAAATCTTACTGAATTATGATCACTAGCATCAAAATGCTCTCCCACTGAAACCCCTTCCACCTGCCCTTCTTCATTCCCTTAAATCAAGTCCAGAACCGCCCCCTCCTTTGTTGGGCTTGTTACATACTGGTTAAAGAAGTTCTCCTGAATGCATTTTAGGAATTCCGCACCCTCTGTACCATTCGCACTACCTTTTTCCCAGTTAATATTGGGGTAGTTGAAATACCCTACTCACTTAGCACGTCTATGTCCTTTTGCGGGTTTTTTGTGTCCTCCTCACATATTGCTTTTCCTCCCATCTTTGTATCATCAGCAAACTTGGCTAAGTTACACTCAGTCCCAGGAATCAATCTAGTGAACCTCCATGGTACCACCTCCAAGGCAAGTACATCTTTCCTTAGAAAAGGAGATCAAAACTGTGCACAATACTCCAGGTGTGGTCTCACCAAGGCCCGGTACAATTCTAGCAAGACTTCCTTACTCTTATACTCCAACCCCCTTGCAATAAAGGACAACATGTCATTTGCCTTCCTTATTGCTTGCTGGACCTGCATGCTAGCTTTCTGTGTTTCTTGCACAAAGACACCCAAATCTCTCTGAACACCAAAGTTTCTCACCATTTAAAAAATATTCTGTTTTACTATTCTTCCTACCAAAGGGAATAACCTCACATTTCCCTACATTATACTTCATCTGCCACCTTACTGCCCACTCACTAAGTCTATCTATATCCCTTTGCAGATGCTTTGTGTTCTCCTCACAGTTTACTGTCCCACCTACCTTTGTATTGTCAGTAAACTTGGATGCATTACACCCTTCATCTATGTCATTAATATAGATTGTAAATAGCTGAGGCCCCAGCACTGATCCTTGCAGCACCCCACAAGTAATAGCCTGCCAACCTGAAAAAGACCTGTTTATCCCTAATCTCAGTTTTCTGTCCGTTAGCCAATCCTCTATCCATGCTAATACATTACCACTAATCCCATGAGCCCTTATCTTGTTGAATAACCTTTTATGAGGCGTTTTGGAAATCCAAATATAGTACATCCATTGGTTTCCCTTTATCTACCCTGCTAGTTACATCCTGAAAAAACTCTAATAAATTTGTCAAACATGGTTTCGTTTTCATAAAGCCATGTTGACTCTGCCTAATCATGTTATGATTATCTAAGTGCCCTGATACCACTTCCTTGACAATGGATTCTAACATTTTCCCAATGACTGGTGTCATGCGAACTGGCCTATAGTTCCCGGTTTTCTCTTTCCCTCCTTTCTTGAATAGCGATTTTACATTTGCTACCATCCAATCCACTGGGACCGTTCTAGAATCTAGGGAATTTTGAAAGATCAAAACCAATGCATCCAGTATCTCTGCAGCCACCTCTTTTAGAACCCTAGGATGTAGGCCATCACCTCCAGGGAATTTGTCGGCTTTTATTCTCTCTCTGTCATTTCCAGTCTCTCCCTCTGTTATTCCCAGTCTCTCTCTTTCAGCGATTCCCAGTCTCACAATGATACCCAGTCTCTCTTTGATTTACAACCTCTCTTACTCAGTGATTCCTAGTCTCTCTCACTGATTCCCAATCCCTCCCTCTGTCATTCCCAGTCTCTCCCTCTGTCTTTCCCAATCTCTCTTTGAATGATTCCCAGTCTCACATTGATCCCCAGTCTCCATCTCTCTTGATTCCTAGTCTCCCTCTCCCTCAGTGATTCTCAGTCTCTTTCTCCGTGATTCCCAGTCTTTTTCTATCAGTGATTCCTGTTGTAGACTAGTTGACTACTCCCTCTAGTGGACGACTGAAGTAATAAAAAGTAAAGCATGTGGTCACACAGTTCTGTAGGAGCCATCTTGTAAGTGTGTGTGCTTGTGTAGCTGTGTCTCAAGATATCAGAGATTGGTGACGAGGTTGCGATTTTTGGATTCCCGAGCTGATATTTTTGTTGGTGGACAATTCTGCCAACTGACAGAGAGACTTTGAGAGGTTCTTTGTTTTGCAGAACAGCTAAAAATCCGAGGTAAATTACAAGCACACTTGGCTGAACTGTCAATGTTGCCAGAGTCCAGATGGCCACGACTATGGGAATAATAGGATGCTTGGGTAAGTTCCATCGCAAATGAGAGATTTTCTCCCGCTCAGGAGTGGCTAGAAAGATTTTTCGCTGCAAATAGTATCGTCAAAGTCCCTAATGATGTAAATCGTAACCAGGTGGTTTTAGAAAGCAAAAGGGGTATTTTCTTGACTCAAGCAGGCCCCCAAGATGTATGAAACAGTGAAATATTTGCTTGTTCCCATCAAGACAAAGGACATGCCACTGACGGTGATTCTAACCAAGTTAGAACAGCATTACAGTCATGAGCCCCTGGAAAATGCTGAAAATTATCATTCTGGAACATAAAATCAATTAAATAAAGAGGGTATCAGTGAGTACATTGTAGTTTTAAAAAAGCTCTCCATTCACTATCATTTCGGAAACTTTCAGGACTGAGTATGGCGCGACCGCTTTGTTTGTTGATTGAAAATTGTAGGAATCAGAAGGAAATTGTTGACATGCCCTAACTTGACTTTTGATTTTGCTTGTCAGACAGCTATGTCAATGGATATGGCCGACCAATACTCCGCAGAATTTCGTGCCATTTCCAGTCATCAGACAACTGAGGTGAATCGGCTGCAGACTAAAAGTAAAAAGCAGTTGGGCCCCAAGGCTCAGCAATTGGCCATGGTAACAGTGCATTGAAGTCATGCTATCAGTGCCTGGGACAACACATTGCTCAAAGCTGTACACGTGTGAAGGCAGAGAGTTTTTGCTGCAAGAAAACTGGGCATCTTGTGAAGGCATGCTGACTGAAGAGTAAACCAACATTCAGTGCTATAAGTAGAAATTGCCAGACACTACATAGCATTGAAGAGAAGCAATGGGACAAGGAGGTTCTGGAGATACACATCTTCAGGAGCATGACGGTATCTAACAGCGATTCTCGAAGTATCGTCATCCAAGTAGACATTGCAGGAACGAGTATTCCCATGGAAATCGACACATGCATCCACGAGCGTAGTACCGGAATTGCTATATCTCAAAAAGTTGCATGATTTTCGACAGGAGATCTCGAAGATAGAGCTGCGAGGCTACTCAGGAGAGCAAATCCCTGTTGTAGGAAGTATCACCATACCGGTGAAATACAAGGATAAGTTTCAGAGCTTGCTGCTCTTAGTAGTGGCAGGAGACAAGCCTGCCTTGATAGGTAGAAATTAGGTGGGCTCACTGAAGCTGGATTGGAAAAGATGTGTGCAAATGAAATTGATGTTCTGTGAAACAGTCAATCAGATCCAAGACTTCAAGGTGAGTGTCAGAGTGTAGAAGGATGCAAAACCAGTTTGCTGCAAGCCACATCCCATACCATATGTACTCAAGCAAGAATCATGGGTGAGTTTAACCTCCATATTAATTGGACAAATCAAATTGGTCAGGATAGCCTTGAGGAAGAGTTCATAGAATGCATTAGGGATGGGTTCCTTGAGCAGTATGTAACAGAACCAACCAGGGTCCTGTGTAATGAAACAGGATTAATAAACAATGTCCCAGTAAAGGATCCCCTTGGAATGAGTGATCATACAATGATTAAATTTCAAATTCAGATGGAGGGTGAGAAAGTTGGATCTCTAACCAGCGTACCAAGTTTAAATAAAGGAATCTATGAAGGTATGAGGGCAGAGTTGGCTAAAGTGGACTGGGAAAAGTGTAAATTAAAGTGTAGGATGGTTGATGAACAGTGGTGTACATTTAAGGAGATATTTCACAACTCTCAAGAAAAATATATTCCAGTGAGGAG
This sequence comes from Pristiophorus japonicus, assembly GCF_044704955.1. Taxonomy (NCBI): domain Eukaryota; kingdom Metazoa; phylum Chordata; class Chondrichthyes; family Pristiophoridae; genus Pristiophorus; species Pristiophorus japonicus. The sequence continues at coordinate 164,617,156 of NC_091986.1, read as the reverse complement.
GAAAGGGTGTAAAAGAAAAGATAGCCATCCGTGGCTAACCAAAGAAATAAAGGACGGTATCCAATTAAAAACAAGGGCATACAAAGTGGCCAAAACTAGTGGGAGGACAGAAGATTGGGAAGCTTTTAAAAGCCAGCAAAGAATGACTAAAAAAATTATTAAGAACGGGAAGATAGACTATGAAAGTAAACTAGCACAAAATATAAAAACAGATAGCAAGAGTTTCTATTAGAAACATAGAAACATAGAAAATAGGTGCAGGAGTAGGCCATTCGGCCCTTCTAGCCTGCACCGCCATTCAATGAGTTCATGGCTGAACATGCAACTTCAGTACCCCATTCCTGCTTTCTCACCATACCCCTTGATTCCCCGAGTAGTAAGGACTTCATCTAACTCCTTTTTGAATATATTTAGTGAATTGGCCTCAACAACTTTCTGTGGTAGAGAATTCCACAGGTTCACCACTCTCTGGGTGAAGAAATTCCTCCTCATCTCGGTCCTAAATGGCTTCCCCCTTATCCTTAGACTGTGTCCCCTGGTTCTGGACTTCCCCAACATTGGGAACATTCTTCCTGCATCTAACCTGTCTAACCCCGTCAGAATTTTAAACGTTTCTATGAGGTCCCCTCTCATTCTTCTGAACTCCAGTGAATACAAGCCCAGTTGATCCAGTCTTTCTTGATAGGTCAGTCCCGCCATCCCGGGAATCAGTCTGGTGAACCTTCGCTGCACTCCCTCAATAGCAAGAATGTCCTTCCTCAGGTTAGGAGACCAAAACTGTACACAATACTCCAGGTGTGGCCTCACCAAGGCCCTGTACAATTGTAGCAACACCTCCCTGCCCTTGTACTCAAATCCCCTCACTATGAAGGCCAACATGCCATTTGCTTTCTTAACCGCCTGCTGTACCTGCATGCCAACCTTCAATGACTGATGTACCATGACACCCAGGTCTCTTTGCACCTCCCCTTTTCCTAATCTGTCACCATTCAGATAATAGTCTGTCTCTCTGTTTTTACCACCAAAGTGGATAACCTCACATTTATCCACATTATACTTCATCTGCCATGCATTTGCCCACTCACCTAACCTATCCAAGTCGCTCTGCAGCCTCATAGAATCCTCCTTGCAGCTCACACTGCCACCCAACTTAGTGTCATCCGCAAATTTGGAGATACTACATTTAATCCCCTCGTCTAAATCATTAATGTACAGTGTAAACAGCTGGGGCCCCAGCACAGAACCTTGCGGTACCCCACTAGTCACTGCCTGCCATTCTGAAAAGTCCCCATTTACTCCTACTCTTTGCTTCCTGTCTGACAACCAGTTCTCAATCCATGTCAGCACACTACCCCCAATCCCATGTGCTTTAACTTTGCACATTAATCTCTTGTGTGGGACCTTGTCGAAAGCCTTCTGAAAGTCCAAATATACCACATCGACTGGTTCTCCCTGTCCACTCTACTGGAAACATCCTCAAAAAATTCCAGAAGATTTGTCAAGCATGATTTCCCTTTCACAAATCCATGCTGACTTGGACCTATTATATTACCTCTTTCCAAATGTACTGCGATGATATCCTTAATAATTGATTCCATCATTTTACCCACTACCGATGTCAGGCTGACCGGTCTGTAATTCCCTGTTTTCTCTCTCCCTCCTTTTTTAAAAAGTGGGGTTACATTGGCTACCCTCCACTCCATAGGAACTGATCCAGAGTCAATGGAATGTTGGAAAATGACTGTCAATGCATCCACTATTTCCAAGGCCACCTCCTTAAGTACTCTGGGATGCAGTCCATCAGGCCCTGGGGATTTATCGGCCTTCAATCCCATCAATTTCCCCAACACAATTTCCCGACTAATAAGGATTTCCCTCAGTTCCTCCTCCTTACTAGACCCTCCGACCCCTTTTATATCCGGAAGGTTGTTTGTGTCCTCCTCAGTGAATACCGAACCAAAGTACTTGTTCAATTGGTCCGCCATTTCTTTGTTCCCCGTTATGACTTCCCCTGATTCTGACTGCAGGGGACCTACGTTTGTCTTTACTAACCTTTTTCTCTTTACATATCTATAGAAACTTTTGCAATCCGTCTTAATGTTCCCTGCAAGCTTCTTCTCGTACTCCATTTTCCCTGCCCTAATCAAACCCTTTGTCCTCCTCTGCTGAGTTCTAAATTTCTCCCAGTCCCCGGGTTCGCTGCTATTTCTGGCCAATTTGTATGCCACTTCCTTGGCTTTAATGCTATCCCTTGATAGCCACGGTTGAGCCACCTTCCCTTTTTTATTTTTACGACAGACAGGAATGTACAATTGTTGTAGTTCATCCATGCGGTCTCTAAATGTCTGCCATTGCCCATCCACAGTCAACCCCTTCAGTATCATTCGCCAATCTATCCTAGCCAATTCACGCCTCATACCTTCAAAGTTACCCTTCTTTAAGTTCTGGACCATGGTCTCTGAATTAACTGTTTCATTCTCCATCCTAATGCAGAATTCCACCATATTATGGTCACTCTTCCCCAAGGGGCCTCGCACAACGAGATTGCTAATTAATCCTCTCTCATTACACAACACCCAGTCTAAGATGGCCTCCCCCCTAGTTGGTTCCTCGACATATTGGTCTAAAAAACCATCCCTTATGCACTCCAGGAAATCCTCCTCTACCGTATTGCTTCCAGTTTGGTTTACCCAATCTATGTGCATATTAAAGTCACCCATTATAACTGCTGCACCTTTATTGCACGCACCCCTAATTTCATGTTTGATGCCCTCCCCAATATCACTACTACTGTTTGGAGGTCTGTACACAACTCCCACTAACGTTTTTTGTCCTTTGGTATTCTGCAGCTCTACCCATATAGATTCCACATCATCCAAGCTAATGTCCTTCCGAACTATTACCTTAATTTGCTCCTTAACCAGCAATGCTACCCCACCTCCTTTTCCTTTTATTCTATCTTTCCTGAATGTTGAATACCCCTGGATGTTGAGTTCCCAGCCCTGATCATCCTGGAGCCACGTCTCCGTAATCCCAATCACATCATATTTGTTAACATCTATTTGCACAGTTAATTCATCCACTTTATTGCGGATACTCCTTGCATTAAGACACAAAGCCTTCAGGCTTGTTCTTTTAACACCCTTTGTCCTTTTAGAATTTTGCTGTACAGTGGCCCTTTTTGTTCTTTGCCTTGGGTTTCTCTGCCCTCCACTTTTCCTCATCTCCTTTCTGTCTTTTGCTTTTGCCTCCTTTTTGTTTCCCTCTGTCTCCCTGCATTGGTTCCCATCCCCCTGCCATATCAGTTTAAATCCTCCCCAACAGCACTAGCAAACACTCCCCCTAGGACATTGGTTCCGGTCCTGCCCAGGTGCAGACCGTCCGGTTTGTACTGGTCCCACCTCCCCCAGGACATATACTGGTATATAAAAAGGAAAAGAGTGGCTAAAGAAAATGTTGGTCCCTTAGAGGACGAGACCAGGGAATTAGTAATGGGAAACATGAAGATGGCAGAAACTCTGAACAAATATTTTGTATCAGTCTTTACAGTAGAGGACACTAACAATATCACAATCACTAAGGTGGTGGTACTCAGTAAGATAATGGGGCTAAAGGCAGATAAATCCCTTGGACCTGATAGCTTGCATCCTAGGGTCTTAAGAGAAGTAGCGGCAGGGATAGTGGATGTATTGGTTGTAATTTACCAAAATTCCATGGATTCTGGGGAGGTCCCAGCAGATTGGAAAATTGCAAATGTAATGCCCCTATTTAAAAAAAGAGGCAGACAAAAAGCAGGAAACTATAGACCAGTTAGCCTAACACCTGTGGTTGGGAAAATGTTGGAGTCCATTATTAAAGAAATAGTAGCAGGACATTTGGAAAAGCATAATTTGGTCAGGCAGAGTCAACATGGATTTATGAAGGGGAAGTCATATTTGACAAATTAGCTGGAATTCTTTGAAGATTTACCGAATAGAGTGGATAAAGGGGAACCAGTGAATGTGGTGTATTTGGACTTCCAGAAGACATTTGACAAGGTGCCACATAAAAGATTACTGCACAAGATAAAAGTTCACGGAGTTGGGGGTTATATATTAGCATGGATAGAGGATTGGCTAACTAACAGAAAACAGAGAGTCAGGATAAATGGTTCATTCTCTGGTTGACAACCAGTAACTAGTGGGGTACCGCAGGGATCAGTGCTGGGACCCCAACTATTTGCAATCTATATTAACAACTTAGAAGAAGGGGCCAAGTGTAATGTAGCCAAGTTTGCTGACGATATAAAGATGGGAGGAAAAGCAATGTGTGAGGAGGACACACAAAATCTGCAAAAGGACATATACTGGTTAAGTGAGTGGGCAAAAATTTGGCAGATGGAGTATAATGTTGGAAAGTGTGAGGTCATGCACTTTGGCAGAAAAAATCAAAGAGCAACTTATTATTTAAATGGAGAAAGATTGCAAAGTGCTGCTGTACAGCGGGAACTAGGGGTACTTGTGCATGAAATACAAAAGATTAGTATGCAGGTACAGCAAGTGATCAGGAAGACCAATGGAATCTTGGCCTTTATTGCAAAGGGGATGGAGTATAAAAGCAGGGAAGTCTTGCTACAGTTATACAGGGTATTGGTGAGGCCACACCTAGAATACTGCGTGCATATTTATGAAAGGATATACTTGCTTTGGAGGCAGTTCAGACAAGATTCACTACGTTGATTCTAGAGATGTGGGGGTTGACCTATGAGGAAAGGTTGTGTAGCATGGGCCTCTACTCATTGGAATTCAGAAGATTGAGAGGTGATCTTATCGCAACGTATAAGATTATGAGGGGGCTTGATAAGGTGGATGCAGAGAGAATGTTTCCATTGATGGAGGGGAGACTAGAACTAGGGGGCATAATCTTAGAATAAGAAGATGAGGAGAAATTTATTTTCTCAGAGGGTTGTAAATCTGTGGAATTCGCTGCCTCAGAGAGCTGTGGAAGCTGGGATATTAAATAAATTTAAGACAGAGATAGACAGTTTCTTAACCGATAAGGGAATAAGGGGTTATGGGGAGCAGGCAGGGAAGTGAACCTGAGTCCATGATTGGATCAGCCAAGATCACATAAAATGGTGGAGCAGGCTCGAGGGGCCGTATGGCCTACTCTTGTTCCTATTTCTTATGTTCTTATGTTCTTATGTTCAAGGAGAATGTTATGCAAGAACTCAAAAGACTAGAAACTGAGAACATTATCTCCAAGGTATATCTAAGTAATTGGGCTACACCCATTGTTGTTTCACCTAATTAAGATGGTAAAGTTGTCTCGTGATTATAACGTTACCGTAAACCAGGTTTTGGAGTGTAATTTACCCAATACATTTCCAAATGTAGAAGATTTGTTCACAATGCTAACAGGTGGCCAGTTCTTTTCAAAGTTAGATCGAACAAACGCCTACCTACAATTTGAGTTAGATGAAGAGTCCAAGTCTGCTTGACTATCAATACTCATCAAGGCATATATCAGTTTAAAAGACTATCATTTGGAGTGTCTTCTACCCCCGCCATATTCCAAGGGGGGATGAAGCAGATTTGCAAGGGATTGAAGGGGTAGTGTGTTATTTAGATGACATACTCATCTCAGCACCAAGCAGGTAAATCCATAATAAAGTGCTGTATGAAGTACTTAAATGGCTAGAGAAGCACGGAGTATGAGTGACTACTCACCAGTGTGAGATATTTCAAAACTCAGTCTAGTACTTAGGACACAGAATAGGCAAAGATGGTTTACATCCAACTAAGGGAAAGCTTGATACAATCAGAAATGCATCCACTCCCAAGAATGTCTCAGACCTTCAATCATTTTTCGGTCTTTTGAATTATTACGGGAAATTCCTCCCAAATTTAGATACAGTTTTACATTCACTGAATGAACTATTGAAAAAACAGGTCCCTTGGAAGTGGTCAGAAGAATGTGACAGAGCATTCAAAGAGCGTAAAAGCCAGTTAGTAGAGAGCACCATGTTAGTTCACTATGAAGCATCTAAGGAGATCAAGCTAGCGTGTGATGCCTCTCTGGAGTTGGGGGCAGTAATCTCTCATGCACTAGATAGTGGGGAGGAGAGGCAAATTGCTTTTGCTTCACACACTCTCAGTGCCAGTAAGCGGAATTATGCGCAGATTGAAAGGGAAGCCTTGGCATTGATTTTTGGAGTCAAGAGGTTTCACAAATATTTGTCTGGTTGTAAGTTTACCATAGTTACTGACCATAAGCCCCTGACAGCAATCCTCCATCCAACGTCCCCAGTTCCAACCTTAGCTGCAGCCCAAATGCAGAGATGGGCTTTGATTTTGTTAGCATATACATATGACATTCAGTACAGGCGATCAGCTGATCACTTTAATGCTGATGCTATGTCCAGGTTGCCATCCCATCACAAGTTACACCCAGTAAGGAAGAATTGTTCTACTTTTCATATATTGATGAGCTGCCAGACACTGCTGAAGAGATTGGTAGGGCAATCAAACGTGACGCAGTTATGTCAAAGGTATATGATTACATCGCAAAGGGATGGCCAAACCAGGTATCGGAGGAAGATATTCATCCACACATCGTTCATAGGAATGAATTGTCAGTGGATAAAGATTGTATCATGTGGGAAGCAAAAGTGGTTATTCCAAATAAATCCAGGTCCAAATTGTTAGGAAATCTTCATGACCAGCGCCTGGGAATGTGCTTGAGCAGGTTTTGCACACAGTTACTTATGATGGCCAGGTTTAGATGAAGAGATAGAGTACATCGTCAGTCAGTGTACAACATGTCAATTGGTGAGCAAGAAGCCACCATCAATATCATTACAGCCATGGAAATGGCCTCCCAGGGTGTGGCAAAGGTTACATGTCGATTTTGCTGAGCTAGGATAGTAAATGTTCACCATGATAGATAGTCATTCGAAGTGGGTAGAGGTGTTTCCGATGCGAAAAATAACAAGTAAAACACTCGACGATTTACGAAGATTGTTTTCTTCATATGGCCTCCCAAAAGAAAATATGTCTGATAATATTTTATTCAGAAGAATTTGCACAGTTCATGAACAGAAACGATGTGAAACGTACCGAAGTTACACCATACTACCCTGCTTCCAATGGTGCAGCAGAGCCCACAGTACAAATCATAAATCATGCCCTCATTAAGCACATGTTGGATCCAAATCCAAGGAAAAGGCAGTTGTCGTTGGATCACAAGCTGACAAATTTTCTGATTACTTATTAGAATACTCCACTACTGGTAGAACACCAGCAGAGTTGTTTCTCAAACACAGCCATGAACCAGGTTCTCTATGTTAAAGCGAAACTTGGTACAGTCAGTAGAAGAAAATCAAGGCAGAAAGAGAGTCATGATAGAGGTAAAGTAAGAAAAAGAAGTGTGAAATTGAATCACAAGCTTACAGTGAAGAACCATTACCATAATTGGTTAAAGTGATTATTAGGAAGAATGGTGAAGATATAAGAATATAAGAACATAAGAAATAGGAGCAGAAGTAGGCCATTTAGCCCCTCGAGCCTGCTCCGCCATTTAATAAGATCATGGCAAATTTGATCATGGACTCAGCTCCACTCTCCTGCCTGCTCCCCATAACCCTTTATTCCCTTATCGCTCAAAAATATGTCTATATCCATCTTAAATATATTCAATGACCCAGCCTCCACAGTTCTCTCGGGCAGAGAATTCCACAGATTTACAACTCTCTGAGAGAAGAAATTCCATCTCATCTCAGTTTTAAATGGGCGGCCCCTTTTTCTGAGACTATGCCCCCTAGTTTTAGTTTCCCTGATGAGTGGAAATATCCTCCCTTCATCCACCTTGTCGAGCCCCCTCATTATCTTAAAAGTTTCAATAAGATCACTCTTATTCTTCTGAACTCCAATCAGTATAGGCCCAAACTACTCAACCTATCTTCATCAGTCAACCCCCTCCAGAATCAACCTAGTGAACCTTCTCTGAACAGCCGCTAATGCAAATAGATCCTTCCTTAAATACGGAGACCAAAACTGTACGCAGTACTCGAGGCGTGGCTTCACCAATACCCTGTACAGTTGTAGCAGGACTTCTCTGCTTTCTCCATTTCAATTATAATTTGCTTTCTATTTTTTCTGCCAAAGTGGATAACCTCACATTTTCCCATATTATACTCCATCTGCCAAATTTTTGCCCACTCACTGAACCTGTCTATATCCCTTTGCTGATTTCTTGTGTCCTCCTCACAATTTGCTCTCCCACCCATCTTTGTAACATCAGCAAACTTGGTTACATTACACTCGGTCCCTTCATTCAAGTCATTAATATAGGTTGTAAATAGTTGAGGCCCCATCACCGATCCCTGTGGCACCCCACTAGTCACTGTTTGTCAACCGGAAAATGACCCATCTATCCCGACTCTCTATTTTCTGTTAGTTAGCCAATCCTCTATCCCTGCTAATATATTACCCCAATCCCGTGAACTTTTATCTTGTGCAATAACCTTTTTTGTGGCACCTTATCGAATGCCTTCTGGAAATCCAAATACACATCCACTGGTTCCCCCTTATCCACCCTGCTCATTACATCCTTGAAGAACTCCAGCAAATTTGTCAACTATGTCACCCTCACACATATTTGGTCAATATGTTTGATCATGGAAAGGTTAGGTTTATTCACATTGATCATATTTTATAAACTGATGTGGAAGGCGTTGAAAGTTGGAACGATTCAATTTATTCTGATGAGTCACATGGGGCTAGATTTTTCACTTTTTTCGCATGCTTAACGCCCACTTAACTTCCATTTTACCGCTGAAATGACTTATAACGCAAGATGTTGCTCCTGGTTCTCATGTGTCGTTGGCAATGGGGGTGCGGCACCTTGGGGTGCAGTGCCACACTCCAGGAACACTAGGAGCCCTCTGCCACCAGTGTTCCTGGCGACCAGCTCCAGGGACTCCTCAATCCCGTCCATGCTATATATTATTTGTTGGACAAAAACTCGGTGCCAACTATGTTCTTGGTGCTTCGAAGGCTTTTTGCTGTTGGTGAATCGCCCTCGTACCTCCCACAACAGCCAAACAAGCACACACCACAGCCACACATGCTTTCAGTCCCTCTCAGCTTCCTCTCCCTCTTTGTCTCTTCTTCTGTGCATGTCATGATGACCCCTGATCTCCTGAATCACGTGAATTGAGCGTTGCCATGCCATTGCTAAGGATGGCGACACTTTACGGTAGAAAGTCAGAGAGCTTTAACGCTACCGCCCATTTCATATCGCTCACGGTAACGCCCAATTTCAAAAATGGAGACTAGGTGCTTTGAGAATGGGCGAGAAGCCGGCGATCAGAAAATCCATTTTTACCGCCCACGCCAGAAATAACGCCCATTTTTGGGCGATCTGCGCAAAAGTGTAAAATCTAGCCCATAGTTTGCTTACAAGTAGAGAACCAGTAGCAAATCCTATATCAGATGTACTAGAAACAAGTCCATGAGAAAATCAGAATTTAAGTCTGACTCTGAGTCAGGCGGATAAACAGTCTGAAGGTTTCAAGAGTCCAAATGTAGATCAAGTCAGCCCTTGGAGAAAAACTCTCCTCAGGCTCAACCTAGAATGAGTCTAAGTCCTACAACAAGATTGCAAAGTTCTGTTCAAGAACGAACATATCGTCTTCGAAACAGAAAACCGGTGGCTAAGTTTGATTTGTAAATATGGAAAAATAAGTTCATATCTTTTCTTGTGCATACCATGTAAGTTCTGTATAATCATTATTATGTTATGATTAACTTCTTCAATCAGGAGGGAGAAGTTTTGTAGACTAGTGGGCAACTCCCTCTAGTGGACTACTAATGTAATAATTACTGATGTCGTAACATTAAACCAGGTGGTCACACAGTTCTGTTAAGAGTGAAGTTGTAAATGTGTGTGCTTGTGTAGCTGTGTCTCAAGACATCACAATTAACATTCTATTTCTCAGTGATTCCCAGTCACTTTCTCAGGGATTCCCTTGCTCTCTCTCAGTGATTCTCAGCCTCTCTCTCTCTCTCTCTCAGTGATTCCCAGTCTCCCTCTCGCTCTCTCAGTGATTCCCAAACTATCTCTCATTGATTCCCAGTCTCCCTCTCTTTGATTCCCAATCACTCTATTAGTGATTCACTGAGGGAGATGGCGGATGGGATAGCAGCTCCCTAAGGAGCTCTCCCCAAAAAAACCTTGCTCTGATCATCTGCTGCCATCCTTCATCTCTTTCTCCCTCAAATCTTCCCAACCCTCACTGTCTAAGCCCCCTCTGGCCCTAATTTCGACCCCCCAAAGTATTTTACCTACCCCTAAAACCCTAAAATCCCTTATTGCAAGGGCCCGCTGCCCATCTCCCATCCCCCAACCTCGGCTTACCTTCCAGATTGACCTCCTTGCTGCCAAGTCCCTCTAGCTGGACCCTCGCTTCTCGCTCCCCACTGGCCCACTCAACTGTTCCAACTGACCCCCGCCGATCTCAATGGCGGTGAGCCTCCGACCAGCTTCAAATACAGGTTTGAGTCCAACCTCACACACGAGCCATCCCTCCGGCGGCATTCAGGCCTGCCTCCCATCGGCGACATCCTGGCCTTCATCCCTCTGGCGACATTCTGGCCTTCACTCAACCGGTGACGTCCTGGCCTCCCTTCCTCCCACCGGCGACGTTCTGACCTCCCCCCGACCGCTGGCCCCACTCACCAGCGGAGTCTCTGTCGAGTACATGGTGTGCACAATGTCTGTGGTCACTCTGACCTATTTGACCTCTCCTCCTTCCACAAAATGGACCTCTGACCATCTCAATGCCTGCCCTCAGCCAGTTTTCTCACCACCTCACCAAAGGGCGCTGCTCAGCGCTGAGCTTACGGCTTGCATCTCGCCATAGGCAACTAGACTCATACAGCAGAGCCTGGTCTCTAGTCATCTTGGACCCCCTTGCCACTGGATCAAGACCTTGCTCTGCTAAGCCCATGTGCTAGCCAGTGTGCAACAGCCACCCCATGTTAAAAGAACTCATGCACAGGCATCTTCCACCCTTCAAAATGAAGTTCAGGACCTGGAACATCAGGACCCACATGGACAACTCCAACAGCAGCAGGCCAGAATGCCAACTGCCATAGTTGCCCGGGAACTTACACACTTTGATGTGACATCGCCGCCCTAAGCGAGACCCGGTGGGCAGGGGAAGGCCAGCTCAAGGAACAAGGTGGAGGTTACACCTTCTTCTGGAAAGGCAAACCAGAGGAAGAACGGCGCCTCCGCAGAGTCAGTTTCGCCATCAAGAATGAGCTGGTCGACTGCCTCAGAGACTTCCCCTGAGGGATTAGCGAACGTCTCATGACTCTCTTACTCACCCTATCCCGGAATCAGTGCGCCACGGTTATCAATGTTTACACCCCAACATTCGACGCAACAGATGAGGCCAAAGAGGGTTTTTACTCCAGCCTCGAACAATCCCTGTCCCGCGTCCCTACGGACGACAAACTGATCCTCCTCAACGACTTCAACACCAGGGTCGGTAAGGACACAGACCTCGGGGGAGGTGTGATCAGCAGAGAGGGGGGTAGGGAAAATGAACTCCAGTGGTACCGTGCTGACAAAATGCCTAGAACACGACCTTGTTCTGCCTGATGGACAAGTACAAGGCATCGTGGCAACACTCTCGCTCCAAACACTGACACCTGCTCGACTACGTCATCGGTCGAGCCAGGGATCGCGAGGATGTGCGCATCACCCGCGCCATGACAGGAGCTGACGACTGCTGGACGGACCACCATCCAATCCATCATCAACATCAATTTAGCCCCAAAGCAGCGACGGCAGCAGATGCTGTGCCACAGAAAAATTAATGCCGGGGCACTCAAATGCCCAGCTAAGAGAGTCCTATACAGCCAGCGCCTCACGACTAACCTGGCGGCCCTTGATGACCCCGAGACGCAGAATGCCCACAGCGCTTGGTCTGCCCTCCAGGCCACCATAACCAGTGCCTGCAAAGAGAGACTCGGTCACTCAACCAGGAAACACCAGGACTGGTTTGATGAGAATGACCAGGAGATCCAAGAGCTAATAAATTGCAAGCGCAGGGCATTTCAGAACCTAAAATAACAACCCAACTCGGGAGCAGCAAAGCAGCTTTACAGACGGCTTAAGGCCGAAGTTCAACAAAAAACCCACGACCTAAAGAATAGATGGTGGGTGGAGAAATCGCAAGAGATTCAGCAGCTGGCCGACAACCATGACGTGCGAGGATTCTTCACTGCAGTCAAGTCCACCTATGGCCCAAGCACCCAAGGCCCCACCCCACTGCTGGCCAAGAACGGGGAGACACTCATCAAGGACACTGAAGCAGTCAGGAACCGCTGGAAGGAGTGCTTCAAAGATCTCCGTAACCGAGACTCTGCCTTTGACTCGAGTGTCCTCGACTCCATCCCACAGCATGCTACCCGCCACCATCTCAGCAAAACCCCAGCCCTGCACGAGGCCATCCATCAGCTCAAGAAAAACAAAGCATCGGGAGCAGATGGAATCCCCGCTGAGGCACTAAAATATGGCGGAGAGGCACTATTGGCGCGAATGCATGACCTCATCTCTCTTATCTGGAAGGAGGAGAGCATGCCGGGAGATCTCAGAGATGCAGTAATTGTGGCCATCTTTAAAAAAGGGGACAAGTATGACTGCGGCAAAACAGAGGAATCTCCCTGTTATCAGCCATTGAGAAGGTCATTGTTAGAATCCTCCTCAACTGTCTTCTCCCTGTGGCTGGGGAACTCCTCCCAGATTCTGTCCACTACGGGGTACAATGGACATGATCTTTACAGCGCGACAACTGCAAGAGAAATGCAGGGAACAGTACCAATCCTTGTACATGGCCTTCTTTGCCCATACAAAGGCCTTTGACACTGTCAACCGCGAGGGACAATGGAGCATCCTCCTCCATTTTGGCTGCCCTCAAAAGTTTGTCGCCATCCTCCACCTGCTTCATGACGCTATGCAAGCCGTGATCCTGACCAACGGTTCCACCACAGACCCAATCCACATCCGGACCGGGATCAAGCAGGGCTGCATCATCGCGCCAACCCTCTTCTCGATCTTCCTCACTGCAATGCTCCACCTCACACTCAACAAGCTCCCCACCGGAATGGAAATAAACTACAGAACCCGTGGGAACCTGTTCAACCTTGTCACCTCCAGGCCAGATCCAAGACCATCCCATCCTCTGTCGTCGAGCTACAGTACGCAGATGACGCTTGCGTCGGCGCACGTTCAGAGGCTGAACTCCAAGTCATAGTCAACATCTTCACCGAGGTATATGAAAGCATGGGCCTTACACTAAACATCCGTAAAACAAAGGTCCTACACCAACCTGACCCCGCCACACAGCACTGCCCCCAGTCATCCAGATCCATGGCGTGGACCACTTTCCATACCTCGGAAGCCTATTATCAACAAGGGCAGGCATCGATGACAAGGTTCAACACCACCTCCAGTGCAGCCTTCGGCCACCTGAGCAAGAGAGTGTTCGAAGATCAGGCCCTCAAATCTGGCACCAAGCTTATGGTCTACAGGGCTGTAGTGATACCTGCACTCCTGTATGGCTCAGAGACATGGACCCACTACAGTAGACACCTCAAATCGCTGGAGAAATACCACCAATAATGTCTCTGCAAGATCCTGCAAATCTCCTGGGAGGACAGACGTACCAAAGTTAGTGTCCTCGATCAGGCCATCTTCACCGGCATCAAAGCACTGACCACACTCGACCAGCTCCGTTGGGCGGGCCTCATTGTTCGCATGCCTGACACAAGACTCCCAAAGCAAGGAACTCCTACACGGCAAGCAATCCTCATGTGGGCAGAGGAAACGTTTCAAGGACACCCTCAAAGCCTCCTTGATAAAATGCAACATCCCTGGGAGTCCCTGGCCAAAGACCGCCCTAAGTAGAGGAAGAGCATCCGAGAGGGCATTGAGCCTCTCGAGTCTCGTCGCCGAGAGAAGGCAGTAAGCAAGTGCAGGCTGCGGAAGGAACGTGCGGCAAATCAGACGCCCCACTCACCCTTTCCTTCAACGACTGTCTATCCCACCTGTGATAGAGACTGTAATTCCCGTATTGGACTGTACAGTCACGTAAGAACTCACTTTTGGAGTGGAAGCAAGTCTTCCTCGATTTCGAGGGACTGCCTATGATGATGATCATTGATTCAATCTCTCTCTCGGTGATTCCACGTATCTCATTCTCAGTGATTTCCTGTATTTCTCTCTCAGTGACTCACAGCTCTCTCTTGTTCAGTGATTCCCAGTCTCTCTTTCTCACTGATTCCAAGTCATTCACTCTGTCATTCCCAGTGATGCTCTCACAGTGATTCCCAGTCTCACTCTCTCAATGATTTAAATCTCACAATGATTCCCAGGCACTTCCTCTATCATTCCCATCTCTCTCTCTCACTGATTCACCATTCCTGATCCAGTGATTCCAAGGGCTAAAACCTCCACTTTTTTTGCATGCTTAACGCCCACTTAATGCCCATTTTACCGCTGAACTGATGTACAATGCTCAGATATCACCCATTTTGGCACAAAATGGAAACTGACGGGCATTTTTTGGAAACTTATCACCGAGTGTTACTTTCCCCATGTGGTTAATGCCGGGAAAAAATATTACCGCCCGCCCGCTTTTTTTGGGCGGAATCATCAGAATGGGCCAAATCAACGGCCATAATATCGCCCAGCGTTACTTTCCGCACGGAATTAACGGCGAGATTCAATAATATCCCATGCCCAATTTTTTTGTCGTAAAGAGCACATTTGGTGAAACTAACGCCCAGGAGATCGCCCACCGTCACTTTCACCACCTCGCACACATATCGCCCACAATATCACTCGCCCAAAAAACCACCCAGAAAAAGTGGAACTGTTCTGAACGAACGCCAGTGGTGTGGCTGGCATTTTTTAAATCGCAGGTCACTTCATTCAAAAGGCTGCCTCAACTTCGGGGGAGTTTGTATTGACTCTGGAGTTCTTCTCAGGTGAAGTGAACATCTCAACAGACATATTTTCAGACTCTGGACTATTGGGGGTTTACTCCAGGTGTATTTTAGTGAGGAAATCATTGCTGCTGATCAATCGTTATTATAATTTCAATGCAATGGGGCCACTAAACAATAACTGTGCTTAAGCAGCGCTTCAGATGTCTTGACCACTCAGGAGGGGAGCTACAATACAATCCTGAGCAAGTAGCTAAATTCATGGTCGTGTGCTCGATGCTGCACAACCTGGCTATCATGAGGGGCCAAGAATTGCCAGAAGGCACTGATGCTCCACCTCATGAGAGAGAGGAAGAGGACGACGAGGGGCTGGATGCTGACCTAGGTCCAGACAATCAGACTGGCTATGCAACCATGCCCACGACCCCCTCCAGACCACAGGAAAGGGCCCATGGTGGCTACATAGCTGCAAGACGTGAGCAGCTGATATCTGAACTATTTGCCTGAAAGAGCATTGATGTGAGTGACAACGTTGACACACTGCTGTGTGTGTGCAGTTCAGACATCAATGGTGCCCATCACCTTGGTGCCAGTTAACGTTTACGTTGATTGATGTTAAGTCGTATTTAACCCTTTCATGTTAAGGAATCACCAGTGTGTAATGGTGCAGCTATCTGAGACAATGCGCAACAAGGTTATGTTCAATAAAAAAAATTTTATACCAACATTGGTCTGAAATCATAAATATCACAGGCAGTAACACCCAACCCCGCCCACACCCCACTTTTTCCACCATTGACATCAATCAAATGTTCAACATGTCCAGCAACACAGACTACAAATGCAAAGCAGGAGGGTGGTCCCCAGGCCCCATTCATTGCATACACCCAGATGGAGATAGAACACAGCCATCACCTACGGATATGCACCTCACTTTCCTTCCCCTATCTCCTTCTCCCCAACTCTACCCCTTCCCCTCCTCGCTCCATGGTGCCTGGCCGAGGAGCTCCTCAGGTGGTGCCTCATTGGGGGGGATGAAGGCAGATGCAGTCGTTGCACGGGTACAGGAGCAGGGGGTACCGAAGGGGCAACATTCTCTGATGCAGAAGCAGGATCTTGGTCCGTGCTCTCATCTGTCATTTGCAGTGGTGGTGCGGAACCTAGGGGTGGAGTGCCACGCTCGGGGACCACTCGGAGACCTGTGTCAGCAGTGTTCCTGGCTATTGCATCCAGGGCCTCCGCCATCCGCGGAATGTACTCGGTCATGGTGGCCAGGTGTCGGGATATGTCCCCCAATGCTTCGATGAGCTGGTCACCAATGTCTACAGTCCTCCTGGACAAATGTACCATCTCTCCGCTGTCATGTTGTGCTCGTGGAACAGACATGCCACGTCCACAAGACCTCCGCGGGGTCGGCGCCATCCTGCAGACAAATGGGGTGCCCTGTGGTGAGGTGCTTGGGGCCAGTACCTCCAGAGTAGAGGCGGGAATGACCAGAAGACCATTAGATGGCCTTGGGGTGGAATGGCTTCTGGAGTGTGGTGATACAGGTTCCTCGAAGCCCGCATTCTCATCCGTGGAGAACAGACCCAGCGGATTGATGGGCGATAATCGGAGCTCCTCAGCACCAGATGTTGGATCGTCCGGAAAATCGGGTCCCGTGCCCCCACCTTCTGGCCTCAGTGGTCTTGTTTTGGAACGCGCTGCTGGCTGAGCTGCAAAACACAGATTCCGCCCACTAAGGGGCACAATGGGCATGGTCTTCTATGTGCAACAAATCCAAGAAAAATGTAGGAAGCAGCATCAACCTCTGTACATAGTTTTCTTTGACCTTACAATGGCCTTCGTCTCTGTCAACGGTGAGAGATTATGGAGTGTCCTTCTCAAATTAGGCAGTCCTTAAAAATTTGTCACCATCCTCCATCTACTTCATGATGACATGCCAGCCGTGGTTCTTACCCAACGGATCCACCAAAGACCCAATACAAGTGTAGACCGGGGTCAAGCAAGGCTTGTCATTGCACCAATGCTCTTCTCATTAAGAGGGGGAAAATAGAGTACAAGAAGAAGCTTGCCGGGAATATGAAAACTGACTGCAAAAGCTTCTATAGATATGTGAAGAGAAAAAGATTAGTGAAGACAAACGTAGGTCCCTTGCAGTTGATTCAGGTGAATTTATAATGGGGAACAAAGAAATGGCAGACCAGTTGAACAAATACTTTGGTTCTGTCTTCACGAAGGTGACACAAATAACCTTCCGAATGTACTAGGGGACCGAGGGTCTAGTGAAAAGGAGGAACTGAAGGATATCCTTATTCGGCAGGCAATTGTGTTAGGGGAATTGATGGGATTGAAGGCTGGTAAATTCCCCGGGCCTGATAGTCTGCATCCCAGAGTACTTAAGGAAGTGGCCCTAGAAATAGTGGATGCATTGGTGATCATTTTCCAACAGTCTATCGACTCGGGATCAGTTCCTATGGACTGGAGGGTAGCTAATGTAACAATACTTTTTAAAAATGGAGGGAGAGAGAAAACGGGTAATTATAGACCGGTTAGCCTGACATCAGTAGTGGGGAAAGTGTTGGAATCAATTATTGAGGATGAAATAGCAGCGCATTTGAAAAGCAGTAACAGGATCAGTCCAAGTCAGCATGGATTTATGAAGCGGAAATCATGCTTGACAGATCTTCTGGAATTTTTTGAGGATGTAACTCGTAGAATGGACAAGGGAGAACCAGTGCATGTTGGATATTTGGACTTTCAAAAGGCTTTTGACAAGGTCCCACACAAGAGATTGGTGTGTAAAATTAAAGCACGTGGTATTAGGGGTAATGTACTGACGTGGATAGAGAACTGGATGGCAGAGAGTCGGGATAAACGCGTCCTTTTCAGAATGTCAGTCAGTGACTAGTGGAGTGCCGCAGGGCTCAGTGCTGGGACCCCAGCTCTTTACATCAATGATTTAGATGAAGGAATTGAGTGTAATATCTCCAAATTTGCAGATGACATTAAACTGGGTGGCGGTGTGAGCTGTGAAGGGGACGCTAAGAGGTTGCAGGGTGACTTGGACAGGTTTGGTGAGTGGGCAAGTGCATGGCAGATGCAGTATAATGTGGATAAATGTGAGGTTTTTCACTTTGGGGGCAAAAACGCGAGGACAGAATATTATCTGAATGGCGGCAGATTAGGAAAAGGGAGGTGCAAAGAGACCTGGGTGTCATGGTTCATCAGTCATTAAAAGTTGGCATACAGGTACAGCAGGCAGTGAAGAAGGCAAATGGTATGTTGGCCTTCATAGCTAGGGGGTTTGAGTATAGGAGCATGGAGGTCTTACTGCAGTTGTATAGAGTCTTGGTGAGGCCTCACCTTGAATATTGTGTTCAGATTTGGTCTCCTAATCTGAGGAAGGACATTCTTTCTATTGAGGGAGTGCAGCAAAGGTTCACCAGACTGATTCCCGGGATGGCTGGACTGACATATGAGGAGAGACTGGATCAACTGGGCCTTTATACATTGGAGTTTAGAAGGATGAGAGGGGATCTCATAGAAAGATATAAGATTCTGACGGGACAGGACAGGTTAGATGCGGGTAGAATGTTCCCGATGTTGAGGAAGTCCAGAACCAGGGGATACAGTCTTAGGATAAGGGGTAGGCCATTTAGGACTGAGCTGAGGAGAAACTTATTCACTCAGAGAGTTGTTAACCTGTGGAATTCCCTGCTGCAGGGAGTTGTGGATGCCAGTTCATTGGATATATTCAAGAGGGAGTTAGATATGGCCCTTATGGCTAAGAGGATCAAGGGGTATGGAGAGAAAGCAGGAAAGGGGTACTGAGGGATCTTATTGAATGGTGGTGCAGGCTCGAAGGGCCGAATGGCCTTCTCCTGCACCTATTTTCGATGTTTCTTCTATGTTTTTCCATCTTCTTCACTGCAATGTTTCATCTCACCTTTAACAAGCTTTGCACTGGAGTGGAGTTAATCTACAGGACAAGTGGGAAATTTTTCAATCTCCGACATCTCCAATCCAGATCCAAGGTTGTTCCAACCTGTCATTGAATTACACTAAGCAGATGACACTTGCGATTGTGCACACTTGGAGTCCGAACTCCAAACCATCGTTGACGTGTATGAAAGTCTGTGCCTTACATTAAACATCAGTAAGACAAAGGTCCTCTACCAACCAGCCCCCGCCACACAGTACCTGGACTGCTCTCCGATTATCAAGATCCATGACGAGACATTCGACAATGTGGACCACCTCCCATACCTTGGGAGCCTATTATCAGCAAGGACAGACATCGATGTCGTAGCCCAACACAGTCTTCAGTGTGCCAGTGCAGCCTTTGGCCACCTGAGGAAAAGAGTGTTCGAAGACCAGGATCTCAAACCCAGCACCAAGCTCATGGTCTACAGAGCAGTAGTGTTACCCGCCCTCCATATGCTTCAGAGACTATGGGCTAGACTTTCCACTTTTGTGCAGATCGCCTAAAAATGGGCACTATTTCCAGCGTTGGTGGTAAATATGCGTTTTGAAATCACCGGATTATTGCCCATTTTCAAAACCCCAACTTACCATTTTATAAAATAGACCGCGAGCGATCTGAAATGGGCGTTAGCGTTAAATGTTTTTGACCTTCTGCCATAAAGTGTTGGCGCCCATAGCAACGGTATGGCAATGGTCGTTTCCCGCGTTTCAGGAGGTCAGGGGTCATCAGTACATGCACAGAACAGGAGAGAGAGAGAGGGAGCAGAGAGGAACTAACAGCGTGTGTTGTGTGTTTGTTTGGCTGTTTTGGGAGGCAGGAGGGAGATTTACCAGCAGCAAAGCACAAAGAATGTTGTTTCCACCGAGTTATATTTAAAATGGAAGGGATGGAGGAGGCGACACAGCACACTCTGGAGACTGAAGACACTGGTGAAAGCAGTAGGTGGGAGAGGAACAATTGGGAGGATGCAAACGAGCGAGGAGATTCTCCGATGAGGCAAATGCCTCCCTCCTGCAGGGAGTCACGCTGGGGTCAATTGACCCAGGGTGGGCGTGGGAAACCCACCCCAAAGGTCTACCAGAGGATAGGGGCCGACATAGCCGACATAGCCGAGGTGGTCTCATCGGCGACCAACGAGGTGCGTGAGGGCAACCAGTGCCGCAAGCACTGGAACAACCTTGTCGGATCAGCCAGAGTAAGTATTACATTTATTTACATGTACTTATATATTTGATTTGTAAGTATAATGACTGATTAAAATCAGATGTGATGTCTTGCAATTATACCGGGAATGTTTTACTCAAAGTCTGCATTTACGGTGTACGTCTTTAGGTAAAGAATGATAATTATCACAATAATCATGATTACATCTGTCGGTTATGTGTTGTATCAGTCTCTGTGACAGTACCTAGCAATGATCTCACACAATGCTCTAATGCCATGTGGTGCTGGTGTTACCTTTTACAGAAGAAGCTTTTGAAGAATAGGGCCGAGCAGAGGCGAATGGGTGGCAGGTCACCAGTCAGCATCAAGCTCACCGACATTGAGGAGCGGGTGCTGGCACTCGTGGGGACCCACCCCCGGTCGGCACGCATGCAGCTGCATAACCTGATGTGATACCACATGAGTAAAGTATAGATCATTGCGCGATGTAAAGTCAATAGATGCCACACCCACTCATATCCGAACAATAATATATGATAGATGATTGATAACAGCGTTCGCTAAATAATGATGGCCTCATGAGAATCATTGCAATGCAGAATTTGGTAATGGTCATGAAATGTGATGTCTGTGATGATTTTGATAGCGATGGTGCTTTTGTCGTGCATATGCTGTGTGTAGCATTGGAATCACCTTGTGACCCTAGCACCCCCTTCTCCTATGGCACCTTTAGTAATGACTCCACAAGGCAGGGTATGGTGTTTAAACTCTGCAGACTTGCAGTCCTTCATTTCTGCTCCTGAGTGCCAACAACAAGCTGTGTGTTCCTTTTTATACTGGGTTACCTGCCGTGTGCAGGCAACCCCTGGGTCTCCAGCAACAGCACCCTCTAGTGTACCGGTAAGGTTTGTACAGTATAAGGGTACATTCAATGTTGCATACAGTGTTACAGACATCACACAGTAAACAGGCATGCATACACAACAGCCTCATGAGAATCATTGCAATGCAAAATTTGGTAATGGTCATGAAATGTGATGTCTGTGATGATTTTGATAGCAGCGGTGCTTTTGTCGTGCATATGCTGTGTGACCCCCTTCTCCTCTAATAACCTCTGTTATGTATTTATGCTTGGGGGTCATCAGACACCAGAGGGCGCTGCGGTCGAAGGTCATTGGGCTGTACGCATGTGGCATGTGTGCTTGGTCACCTGTATATAAGCTGGGTGTCTTTGTCAAGCTGGCACTCTTGGGCTGGAATAAAGATGGATCAGGTTGCACCTAAGTGAGTTGACAGTAACCAGACTCCTGAGTCATTACAAACTCATATAAGCTCATGGTCTACAGGGATGTAGAAATACCTGCCCACCTGTATGGCTCAGAGACATGGACCATGTAAAGTAGACACTTCAAGTTGCTGGAGAAATATCACCAAAGATGTCTCCACAAGATCCTACAAATCCCCTGGGAGGACAGATGCACCAACATCAGCGTCCTCATTCAGGCTAACACCCCAGCATTGAAGAACTGACCACACTCAATCAGCTCCACTGGGCAGGCCACATAGTCCGCATGCCAGTCACGAGACCCCCAAAGCAAGTGCTCTATTCGGAGCACCCTCACGGCAAATGAGCCAAAGGTGGGCAGCGGAAATGCTACAAGGACACCCGCAAAGCCTCCCTGATAAAGTGCAACATCCCAACTGATACCTGAAGGTCCCTGGCCCAAGACCGCCCTAAGTGGAGGAAGTGCATCTGAGAAGGCGCTGAGCACCTCGAGTCTCAACGGCGAGAGCATGCGGAAATCAAGCGTAGACAGTGGAAAAAGCATGCGGCAAACTAGTCCCACCCACCCCTTCCCTCAACGACTATCTGTCCCACCTGTGACAGAGTCTGTGGCTCTTGTATTGAACTGTTCAGCCACCAAAGAACTCACTTCAGGAGTGGAAGCAAGTCTTCCTCAATTCCGAGAGACTGCCTATGATGATGATTTATGTTTTGTAGCTCGGCCAGCAGCACAGTCCCATGCAACACCACCGAGACCAGAAGCTGGGGGTGCGAGGCCAGAGTCGCTGGACGATCGTGCATCTGGTGCTGAGGAGCCCCGATTCTCGCCCGTGGAGTTGCTGGGCGCCTTCTCCATGGATGAGAGTGTGGACTTCAAGGAGCCTGAATCACCAAGCTCCATAATGCAGTCGCCACCCATGACATTTAGTGCTCCTGCGGCCATTCCCTCCTCCACCGTGGAGGTACCGGGCCCAAGCACCTTGCCGCAGGGCACTCAACGTGTATCCAGGACAGTGCCGACCACACGGAGGTTGGTTCGACGCAGCAAGTCTGCTCCACGAGCAGCGATCTGAGAGGCGACATGGTACACTTGTCCAGGAGGAGTGTTGACATAGGTCAGCAGATCCTACAGACAATGAGGGGCATATCCCACCAGCTGGCCAGCATGTCCGCCACCATGAGCGAGTACGTGCCACGGATGGTGGAGGCCCTGGAGGTGATAGCCAGGGACACTGGTGTCAGAGGCCTCCCAGTGGTCCCGGAGCGCGGCACTGGACCCCAATGTGCCACACCCCCATTGCCAACGACACATGAGAGCCAGGAAGAAGATCTTGCTTCTGGCTCAGTGCACGTTCTCACCACGGGACCGTCCTCTCCCGTATCCATCTAAGCAGCGGTGCTGCCGTCATCGCCCCCAATGAAGCAGCGCTGAGGAGCTCCTCAGCCAGGTGGCTTGGAGTCAGGAGGGGAAGGGGAAGGGGTAGAGGTGGGGAGGAGAAGTGAGGGGGGAAGGGAAAGTGAGGTGCATGGCCGCAGGCCTTGTCTTGGTCACAGTATTTTTATGTTGTTGCTCCTATTTTGTTGGGAGGTTTGGGGGGAGGGGGGCACCTTGTTTTTTTGCATTTGTGTTCTATGTTTATGACGTGTTGTTGGAAATGTTAAACATTGAATGAATGATATAAATGTTATAAATTTGTTGTGGGGTGGGTGGGGGTGGGGTGGGGTGTTTTTACAGGTATAATTATGATTTCATACAAATGTTCTCATTAAATGTTTTTATTTAACATAACCTTGTTGTGCATTGTCTCAGATAGCTGCACCGTTACACACTTGTGATTCCTTAACATGAAAGGGGATAATTAAACTTAACTTGAATCAACTTAAACTTTAACTGTCACCAAGGTAATGTGCAGCATTCACTTATGAGCTGCAGACACAGCAGTCTTGCAGCTTTATAAAAATGACCGACATTATTTCAAGCAAAGCGCTCATTTCTGAGCTGCTGACGTAAGAGTCTTGCAGCTATGTAGCCACCATGGGCCCTTTCCTGCTGTCTAGAGGGGGGCATGGGCATGGTGTCATCATCAGCCTGATTGTCTGGCCTGAGGTTAGCGTCCACCTCCTCGTCCTCCTCTTCCTCTCTCTCCTGAGGTGAACCGGCAGTCCCTTCTGGCAATTCTTGTTCCCTCCTGATAGCCACGTTGTGCAGCATGCAGTGCAGCACCACGAATTGAGCTACCTGCTCAGGATGGTACTGTAACTCACCTCCTGAGTGGTCCAGGCATCTAAAGCGCTGCTTACGCACTCCAATGGTATTCTCGACGATATTGCGTGTGGCTTTGTGGCTCTTATTGTATCGCTTCTCAGCTTCTGTCTGGGTGTTACGCAGTGGGGTCATCAGCCAGGTGGCGAGACCATATCCTTTGTCACCAAGCATCCAGCATTGATCTTGTGGCTGACTGGTAAATATGTCAGATACAGCGCTCTCACGCAGGATGTGAGCGCATCATGGATGCAGCCCAGAAATTTTGCAATTACTGCCATTATAATTTGCTGGTGGTTAACAACGAGTTACACATTCAGGGAGTGGAATCCCTTTGGTTCCGAAAAACCTCTGCATCCTGAAAAGGTGCCTGCATGGCGATGTGCGTACAGTCTATCTTGAGGAAGTTTGCAATTCTGGTGAATCCTAGATCTCTCTCAGTCTGTGCCTCCCTGGTCACAGGAAAACTGATAAAGTCCATCCTGTGTACATAAAGGGCTTCAGCGACCTGTCGAATGCAGCAATGTGTGGTATGCTGAGACACAGTGCAAATGTCGCCAACTGAGGCATGAAAGGAATCCACTGTGTAGAAGGCAAGTGCTGCAGTGACCTTGACCTCGACGGACAGTGCAGTCCTGATGGTGCTGGCAGGCTGTACATCTCCCCTGATGAGTAGGCATATCTCACTGATAACCCCTTTGCGGAAGCGCAATCTCCTAAGGCACGTGTTATTGGACAAGTTCA
This sequence comes from Pristiophorus japonicus, assembly GCF_044704955.1. Taxonomy (NCBI): domain Eukaryota; kingdom Metazoa; phylum Chordata; class Chondrichthyes; family Pristiophoridae; genus Pristiophorus; species Pristiophorus japonicus. Next base: position 164,592,713 of record NC_091986.1, on the reverse strand, counting down.
GGTAAGACCGCTTCTCCCTGTAAGTGCTAGGGATGTAAGTGTCATCCTCCTCACCAGTCTGGCACATGTTTGATTGGGCACATAATGCTGTTGAATATATCTTCTGCCATCTCTAGTCTGCAGCATAATAAAATAACTTCAAATCGTCCACAATATGGTAAGTTGTTTGTTCAGATGTTCAAATCACCTTAAAAGACCTCCAGAGTACATCAAAACTCCCCAGAAGTTGAAGCAGCCTTTTATATGAACCAACCTCCGATTTACAAAATGGCGTTCATACCGCTGGGTTTAGTTCAGGGAGAGCACTTTTTCTCAGTAGGTTTTTCGGCCAGCGATATTTTCGGCGATATGTGGGCGAGATGCTGAAAGTAATGCTCGGCGATATTATGGGCGTTAGTTTCAGCCATTCTGATCTTTATGAGAAAAAAAATGGGCGGGTGGTATTATTATTTCTTGGCGTTAATTACATGTCGAAAGTAACTCTGGGCGATAAGTGAGCGATAAGTGGCCATTTTGTGCCTAAATGGGCGATATCTGGCATTATACCTCATCTCAGCATTAAAATGAACGTTAAGTGGGCGGTATCGATGCAAAAAAAGTGGAAAGTCTAGCTCATGAACTATGCACAGTAGACACCTCAAAACACTGGAGAAGTACCACCAACGCTGCCTCCGCAAAATATTGCAAATTCATTGGCATAATAGGCGCACCAACATCAGCGTTCCCTCTCAGGCCAACATCCCCACTGTTAAGTCCTGATTCTAATGTACTGACTTACACGAGACACATGCTGAAGTCAAGGTCACTCAGGACCTGCATCTTTAATTCACAGCTCTCCAGTGCTGCACTTGCCTGAGACCTCCCTTTATATACCTCAGTGGGACAGGTATGGAGTGTCTCCTGCAAGTGCACCCCTGGTGGTAAGGTATGCTTTTTGTTACAGGTCATATCCAGTTACAGTCATGTATAGCATGGTAAGATACAGTTATATACAGTAATGTGAGATACATGACATCACCCTGCCCCAAGGTCTTATTGCCTTTATAGATTCAGTCTCTCAGGTGGTCTGCGCTCTCGCATGGAGCGTCTTAGTTGTGGTTCAGTTGTTCGGCTTGGTGCCTGTTTTTCATTCGGTGTGATTGCTGGTATCTTGCCTGGGCTGTCTATTTCGTTCGGTGTGATTGCTGGTATCTCACCTGGGCTGTCTGTTGAGACTGCCCTTTCCTCAGGTTGTTCCACCTGTCTGTCCATTAGGTGTGGTGTGAGTTCCACATTGTAGTCTGCCTCTGGTTCTTCAGTGTTATCAGTGAATCTACTTTTTACTTGGTCTACATGCCTCCGGCAGGTTTGGCCATTGTCCATTTGTACAACCAGTAGCCTGTTTCCCTCTTTGTCTGTTACTGTCCCTGCAAGCCATTTGTGACCCCGGCCATAGTTTAGCACAAACACTTTGTCCCCTATCTCATTCCACCTCCCCCTCGAATTTTATTCATGGTAATCAGTTAGCTTTTGACGCTTAGCCTCAACAATTTCATGCTTGTCTGGGAGGATTAACGAGAGCCTGGTCTTTAAGGTTCATTTCATCAATAGTTGCGCGGGGGGAGCCCCAGTCAATGAATGCGGACGAGATCTGTATGCCAGCAGCAGTCGTGACAGACGGCTCTGCAGCGTGGGACCTTGGATTCTGAGGATACCTTGTTTAATGATCTGCACTGCTCGCTCCGCCTGGCCATTGGAGGCCGGCTTGAAAGATGCCGTCTTAACATGATTTATACCGTGGTCAACTATAAAATCATGAAATTCTGTGCTGGTGAAGCACGGATCATTATCACTGACCAATATGTCAGGAATGCCGTGCATTGCAAGCATGGTGGAGGTGGTGCTCGAGTTAAAAATGGTGCACTCGATCCATTTTGAAAATGCATCAACGACTATGAGGAACATTTTGCCCATGAATGGGCCCGCATAGTCTACATGTACCCGCGACCACGGTTTGGTGGGCCAGGGCCAGGGGCTTAGGGGAGCCTCCCTGGGGGAATTACTGAGTTGGGCACAAATGGTGCAATGATGGACACAGAGCTCCAAGTCCGCATCAATGCCAGGCCACCAGACATGAGATCTGGCTATGGCCTTCATAAGGACGATCCCCGGGTGCTCGCGATGGAGCTCCCGGACAAACGCCTCCCTGACTCGTAAGGGCATAACTACTCGGCTGCCCCACATCAGGCAGTCTGCCTGTAGTGAGAGTTCATGCATGCGCCTATGGAAGGGTTTGACCTCCTCGGGGCAGGCATCGCGAGCCTTTGCCCAGTCACCGGTTAAGATGCATATTTTAACTAGAGATAACGTGGGGTCGCTGGTCGTCCAAGCTCTGATTTGGCGAGCCGTCATTGGCGAACCTGTGAATTCAAAGGCATTGATTGCTATGACCATCTCATAGTCCTGTTCATTGGACCCTTCTGTGGTCGCCAGGGGTAGCCTGCTAAGCGCATAGGCACAGTTGTCTGTGCCTGGTCTGTGCCTTATCGTGTCGTCGTAAGCCGCCAGCATGAGTGCCCACCGCTGAATGCGCGCCAAGGCGTTGCCGTTGATTGCCTTGCACTCGGATAGTAGGGACGTGAGGGGTTTGTGGTCGGTTTCTAATGCAAACTTGGCCCCAAAAAGGTATTGGTGCATCTTTTTGACACCATACACGCACGCAAGCGCTTCCTTCTCAACCATATCGTACCCGCGCTCCGCCCGCGAAATGACCTGGTGGCATAAGCAACGGGCTGCAAGTTCATGGCACCATGGCTGGCTCTGCTGCACAGGAGGGCAGGAAAAAGAGTGGGAGAGCAATAGTGATTGGGGATTCAATGGTGAGGGGAATAGATAGGCGTTTCTGCGACCACAACCGAGACTCCAGGATGGTATGTTGCCTCCCTAGTGCAAGGGTCAAGGATGTCTCGGAACGGGTGCATTCTAAAAAGGGAAGGAGAACAGCCAGTTGTCGTGGTGCACATTGGTACCAACGACATAGGTAAAAAAAGGGATGAGGTCCTACGAAACGAATTTAAGGAGCTAGGAGCTAAATTAAAAAGTAGGACCTCAAAAGTAGTAATCTCGGGATTGCTACCAGTGCCACGTGATAGTCAGAGTAGGAATCGCAGGATAGCGCAGATGAACACGTGGCTTGAGCAGTGGTGCAGCAGGGACGGATTAAAATTCCTGGGGCATTGGAACCGGTTCTGGGGGAGGTTGGACCAGTACAAACCGGACGGTCTGCACCTGGGCAGGACCAGAACCAATGTCCTAGGGGGAGTGTTTGCTAGTGCTGTTGGGGAGGATTTAAACTAATATGGCAGGGGGATGGGAACTAATGCAGGGAGACAGAGGGAAACAAAAAAGAGGCAAAAGCAAAAGACAGAAAGGAGATGAGGAAAAATGGAGGGCAGAGAAACCCAAGGCAAAGAACAAAAAGGGCCACTGTACAGCAAAATTCTAAAAGGACAAAGGGTGTTAAAAAAACAAGCCTGAAGGCTTTGTGTCGTAATGCAAGGAGTATCCGCAATAAGGTGGATGAATTATCTGTGCAAATAGATGCTAACAAATATGATGTGATTGGGATTACGGAGACTTGGCTCCAGGATGATCAGGGCTGGGAACTCAACATCCAGGGGTATTCAACATTCAGGAAAGATAGAATAAAAGGAAAAGGAGGTGGGGTAGCATTACTGGTTAAGGAGCAAATTAAGGCAATAGTTCAGAAGGACATTAGCTTGGATGATGTGGAATCTATATGGGTAGAGCTGCAGAATACCAAAGGGCAAAAAACGTTAGTAGGAGTTGTGTACAGACCTCCAAACAGTAGTAGTGATGTTGGGGAGGGCATCAAACATGAAATTAGGGGTGCGTGCAATAAAGGTGCAGCAGTTATAATGGGTGACTTTAATATGCACATAGATTGGGTTAACCAAACTGGAAGCAATACGGTGGAGGAGGATTTCCTGGAGTGCAGAAGGGATGGTTTTTTAGACCAATATGTCGAGGAACCAACTAGGGGGGAGGCCATCTTAGACTGGGTGTTGTGTAATGACAGAGGATTAATTAGCAATCTCGTTGTGCGAGGCCCCTTGGGGAAGAGTGACCATAATATGGTAGAATTCTGCATTAGGATGGAGAATGAAACAGTTAATTCAGAGACCATGGTCCAGAACTTAAAGAAGGGTAACTTTGAAAGTATGAGGCGTGAATTGGCTCGGATAGATTGGCGAATGATACTGAAGGGGTTGACTGTGGATGGGCAGTGGCAGACATTTAGAGACCGCATGGATGAACTACAACAATTGTACACTCCTGTCTGGCGTAAAAATAAAAAAGGGAAGGTGGCTCAACCGTGGCTATCAAGGGAAATCAGGGATAGCATTAAAGCCAAGGAAGTGGCATACAAATTGGCCAGAAATAGCAGCGAACCCGGGGACTGGGAGAAATTTAGAACTCAGCAGAGGAGGACAAAGGGTTTGATTAGGGCAGGGAAAATGGAGTACAAGAAGAAGCTTGCAGGGAACATTAAGACGGATTGCAAAAGTTTCTACAGATATGTAAAGAGAAAAAGGTTAGTAAAGACAAACGTAGGTCCCCTGCAGTCAGAATCAGGGGAAGTCATAACGGGAACAAAGAAATGGCAGACCAATTGAACAAGTACTTTGGTTCGGTATTCACTGAGGAGGACACAAACAACTTTCCGGATATAAAAGGGGTCGGAGGGTCTAGTAAGGAGGAGGAACTGAGGGAAATCCTTATTAGTCGGGAAATTGTGTTGGGGAAATTGATGGGATTGAAGGCCGATAAATCCCCAGGGCCTGATGGACTGCATCCCAGAGTACTTAAGGAGGTGGCCTTGGAAATAGTGGATGCATTGACAGTCATTTTCCAACATTCCATTGACTCTGGATCAGTTCCTATGGAGTGGAGGGTAGCCAATGTAACCCCACTTTTTAAAAAAGGAGGGAGAGAGAAAACAGGGAATTATAGACCGGTCAGCCTGACATCGGTAGTGGGTAAATTGATGGAATCAGTTATTAAGGATGTCATAGCAGTGCATTTGGAAAGAGGTGACATGATAGGTCCAAGTCAGCAATGGTTTTGTGAAAGGGAAATCACGCTTGACAAATCTTCTTGAATTTTTTGAGGATGTTTCCAGTAGAGTGGACAAGGGAGAACAGTTGATGTGGTATATTTGGACTTTTAGAAGGCTTTCGACAAGGTCCCACACAAGAGATTAATGTGCAAAGTTAAAGCACATGGGATTGGGGGTACTGTGCTGACATGGATTGAGAACTGGTTGTCAGACAGGAAGCAAAGAATAGGAGTAAATGGGGACTTTTCAGAATGGCAGGCAGTGACTAGTGGGGTGCCGCAAGGTTCTGTGCTGGGGCCCCAGCTGTTTACACTGTACATTAATGATTTAGACGAGGGGATTAAATGTAGTATCTCCAAATTTGCGGATGACACTAAGTTGGGTGGCAGTGTGAGCTGCTATGAGGCTGCAGAGCGACTTGGATAGGTTAGGTGAGTGGGCAAATGCATGGCAGATGAAGTATAATGTGGATAAATGTGAGGTTATCCACTTTGGTGGTAAAAACAGAGAGACAGACTATTATCTGAATGGTGACAGATTAGGAAAAGGGGAGGTGCAAAGAGACCTGGGTGTCATGGTACATCAGTCATTGAAGGTTGGTATGCAGGTACAGCAGGCGGTTAAGAAAGCAAATGGCATGTTGGCCTTCATAGCGAGGGGATTTGAGTACAGGGGCAGGGAGGTGTTGCTACAATTGTACAGGGCCTTGGTGAGGCCACACCTGGAGTATTGTGCACAGTTTTGGTCTCCTAACCTGAGGAAGGACATTCTTGCTATTGAGGGAGTGCAGCGAAGGTTCACCAGACTGATTCCCGGGATGGTGGGACTGACCTATCAAGAAAGACTGGATCAACTGGGCTTGTATTCACTGGAGTTCAGAAGAATGAGAGGGGACCTCATAGAAACGTTTAAAATTCTGACGGGGTTAGACAGGTTAGATGCAGGAAGAATGTTCCCAATGTTGGGGAAGTCCAGAACCAGGGGACACAGTCTAAGGATAAAGGGGAAGCCATTTAGGACCGAGATGAGGAGGAATTTCTTCACCCAGAGAGTGGTGAACCTGTGGAATTCTCTACCACAGAAAGTTGTTGAGGCCAATTCACTAAATATATTCAAAAAGGAGTTAGATGAAGTCCTTACTACTAGGGGAATCAAGGGGTATGGTGAGAAAGCAGGAATGGGGTACTGAAGTTGCATGTTCAGCCATGAACTCATTGAATGGCGGTGCAGGCTAGAAGGGCCGAATGGCCTACTCCTGCACCTAGTTTCTATGTTTCTATGTTACCCGCATCATTGACGTGCTGTAAAATGCACCCGACCCCGTACGCTGACGCATCACACGTAAAGACTAACTTTTTACCTGGGTTAAAAAAAGCTAAAACACTCTTGGAACATAGAAGGTTGCGTGCCTTATTGAAGGCACGTTCTTGGGCGTCCCCCAAAAACCAATCGCACCCCTTTCTGAGTAGCACATGGAGAGGCTCCAGCAGTGTGCTCAAGTTCTGCATAAAGTTCCCAGGCTTCATGACGGGGAGGATGGGGCTTGCCCAGTCGCTGAATTCCACGAGAGAAATTATGCTTTCCCGCAGAAGCCGGTCCAGTTCGTTTTCAATCTATTCTCTCATCACTTAAGGCACAGCTCTAGCCTTGTGATAGACTGGTCTGGCATTCTGTGTGATGTATATTCTAACTTTAGCCCCTTTGAAGGTGCCCATACCTGGCTGAAAGAGATGTTCAAAACGGCTTAGAACTGTTGAGCAGGAGGTCCGTTCCTCTGACGACATGGCGTGAACATCATCCCATTTCCAATTAAGTTCTCCAACCAGCTTCTCCCCAACAGGGCTGGGAGATCCCCGGGGACAATCCACAGGGAAAGTCAGTTCACCATCCCTTTGTGTGTGACTGAGAGCATGGCGCTGGCAAGGACTGGGACAATTTCTTTAGTATAGGTCCTTAGTTTGGTGTCGATCTTTGTGAGTTTTGGTCTGTTGCTTTTGTGCGGCCACAGCTGTTCAAATTGTTGAACGCTCATGAGAGATTAACTGGCCCCCATGTCCAGTTCCATGTTGACGGGTATCCCGTTGAGTAGAACCCTCATCATAATTGGAGACGTCTTGGTGTAAGAACAGTGGACATTGATCGTGTTAACCCGCTGTACCTCGGTGTCCCGTGCACTGTTCCAACCATCTTCTGGTCCGCTTTCCGATCCTTCCAATTTGTACACCAGCCGAGCTGCTGTTTTTCTGCACATGCGAGCCAGATGCCCTGTGTAGTTGCAGTTTCTGCAAATGGCATGCTGAAATCAACACACCTTGGTTGAGTGCCTTCCCGCACATCTCCAACACAGACCGTTTCCATTGTTTCCGAAGGATGAGCTGCGTCTGGCTGATCTCCCTTGAGTTCCCTTGAGGGAATATTATTTGAATAGGGAGAAATTACAACATGCTGCGGTGCAGAGGGACCTGGGGGTCCTTGTGCATGAAAGTTAGTGTGCAGGTGCAGCAGGTAATCAGGAAGGCGAATGGAATGTTGGCCTTCATTGCGAGAGGGATGGAGTACAAAAGTAGGGAGGTCCTGCTGCAACTGTATAGGGTATTGGTGAGGCCGCACCTGGAGTACTGCGTGCAGTTTTGGTCACCTTACTTAAGGAAGGATATACTAGCTTTGGAGGGGGTACAAAGACGATTCAATAGGCTGACTCCAGAGATGAGGGGTTTACCTTATGATGATAGATTGAGTAGACTGGATCTTTACTCGTTAGAGTTCAGAAGGATGAGGGGTGATCTTATAGAAACATTTAAAATCATGAAAGGGATAGACAAGATAGAGGCAGAGAGGTTGTTTCCACTGGTCGGGGAGACTAGAACTAGGGGGCACAGCCTCAAAATACGGGGGAGCCAATTTAAAACCGAGTTGAGAAGGAATTTCTTCTCCCAGAGGGTTGTGAATCTGTGGAATTCTCTGCCCAAGGAGGCAGTGGAGGCTATCTCATTGAATGTATTCAAATCACAGATAGATAGATTTTTAACCTATAAGGGAATTAAGGGTTACGGGGAGCGGGCGGATAAGTGGAGCTGAGTCCATGGCCAGATCAGCCATGATCTTGTTGAATGGCGGAGCAGGCTCGAGGGGCTAGATAGCCTACTCCTGTTCCTAATTCTTATGTTCTTATGTTCTCTCAATCTGTTGTTGATTGCTCGCATTGTGGGTTGATGAGGTGTGATCGGCCGTTCATGTGGCCTTTGATTTTGATGGCTTCTGACGCCACTGTCTGCTGTTGAAGGCCTGCTCTGCTGCCTTTGTCTGTGTGTGGGGGTAGCGGTTTGTTTCATAATGTGAACCCCTTGCTCCGATGCCTCGTTGGTTGTCGTACCCAAAGTATAGATCAGCCTCGTTTCTTCTTCGCCTGCCAAGAACGTCTGTGCGACCAGTGCTGCCGCCTCTAGAGTCAAGTTCTTAGTCTCTATAAGCTTTTGGAATATGCCTGCATGGCCTATTCCTTCAATAAAAAAGTCTCTCAGTACTTCTCTCCTTAGTTCATAGGGGAACTCACATGAACTAGCCAGCCTCCGAAGTTCCACCACGAAGTCAGGTTTGCTTTGGCCCATAATTTGTCTGTCGTTGTAGAACCTGTGTCTGGCCATGTGTAGGCTGCTCGCTGGCTTCAGGTGGTCTCTCACCAGTGTGCTCAACTCCTCAAATGACTTGATTGCTGGTTTCTCGGGTGCCAGCAGGTCTTTCATTAAAGTGTATGTTTTCGAGCCACAGCTGGTCAAGAGATGGGCTCTTCTCTTGTCTGCCTTATCGTCGCCTAGCCAGTCTTTGGTCAGGAAGCTTTGCTGGAGCCTTTCTATAAAGTCATCCCAATTGTCTCCAGCATTTTATTTCTCATCTGAGCTGTTGGTAGCCATTCTGTTAATTCTGTGATCCTGTAACTCGTCGCCACTGTTAAGTCCTGACTCTAACGTACTGACTTACACAAGACACATGCTGAAATCAAGGTCACTCAGGACCTGCACCTTTAATTCCAGCTCTCCCAGTGCTGCACTTGCCTAAGACCTCCCTTTATATACCTCAGTGGGATAGGTATGGAGTGTCTCCTGCAAGTGCACCCCTGGTGATAAGGTATGCTTATTGTTACAGGTCATATCCAGTTACAGTCATGTATAGCATGGTAAGATACAGTTATATACAGTAATGTGAGATATATGACACCCAGCATCGAGACATTGAACTCGCCCGATCAGCCCCAATGGAGGGGCCACATTGTCCGATACTAGACTCCAGAAACAAGCACTCTATTCTGAGCTACGTCATGACAGGCGAGTCCCAGGAAGGCAGAGAAAATGCTTCAAGGACACCCTCGAAACCTCCTTGAAAAATGTAATCCCCACCGACTTAGGAATCCTTGGCCCAATACCGCTCAAAGTGGAGGAGAAGCATCCAAGAAGGCAGCGAACACTTCGAATCTATTCATCAGGAGCACGCAGAAGCCAAGTACAAACAGAGGAAGGAGCGTACGACAAATCAAGCACTGCACCCACCCTTCCCTTCAACCACCATCTGCCCCACCTGTGACAGAGACAGTAGATCCCGCATTGGTCTCATCATAGAAAAATAGGAGCAGTAGTTGGCCATTCGGCCCTTTGAATCTGCACCGCCATTCAATATGATCATGGCTGATCCTCTATCTCAACACCATATTCCCGCTTTTTCCCCATACCTCTTGATGCCTTTTGTTTCTAGAAATCTATCTATCTCCCTTTTAAATATATTCAGTGACTTGGCCTCCACAGCCTTCTGTGGTAGAGAATTCCACAGGTTCACCACCCTCTGAGTGAAAACATTTCTCCTCATCTCGGTCCTAAATTTCCTATCCCGTATCCTGAGACTGTGACCCCTTGTTCTAGACTTCCCAGTCAGGAGAAACATCCTCCCCGCATCCAGTCCAGCCAACCCAGTCAGAATTTTTTCTGTTTCAATGCGTTTTTATATGTTCTCATTCCTTTAAACTCGAGTGAATATAGGCATAGTCGACCCAATCTCTCCTCATACGACAGTCCTGCCATCCCAGGAATCAGTCTGGTGAACCTTTGCTGCACATATATGGCAAGTATATCCTTTCTTAGGTAAGGAGACCAAACCTGCACACAATACTCCAGGTGCGGTCTCACCAAGGCCCTGTATAACTGTAGTAAGATATCCTTGCTCCTGTACTCAAATCCTCTTGCAATGAAGGCCAAAATACCATTTGCCTTCCGAACTGCTTGCTGCACCTGCATGTCTGCTTTCAATGACTGGTATACATGGACACCCAGATCCCTCTGTACATCAACACTTCCCAAGCCATCACTATTTAAATAATACTTTGTCCTTATGTTTTTCCTACCAAAGTGGATAACTTCACATTTATCAACGTTATACTGCATCTGCCAAGTGTTTGCCCAGTTACCTTAGAACTCATTTTAATGTGGAAGCAATTCATCCGCGACTCCAGGGGACTGCCTAAGAAGAAGTAGGATTCATAGTCTCTCGCTCTGTAATTCCCAGTCCCTCTCTCTCAGTGATTCCAAGTCTCTCTCTCTCAGTGATTCCCAATCTCTCCCTCAGTGATTCACTCTCTCACTGATTCCCAGGGGTTGAAATTTGGTACCGCCATTTTTGATGCAGTGACACTGTCTGAATGTGATTTTACCGCCAGGCGGTAATCACCGCCTCTAATTGCCAAATTCAGTATTTTCCCCCAAAGATAAGAGTGCAGCGCCAAAAGAGACGTTGCACACTCGTCCTCCGGCGCTAACGGAGCAGTAGCTCAGGAGGCCTGCACAATTTTCCAGCAGTAGACTGCTGGCATCTTAACGAATAAAAACAAAAAAAAAGTTTGCAAATAATTATTTGACTGACACCCACACTTCCCCACTGTTGCCATTAATAAATATATGCTAAAAATAATAAATGTAACAACTTACCTTACTCTCTGGACGATACTGCCCCGGGATCCCCGATATACCGACAGATTTCCCGGTGTGCCAGTAAAGCCGCCGATCCAACCTAATGTCGCAGCCGCGGCGTCAAGGGGACATTGCACGCTCGATGATGTCACCAAGTGGGTGGTGGTAAAGCATGCAGCGATATCTCTTAGCGCCGCCCCCACCGCCCAACTACATTTTTGGTGAGACGAGGAACTCGCTCCGCTGCGTCGGTAAGTACTTAGCTGCCCGTTAACCGCCTCTCTCTGACGCTAACAGGTGGCATTACAAACCGAATTTTGACCCCCCCAGTCTCTCCCTCTGTCATTCACAATCTCTCTCTCAGTGATTCCCAGTCTCTCTCTCTATGATGCCTAGCTTCTCTCTCTCACTGATTCCCAGTCCCTTTTTCTTTCAGTGATTCCCAATCTCTCTCTTTGTGATTCCCAGTCTCTCCCTCAGTGATTCCCAGTCTCTCCCTCAGTGATTCCCAGTCTCTCACTCTCTCTGATTCCCAGTCTCTCCCTCTGTTATTCCCAATCTCTCTTACTCTGTGATTCCCAGTCTCACAGTGATGCCCAATCACTCTCGTTCAGTGATTCCCTGTCTCACAATGATTCCCAGTTTCCCTGTGTGTCATTCCCAATCTCTCTCTTTCAGTCATCCACAGTCTCTCTCTCTCTCTATCTCTATCTCTACCTCTCCCTCTCAGTAATTCCCAAATTATCTCTCTTTGATTCCCAGTCTCTCTCCGTGATTCCTAATCTCTCATTCTGTGATTCTCAGTATCTCTATCTCTCAGTGATTCACAATCTCTCCCTCTATCGTTCCCAGTCTTTCCATCTGTCATTCCAAATCTATTTGTCTTGGTGATTCCCACTCGTTTTTTTTCAGTGATTCACAAACTCTCTCCCAATCTCTCTCTCAATTATTCCCAATTTCTCTAATTCAATGATTCCCAGTTTCACAATGATTCCCAGTCTCTCACATTGCCATTCCCAATCTATCTCTCTTTGATTCCCAATTTCTCTCTCAATGATTTGCAGTCCCCCTTCCAGTGATTCCCAGTCTGTCTCCCACTTTGATTCCCATTCCCTCTTTCAGTGATTCCAAGTCTCTCTCGTTCAGTGATTCCCTGTCTCCAATGATTCCCAGTCTCTCCCTCTGTCATTCCCAATTTCTCTCATTCCATGATTCCCAGTCTCACAGTGATTTCCAATCTCTCTCTCAGTGATTCCCAGTCTTTCTCTCAGTAATTCCCAGTCTCTCTCTCTCTCTCAGTGATTCCCAGTCTCTCTCTCTCAATGATTCACAGTCTCTCTCTCAGTGATTCCCAGTTACTCTCTCCCTCAGTGATTCCCAATCTCTCTCTCTCAGTGATTCCCAGTCTCTCTCTCTCTCAGTGATTCCCAGTCTCTCTCTCTCAATGATTCTAAGTCTCGCTCTCAGTGATTCCCAATCTCTCTCTCTCTCAGTAATTCCCAGTCTCTCTCTCTCTCTCTCAGTGATTCCCAGTCTCTCTCTCTCTCAGTGATTCCCAGTCTCTATCTCTCTCTCTCAGTGATTCCCAATCTCTCTCTCTCAGTGATTCTCAGTCTCTCTCTCTCTCAGTGATTCCCAGTCTCTCTCTCTCAGTGATTCCCAATCTCTCTCTCTCAGTGATTCCCAATCTCTCTCTCCCAGTGATTCCCAGTCTCTTTCTCTCAGTGATTCCCAGTCTCTCTCTCTCTCTGATTCCCAGTCTCTCCCTCTGTTATTCCCAATCTCTCTTACTCTGTGATTCCCAGTCTCACAGTGATGCCCAATCACTCTCGTTCAGTGATTCCCTGTCTCACAATGATTCCCAGTTTCCCTGTGTGTCATTCCCAATCTCTCTCTTTCAGTGATCCACAGTCTCTCTCTCTATCTCTATCTCTACCTCTCCCTCTCAGTAATTCCCAAATTATCTCTCTTTGATTCCCAGTCTCTCTCAGTGATTCCTAATCTCTCATTCTGTGATTCTCAGTATCTCTATCTCTCAGTGATTCGCAATCTCTCCCTCTATCGTTCCCAGTCTTTCCATCTGTCATTCCCAATCTCTTTGTCTTGGTGATTCCCACTCGTTTTTTTTCAGTGATTCACAAACTCTCTCCCAATCTCTCTCTCAATTATTCCCAATTTCTCTAATTCAATGATTCCCAGTCTCACAATGATTCCCAGTCTCTCACATTGCCATTCCCAATCTATCTCTCTTTGATTCCCAATTTCTCTCTCAATGATTCACAGTCTCTCTCTCAGTGATTCCCAGTTACTCTCTCCCTCAGTGATTCCCAGTCTCTCTCTCTCAGTGATTCCAAGTCTCTCTCGTTCAGTGATTCCCTGTCTCCAATGATTCCCAGTCTCTCCCTCTGTCATTCCCAATTTCTCTCATTCCATGATTCCCAGTCTCACAGTGATTTCCAATCTCTCTCTCAGTGATTCCCAGTCTTTCTCTCAGTAATTCCCAGTCTCTCTCTCTCTCTCTCTCTCAGTGATTCCCAGTCTCTCTCTCTCAATGATTCACAGTCTCTCTCTCAGTGATTCCCAGTTACTCTCTCCCTCAGTGATTCCCAGTCTCTCTCTCTCAGTGATTCCCAGTCTCTCTCTCTCTCAGTGATTCCCAGTCTCTCTCTCTCAATGATTCTAAGTCTCGCTCTCAGTGATTCCCAATCTCTCTCTCTCTCAGTAATTCCCAGTCTCTCTCTCTCAGTGATTCCCAGTCTCTCTCTCTCTCAGTGATTCCCAGTCTCTCTCTCTCTCTCTCAGTGATTCCCAATCTCTCTCTCTCAGTGATTCCCAGTCTCTTTCTCTCAGTGATTCCCAGTCTCTCTCTCTCTCTGATTCCCAGTCTCTCCCTCTGTTATTCCCAATCTTTCTTACTCTGTGATTCCCAGTCTCACAGTGATGCCCAATCACTCTCGTTCAGTGATTCCCTGTCTCACAATGATTCCCAGTTTCCCTGTGTGTCATTCCCAATCTCTCTCTTTCAGTGATCCACAGTCTCTCTCTCTATCTCTATCTCTACCTCTCCCTCTCAGTAATTCCCAAATTATCTCTCTTTGATTCCCAGTCTCTCTCAGTGATTCCTAATCTCTCATTCTGTGATTCTCAGTATCTCTATCTCTCAGTGATTCGCAATCTCTCCCTCTATCGTTCCCAGTCTTTCCATCTATCATTCCCAATCTCTTTGTCTTGGTGATTCCCACTCGTTTTTTTTCAGTGATTCACAAACTCTCTCCCAATCTCTCTCTCAATTATTCCCAATTTCTCTAATTCAATGATTCCCAGTCTCACAATGATTCCCAGTCTCTCACATTGCCATTCCCAATCTATCTCTCTTTGATTCCCAATTTCTCTCTCAATGATTCACAGTCTCTCTCTCAGTGATTCCGAGTTACTCTCTCCCTCAGTGATTCCCAGTCTCTCTCTCTCAGTGATTCCAAGTCTCTCTCGTTCAGTGATTCCCTGTCTCCAATGATTCCCAGTCTCTCCCTCTGTCATTCCCAATTTCTCTCATTCCATGATTCCCAGTCTCACAGTGATTTCCAATCTCTCTCTCAGTGATTCCCAGTCTTTCTCTCAGTAATTCCCAGTCTCTCTCTCTCTCTCTCTCTCAGTGATTCCCAGTCTCTCTCTCTCAATGATTCACAGTCTCTCTCTCAGTGATTCCCAGTTACTCTCTCCCTCAGTGATTCCCAGTCTCTCTCTCTCAGTGATTCCCAGTCTCTCTCTCTCTCAGTGATTCCCAGTCTCTCTCTCTCAATGATTCTAAGTCTCGCTCTCAGTGATTCCCAATCTCTCTCTCTCTCAGTAATTCCCAGTCTCTCTCTCTCAGTGATTCCCAGTCTCTCTCTCTCTCAGTGATTCCCAGTCTCTCTCTCTCTCTCTCAGTGATTCCCAATCTCTCTCTCTCAGTGATTCCCAGTCTCTTTCTCTCAGTGATTCCCAGTCTCTCTCTCTCTCTGATTCCCAGTCTTTCCCTCTGTTATTCCCAATCTCTCTTACTCTGTGATTCCCAGTCTCACAGTGATGCCCAATCACTCTCGTTCAGTGATTCCCTGTCTCACAATGATTCCCAGTTTCCCTGTGTGTCATTCCCAATCTCTCTCTTTCAGTGATCCACAGTCTCTCTCTCTATCTCTATCTCTACCTCTCCCTCTCAGTAATTCCCAAATTATCTCTCTTTGATTCCCAGTCTCTCTCAGTGATTCCTAATCTCTCATTCTGTGATTCTCAGTATCTCTATCTCTCAGTGATTCGCAATCTCTCCCTCTATCGTTCCCAGTCTTTCCATCTGTCATTCCCAATCTCTTTGTCTTGGTGATTCCCACTCGTTTTTTTTCAGTGATTCACAAACTCTCTCCCAATCTCTCTCTCAATTATTCCCAATTTCTCTAATTCAATGATTCCCAGTCTCACAATGATTCCCAGTCTCTCACATTGCCATTCCCAATCTATCTCTCTTTGATTCCCAATTTCTCTCTCAATGATTTGCAGTCCCCCTTCCAGTGATTCCCAGTCTGTCTCCCACTTTGATTCCCATTCCCTCTCTCAGTGATTCCCAGTCTCTCTTGTTCAGTGATTCCCTGTCTCCAATGATTCCCAGTCTCTCCCTCTGTCATTCCCAATTTCTCTCATTCCATGATTCCCAGTCTCACAGTGATTTCCAATCTCTCTCTCAGTGATTCCCAGTCTTTCTCTCAGTAATTCCCAGTCTCTCTCTCTCTCTCTCTCTCTCTCTCAGTGATTCCCAGTCTCTCTCTCTCAATGATTCACAGTCTCTCTCTCAGTGATTCCCAGTTACTCTCTCCCTCAGTGATTCCCAGTCTCTCTCTCTCTCTCAGTGATTCCCAGTCTCTCTCTCTCTCAGTGATTCCCAGTCTCTCTCTCTCAATGATTCCAAGTCTCTCTCTCAGTGATTCCCAAACTCTCTCTCTCTCAGTAATTCCCGGTCTCTCTCTCTCTCTCTCTCAGTGATTCCCAGTCTCTCTCTCAGTGATTCCCAGTCTCTCTCTCTCTCTCTCTCTCTCAGTGATTCCCAGTCTCTCTCTCTCTCTCTCTCTCAGTGATTCCCAATCTCTCTCTCTCTCTCTCAGTGATTCCCAATCTCTCTCTCTCAGTGATTCCCAGTCTCTCTCTCTCTCAGTGATTCCCAGTCTCTCTCTCTCAGTGATTCCCAATCTCTCTCTCTCAGTGATTCCCAATCTCTCTCTCCCAGTGATTCCCAGTCTCTTTCTCTCAGTGATTCCCAGTCTCTCTCTCTCTCTCTCTCTCTCTGTGATTCCCAATCTCTCTCTCTCTCAGTGATTCCCAATCTCTCTCTCCCAGTGATTCCCAGTCTCTCTTTCTCTCTCTCTCTGATTCCTAGTCTCTCTCTCTCTCTCTCTGATTCCCAGTCTCTCTCTCTCTCAGTGATTCCCAGTCTCTCTCTCTCAGTGATTCCCAGTCTCTCTCTCTCAATGATTCCCAGTCTCTCTCTCAGTGATTCCCAATCTCTCTCTCTCTCAGTAATTCCCAGTCTCTCTCTCTCTCAGTGATTCCCAGTCTCTCTCTCAGTGATTCCCAGTCTCTCTCTCAGTGATTCCCAGTCTCTCTCTGTCAGTGATTCCCAATCTCTCTCTCTCTCAGTGATTCCCAATCTCTCTCTCCCAGTGATTCCCAGTCTCTCTCTCTCAGTGATTCCCAGTCTCTCTCTCTCTCTCTCTCAGTGATTCCCAATCTCTCTCTCTCAGTGATTCCCAATCTCTCTCTCCCAGTGATTCCCAGTCTCTCTCTCTCTCTCAGTGATTCCCAGTCTCTCTCTCTCTCTCTCTCTCTCTCTCAGTGATTCCCAGTCTATCTCTCTCAGTGATTCCCAGTCTCTCTCTTCCTCAATGATTCACAGTCTCTCTCTCTCTCTCATTGATTCCCAAACTATCTCTCTTTGAGCACATTAAAAAAAATCGAGGCTTACACTACAGTGCAGAGCTGAGGGAGTACTGCACTGTTGGAGGTGCCGTCTTTTGGATGAGCCGTTAAACCGGGACCCTATCTGCCCTCTCAGGTGGACATAAAAGATCTCATAGCACTATTTCGAAGAAGAGCAGGGGAGTTATCCCCAGTGTCCTGGCCAATATTTATCCCTCAATCAACGTAATGAAAAATGTTATCTAGTCATTAACACATTGCTGTTTGTGGGAGTTTGCTGTGTGCAAGTTGGCTGCTGCATTTGCCACATTACCACAGTGACTACATTCCAAAAGTACTTCATTGACTGTGAAGCACTTGAGACACCCGGTGGTCATGAAAGG
This sequence comes from Pristiophorus japonicus, assembly GCF_044704955.1. Classification (NCBI taxonomy): domain Eukaryota; kingdom Metazoa; phylum Chordata; class Chondrichthyes; family Pristiophoridae; genus Pristiophorus; species Pristiophorus japonicus. Next base: position 164,575,317 of record NC_091986.1, on the reverse strand, counting down.
CGCTATATAAATCCAAGTCTTTCATTCTTTTGATTTCCAGTCTCTCTCTCTCAATGATTTCCAGTCTCTCTCGTTTAATGATTCCCAGTTGTAATATAAAGCTTTACCTAGTGGACTACTGTGATAATGCAAATGCTGATGTAAATACAATAAAAGTCACATGATGTGTTGAAGCCATCTTGTAGTGTGCGTTGTTAGTGATGTCATAAAGAATATATCACATTGGCAACGTAAATAGGATTCCTGGATACACTAGCTGAAATTTTTGAGTGACTATGAGAGGTTTTTTGTTTTGCAGCATAGCTAAAAATCGAAGATAAAGTTCATGCTCACTTGGCTGAACTAAAGACTCCAAATTTCTGTGCCTATGTGAATAATAGGGCACTTGGGTGAGTTCTATCATGACCGAGAGACTTTCAGGGCATATGTGGAATAGCTAGAAATGTTTTTCGTCGAAGTTCCCGATGATGAAAACTGTAACCGGGTGGTTTTAGAAAGAGAACAAGCTATTTTCTTGACTGAAGCAGGTCCTGAGTATGAAACGCTGACAAACGTGCTTGTTCCCGTCAAGCCAAAGAACACGCCACTGATGGAGATTCTAATCAGGTTAGAACAGCACTATAGTCCTGAGACCCTGGAAATTGCTGAGTTATCGTTATGTAATACAAAATCACTTGAACGATGAGAGTATCAGTGAGTACATTGTAGCTTTAAAATAGCTCTCCATTTACTGTCATTTCGGAAACTTTCAGCATCGAGCATTGCGTGACTGCTTTGTTTGTGAGATGAAAAATGAAGCGATCAGTAGAAAGTCGTTGACAACCCCTAACTTGACTTTTGATTTAGCTTGTCAGACAGCTATGTTGATGGATATGGCCGACCAATACTCCTGAGAATTTCGCTCCATTTCCAGTCGTCAGATAACTGAGGTGAATCAGCTTCAGGCTAAAGGTAAAAGGCAATTGGGCCCCAAGGCCTCAGCAGCTGGCCAAGGTAACAGCGCATTGAAGTCGTGCTGTTGGTACCTGGGACAACACATTGCTCAAAGCTATCCATTTGTGAAGGCAGAGTTTTTCGTCTGCAAGAAAACTGGGCATCTTGCAAAGGCATGTCGATTGAAGAATAAACCGATGTTCAATGCTAGAAATAGCAATCACCAGTCCACAATACGGGAGGTGGACTCCTCCACGCTCATCACCACTTGCAACAGCCTCTCGGACACTCCTTGCATTGCCGCCAAGAGCTTCGATTGCATGGCCTCCACCTTTTGCTCATAAGCCACAACATCGATAGGCTCGTCCGAGTCCTCCTCAGCAGGACTCAGCTGCGCACGCGCCCCTTGGAGAGATGGCACCCGAGGTTCCCTTTGCCCTTCACCATGCTGCAGCCCTCTAAGCCCTGGTGCTTCACTCAATGCAGACCCTCTCCTAAATCTATGTTACCCAACCGCGAACTCCCAGTATCTGAGTTGGTGCGTGGGACTATAGGAAGCAGTGACGCACTTTTGCTGGCAGAGCTCTTCCCTTCTCCATCGCCCTCATCCGAGATGCCGCCAAGATCATCGAGAGTGTCAATTGTCTCCTCTTTATTGTGGTTAGTCGTGTCAAGGGTGTCTGTTTTGCTCATGATGATACTGCGGGTATCATCTGGAATCATAAAAGGGAGAAGGGAGAAGGGTGAGGGTGAGGAACCGCATTGCACCTTGCAGCAAGCAGCTTGTACAGAAGCATAATCAATAGCCAAGTAGGCCATTGCACTGAGAGGGAGAGATGACATTGCAGTCACTTACCCATGCTGCCCCCAGTGACATTGGAGCAACCAGCAGCCACAGGGAGATCAACGTGTGCGGCCACTAGCCACTGCACCCTCTGCTCAAGATCTGTGAGCGGCACATTTTTGGATTCGCCCCCACCAGTGACTTGTTGGTCAGCACGGTTGTGCGCCACCTTGGCCTGCAAAGCAACGAAGGGTTGGTAAGTGGCAGTTTCAAGAGGCCTCGGCAATGAGAGCAAGTGTGGGTCCATTACATGCAGCTGTGAATGTCAGATGCAAGGCATCCTCCATTGTGAGTGTGCACACATACAGGCCAGCAATCAACAGGCACTTCAGCTACTAAGTAGTGTTGCTGAGAAACAAGTTAATGTGAAAGAGAGTGTGGCAGATGTAATGTGAGGAGTCAGGGGAACACGTCACTTTCTTTCATCAATTGAATAAGATCGGTTCGCCTTTTCGTGCATTGGCTGGGGGTCCGCTGGTGAATGGAGGTCCTCGCATCCTCCTCCGCAATCTCCTTCTAGGCTTCGGTGAAGACACCTCAAGTTGGTCTCCCACCATTTTCAGGGAAAAGTAGCCGCCTCCCTCCCTCCACAGCTTCGATTAGAGTCTCGAGTTCTGCGTCACTGAAGTGGCTGGCCCTCCTCAAACCTTCCCTTGCAGCCATCTCCTCATTTGCAGCTCAGAACAAACTCAAGACACAGTTGCACAACCTGCCCTTTAAGAAGGCCAGGGAATGCTGCACCGTTAGCATGATCGTTAGCATCAAATGACTAGGAGGGGAATTTTGTGGTGCAAACAGCACTCCTCTACCACACCGCTGAAAGCAGCCCTTACCACCAGGCATTACCACTCCACTCTGTTTTGGGCCCGAAAAAGCCGAAATTCCCTCTTCATACCACCCCATTCATATCGGCGGTACGGGACGCTCAAATATGGTGTGTGTGCCCCGTTTTCGGCGGGGGGCAATTTCAGCCCCAGTCTCTCCCTCTCTCAGTGATTCCCAGTCTCTCTATCTCTCTCTCAGTGATTCCCAGTCTCTCTCTCAGTGATTCCCAGTCTCTCTCCCTCTCTGTGATTCCCACTCTCTCTCTCAGTGATTCCCACTCTCTCTCTCTCTCTCTCTCTCTCAGTGATTCCCAGTCTCTCTCGCTCTCAGTGATTCCCACTCTCTATCTCTCTCTCAGTGATTCCCAGTCTCTCTCTCTCAGTGATTCCCATTCTCTCTATCTCTCTCTCAGTGATTCCCAATCTCTCTCTCTCTCAGTGATTCCCACTCTCTCTCTCTCTCTCTCTCTCTCTCTCTCAGTGATTCCCAGTCTCTCTCGCTCTCAGTGATTCCCACTCTCTATCTCTCTCTCAGTGATTCCCAGTCTCTCTATCTCTCTCTCAGTGATTCCCAGTCTCTCTCTCAGTGATTCCCAGTCTCTCTCCCTCTCTGTGATTCCCACTCTCTCTCTCAGTGATTCCCACTCTCTCTCTCTCTCTCTCTCTCTCTCTCAGTGATTCCCAGTCTCTCTCGCTCTCAGTGATTCCCACTCTCTATCTCTCTCTCAGTGATTCCCAGTCTCTCTCTCTCTCTCAGTGATTCCCATTCTCTCTATCTCTCTCTCAGTGATTCCCAATCTCTCTATCTCTCTCTCAGTGATTCCCAGTCTCTCTCTCAGTGATTCCCAGTCTCTCTCCCTCTCTGTGATTCCCACTCTCTCTCTCAGTGATTCCCACTCTCTCTCTCTCTCTCTCTCTCAGTGATTCCCAGTCTCTCTCGCTCTCAGTGATTCCCAATCTCTCTCGCTCTCAGTGATTCCCAGTCACTGTCTCTCTTTGATTACCAGTCAATCTCTCTCAGTGATTCCCAATCGCTCTCTCAGTGATTCCCAGTCTCTCTCTCAGTAATTCCCAGTCTCTCTCTCTCAGTTATTCCCAAACTATCTCTCTTTGAGCACAAAAAAAAATCTAGGCTTACACTACAGTGCAGAGCTGAGGGAGTGCTGCACTGTCGGAGGTGCTGTCTTTCAGATGAGACATTAAACCAAAACCCCATCTGCCCTCTCAGGTGGATGTAAAAGATCCCATGATACTATTTTGAAGAAGAGCAGGGGAGTTATCCCCAGCGTCCTGGCCAATATTTATCCCTCAATCAACATAACAAAAAACGATTATCTGGTCATTAACACATTGGTGTTTGTGGGAGCTTGCTGTGCACAAGTTGGCTGCTGCATTTCCCACATTACAACAGTGGCTACACTCCAAAAGCACTTCATTGGCTGTAAAGTGCTTTGAGACGTCCGATGGTCGTGAATAGCGCCATATAAATCCAACCGCTAGTTTTTACACTTTTGTGCAGATCGCCCAAAAATGGGCGTTACTTTCGGCGTGGGCGGAAAAAATGGGTTTTCAGATCGCCGGCTTGTCGCCCATTTTCAAAGTCCCTAGTCTCCATTTTAAAAATTGCCCGTTACCGCGAGCGATATGAAATTGGCATTAGCGTTTAATCTCCCTGACCTTCTGCCGTAAAGTGTCACCATCATTAGCAACGGCATGGCAACGCTCTATTCCCGCAATTCAGGAGGTCAAGAGTCATCATGACATACACGTAAGAGGAGACAGAGAGAGAGGGAGCTGAGAGGGAGTGAAGGCGTGTGGTGTGGTGTGGCTGGGAGGAAGGAGGGAGAGTTTCGAGCTTTATAGCAAATTGTTATTAGCCAGATATTTGGCCAAATTTGGTGCCGATAATGGAGGGAGAGGAGGAGGTGACACAGCATGCTGTCGAGACTGACGCTAGCGAGAGCAGTGAGCTGGGAGAGGAACACATTGGAGGACGCAAAAGAGCGAGGAGTTTCTCGGACAGGGCAAATGTCTCCCTCCTGCAGGAGGTCGAGTCACGCTGGGGTGATTTGACATTGGGAGGGCGTGGAAAGCCCCAAAGGCCTACCAGAAGATATAGACCGAGATAGCAGAGGTGGTCTCATCGGCGACCAACGAGGTGCGTGAGGGCAACCAATGTCACAAGCGATGGAACGACCTGGTCGGATCCGCAAGAGTAAGTATTACATTTATTTACATGTACTTATGTATTTATATAATTTGATTTGTAAGAGTCATGAATGACTATCATCAGATGTGAGGTCTTTCACTTTTACCGGGAATGTTGTACTCAAAGGTGCATATCTTTAGGTTAAGAATGATAATTATCATAATAATCATGATTACATCCGTCGGTTATGTGTTGTATCAGTCTCTGTGACAGCATCTAGCAATGATATCACGCAATGATCTCATGTCATGTTGTCCTGTTACCTTTTACAGATGAAGCTCTCGATGAATAGGTCCGAGCAGAGGTGAACGGGTGGGGGGCCACCAGTCACCAGCGACATCACTGAGATGGAGGAGCGGGTGCTAGCACACGTGGCCACTGGTGGCCCCCCACCCGTTCGCATCTGCTCGGACCTATTCATCGAGAGCTTCATCTGTAAAAGGTAACAGGACAACATGACATGAGATCATTGCGTGACGGCCATGCAGGCAGCTTCAGAACCTGAAGTGATGCCACGTGAGTAAAGTATACACCATTGTGTGATCTAAAGTCAATAGATGCCACACCCACTCATATCCGAACAATAATATGTGATAGTTGATTTCTAAGATAGTCTTATAAATAATGCTGGCCTCATGAGAATCATTGCAATGCAGAATGTGTTGATGGTCATGAAATGTGATGTCTGTGATGATTTTGATAGCAGTGGTGCTTTTGTCGTGCATATACTGTGTGTAGCATTGGACTCACCTTGTGACCCTAGCACCCCCTTCTCCTCTAATAAAAGATCCCATGATACTATTTTGAAGAAGAGCAGGGGAGTTATCCCCAGCGTCCTGGCCAATATTTATCCCTCAATCAACATAACAAAAAACGATTATCTGGTCATTAACACATTGGTGTTTGTGGGAGCTTGCTGTGCACAAGTTGGCTGCTGCATTTCCCACATTACAACAGTGGCTACACTCCAAAAGCACTTCATTGGCTGTAAAGTGCTTTGAGACGTCCGATGGTCGTGAATAGCGCCATATAAATCCAACCGCTAGTTTTTACACTTTTGTGCAGATCGCCCAAAAATGGGCGTTACTTTCGGCGTGGGCGGAAAAAATGGGTTTTCAGATCGCCGGCTTGTCGCCCATTTTCAAAGTCCCTAGTCTCCATTTTAAAAATTGCCCGTTACCGCGAGCGATATGAAATTGGCATTAGCGTTTAATCTCCCTGACCTTCTGCCGTAAAGTGTCACCATCATTAGCAACGGCATGGCAACGCTCTATTCCCGCAATTCAGGAGGTCAAGAGTCATCATGACATACACGTAAGAGGAGACAGAGAGAGAGGGAGCTGAGAGGGAGTGAAGGCGTGTGGTGTGGTGTGGCTGGGAGGAAGGAGGGAGAGTTTCGAGCTTTATAGCAAATTGTTATTAGCCAGATATTTGGCCAAATTTGGTGCCGATAATGGAGGGAGAGGAGGAGGTGACACAGCATGCTGTCGAGACTGACGCTAGCGAGAGCAGTGAGCTGGGAGAGGAACACATTGGAGGACGCAAAAGAGCGAGGAGTTTCTCGGACAGGGCAAATGTCTCCCTCCTGCAGGAGGTCGAGTCACGCTGGGGTGATTTGACATTGGGAGGGCGTGGAAAGCCCCAAAGGCCTACCAGAAGATATAGACCGAGATAGCAGAGGTGGTCTCATCGGCGACCAACGAGGTGCGTGAGGGCAACCAATGTCACAAGCGATGGAACGACCTGGTCGGATCCGCAAGAGTAAGTATTACATTTATTTACATGTACTTATGTATTTATATAATTTGATTTGTAAGAGTCATGAATGACTATCATCAGATGTGAGGTCTTTCACTTTTACCGGGAATGTTGTACTCAAAGGTGCATATCTTTAGGTTAAGAATGATAATTATCATAATAATCATGATTACATCCGTCGGTTATGTGTTGTATCAGTCTCTGTGACAGCATCTAGCAATGATATCACGCAATGATCTCATGTCATGTTGTCCTGTTACCTTTTACAGATGAAGCTCTCGATGAATAGGTCCGAGCAGAGGTGAACGGGTGGGGGGCCACCAGTCACCAGCGACATCACTGAGATGGAGGAGCGGGTGCTAGCACACGTGGCCACTGGTGGCCCCCCACCCGTTCGCATCTGCTCGGACCTATTCATCGAGAGCTTCATCTGTAAAAGGTAACAGGACAACATGACATGAGATCATTGCGTGACGGCCATGCAGGCAGCTTCAGAACCTGAAGTGATGCCACGTGAGTAAAGTATACACCATTGTGTGATCTAAAGTCAATAGATGCCACACCCACTCATATCCGAACAATAATATGTGATAGTTGATTTCTAAGATAGTCTTATAAATAATGCTGGCCTCATGAGAATCATTGCAATGCAGAATGTGTTGATGGTCATGAAATGTGATGTCTGTGATGATTTTGATAGCAGTGGTGCTTTTGTCGTGCATATACTGTGTGTAGCATTGGACTCACCTTGTGACCCTAGCACCCCCTTCTCCTCTAATAAAAGATCCCATGATACTATTTTGAAGAAGAGCAGGGGAGTTATCCCCAGCGTCCTGGCCAATATTTATCCCTCAATCAACATAACAAAAAACGATTATCTGGTCATTAACACATTGGTGTTTGTGGGAGCTTGCTGTGCACAAGTTGGCTGCTGCATTTCCCACATTACAACAGTGGCTACACTCCAAAAGCACTTCATTGGCTGTAAAGTGCTTTGAGACGTCCGATGGTCGTGAATAGCGCCATATAAATCCAACCGCTAGTTTTTACACTTTTGTGCAGATCGCCCAAAAATGGGCGTTACTTTCGGCGTGGGCGGAAAAAATGGGTTTTCAGATCGCCGGCTTGTCGCCCATTTTCAAAGTCCCTAGTCTCCATTTTAAAAATTGCCCGTTACCGCGAGCGATATGAAATTGGCATTAGCGTTTAATCTCCCTGACCTTCTGCCGTAAAGTGTCACCATCATTAGCAACGGCATGGCAACGCTCTATTCCCGCAATTCAGGAGGTCAAGAGTCATCATGACATACACGTAAGAGGAGACAGAGAGAGAGGGAGCTGAGAGGGAGTGAAGGCGTGTGGTGTGGTGTGGCTGGGAGGAAGGAGGGAGAGTTTCGAGCTTTATAGCAAATTGTTATTAGCCAGATATTTGGCCAAATTTGGTGCCGATAATGGAGGGAGAGGAGGAGGTGACACAGCATGCTGTCGAGACTGACGCTAGCGAGAGCAGTGAGCTGGGAGAGGAACACATTGGAGGACGCAAAAGAGCGAGGAGTTTCTCGGACAGGGCAAATGTCTCCCTCCTGCAGGAGGTCGAGTCACGCTGGGGTGATTTGACATTGGGAGGGCGTGGAAAGCCCCAAAGGCCTACCAGAAGATATAGACCGAGATAGCAGAGGTGGTCTCATCGGCGACCAACGAGGTGCGTGAGGGCAACCAATGTCACAAGCGATGGAACGACCTGGTCGGATCCGCAAGAGTAAGTATTACATTTATTTACATGTACTTATGTATTTATATAATTTGATTTGTAAGAGTCATGAATGACTATCATCAGATGTGAGGTCTTTCACTTTTACCGGGAATGTTGTACTCAAAGGTGCATATCTTTAGGTTAAGAATGATAATTATCATAATAATCATGATTACATCCGTCGGTTATGTGTTGTATCAGTCTCTGTGACAGCATCTAGCAATGATATCACGCAATGATCTCATGTCATGTTGTCCTGTTACCTTTTACAGATGAAGCTCTCGATGAATAGGTCCGAGCAGAGGTGAACGGGTGGGGGGCCACCAGTCACCAGCGACATCACTGAGATGGAGGAGCGGGTGCTAGCACACGTGGCCACTGGTGGCCCCCCACCCGTTCGCATCTGCTCGGACCTATTCATCGAGAGCTTCATCTGTAAAAGGTAACAGGACAACATGACATGAGATCATTGCGTGACGGCCATGCAGGCAGCTTCAGAACCTGAAGTGATGCCACGTGAGTAAAGTATACACCATTGTGTGATCTAAAGTCAATAGATGCCACACCCACTCATATCCGAACAATAATATGTGATAGTTGATTTCTAAGATAGTCTTATAAATAATGCTGGCCTCATGAGAATCATTGCAATGCAGAATGTGTTGATGGTCATGAAATGTGATGTCTGTGATGATTTTGATAGCAGTGGTGCTTTTGTCGTGCATATACTGTGTGTAGCATTGGACTCACCTTGTGACCCTAGCACCCCCTTCTCCTCTAATAAAAGATCCCATGATACTATTTTGAAGAAGAGCAGGGGAGTTATCCCCAGCGTCCTGGCCAATATTTATCCCTCAATCAACATAACAAAAAACGATTATCTGGTCATTAACACATTGGTGTTTGTGGGAGCTTGCTGTGCACAAGTTGGCTGCTGCATTTCCCACATTACAACAGTGGCTACACTCCAAAAGCACTTCATTGGCTGTAAAGTGCTTTGAGACGTCCGATGGTCGTGAATAGCGCCATATAAATCCAACCGCTAGTTTTTACACTTTTGTGCAGATCGCCCAAAAATGGGCGTTACTTTCGGCGTGGGCGGAAAAAATGGGTTTTCAGATCGCCGGCTTGTCGCCCATTTTCAAAGTCCCTAGTCTCCATTTTAAAAATTGCCCGTTACCGCGAGCGATATGAAATTGGCATTAGCGTTTAATCTCCCTGACCTTCTGCCGTAAAGTGTCACCATCATTAGCAACGGCATGGCAACGCTCTATTCCCGCAATTCAGGAGGTCAAGAGTCATCATGACATACACGTAAGAGGAGACAGAGAGAGAGGGAGCTGAGAGGGAGTGAAGGCGTGTGGTGTGGTGTGGCTGGGAGGAAGGAGGGAGAGTTTCGAGCTTTATAGCAAATTGTTATTAGCCAGATATTTGGCCAAATTTGGTGCCGATAATGGAGGGAGAGGAGGAGGTGACACAGCATGCTGTCGAGACTGACGCTAGCGAGAGCAGTGAGCTGGGAGAGGAACACATTGGAGGACGCAAAAGAGCGAGGAGTTTCTCGGACAGGGCAAATGTCTCCCTCCTGCAGGAGGTCGAGTCACGCTGGGGTGATTTGACATTGGGAGGGCGTGGAAAGCCCCAAAGGCCTACCAGAAGATATAGACCGAGATAGCAGAGGTGGTCTCATCGGCGACCAACGAGGTGCGTGAGGGCAACCAATGTCACAAGCGATGGAACGACCTGGTCGGATCCGCAAGAGTAAGTATTACATTTATTTACATGTACTTATGTATTTATATAATTTGATTTGTAAGAGTCATGAATGACTATCATCAGATGTGAGGTCTTTCACTTTTACCGGGAATGTTGTACTCAAAGGTGCATATCTTTAGGTTAAGAATGATAATTATCATAATAATCATGATTACATCCGTCGGTTATGTGTTGTATCAGTCTCTGTGACAGCATCTAGCAATGATATCACGCAATGATCTCATGTCATGTTGTCCTGTTACCTTTTACAGATGAAGCTCTCGATGAATAGGTCCGAGCAGAGGTGAACGGGTGGGGGGCCACCAGTCACCAGCGACATCACTGAGATGGAGGAGCGGGTGCTAGCACACGTGGCCACTGGTGGCCCCCCACCCGTTCGCATCTGCTCGGACCTATTCATCGAGAGCTTCATCTGTAAAAGGTAACAGGACAACATGACATGAGATCATTGCGTGACGGCCATGCAGGCAGCTTCAGAACCTGAAGTGATGCCACGTGAGTAAAGTATACACCATTGTGTGATCTAAAGTCAATAGATGCCACACCCACTCATATCCGAACAATAATATGTGATAGTTGATTTCTAAGATAGTCTTATAAATAATGCTGGCCTCATGAGAATCATTGCAATGCAGAATGTGTTGATGGTCATGAAATGTGATGTCTGTGATGATTTTGATAGCAGTGGTGCTTTTGTCGTGCATATACTGTGTGTAGCATTGGACTCACCTTGTGACCCTAGCACCCCCTTCTCCTCTAATAACCTCATTTGTGTTTTGCAGCTCAGCCAGCAGCACGTCCTAAGGCAAGACCACTGAGACCAGAAGGTGGGGATGGGGCCGGACTCACCGGACGATCCTACATCTGCTGCTGAGGAGCTGCGATTCTCGCCCGTCAATCCGCTGGGTCCGTTCTCTACGGATTAGAGCACGGACTTTGAGGAGTCTGCATCGCCACGCTCCAGAAGGCATTCCACCCCAAGGCCATCTAGTGCTCCTCTGGCCATTCCCGCCCCCATTCTGGAGTTACCGGGCCCAAGCACCTCGCCACAGGGCACCCCATTTGTCCCCAGGACGGCGCCGACCCCGCGGAGGTTTCATGGACGCGGTAGGTCTGGTCCACGAGTGCCAGGTGAGAGTGGAGAGATAGTTAAGTTATCCAGGAGAACTGTAGACATAGGTGACCAGATTCTAAATGCGTAGGGGGGGCATACCCCGACAGCTGGCCAGCATCTCCAGCACCATGACGGAGTACCGTCCACAGATGGGGGAGGCCCTAGTGGCCCAGGCCTCTCAGTGGTCCCGGAGCGCGGCACTCCACCCCTCGGTTCCGCACCCTGCAGTGATAACGACAGGTAAGAGGCAGGAGCAAGATCCTGCTTGTGGATCCGAGAATGTTCCCACCTCGGTACCCCCCGCTCCCGTACCCATGCAACCATAGGTTCTGCCTTCATCCCCCCCAATGAGGCACCGCCTGAGGAGCTCCTTGGCCAGGCGCCATGGAGTGAGGAGGGGAAGGGGTAGAGGTGGGGAGAGGAAGGGGAGGGGGGAAGGAAACTGAGGTGCATGTCCGCAGGTGATGGCTGTGTTATATCTCCATCTCGGTGTATGTAATTTGTTGTAATATCTGGGGGGAGGGGGCCACCCTGTTGGTTTGCATTTGTCTTCTGTGCTTCTGGACATGTTGCCCATTTGATTGATGTCAATGATTGAAAAAGTGGGGTGGGGGTGGGGTGTTTTTGCCCGTGACATTTACGATTTCAGACCAATACTCATATTAAATGTTTTTTATTCAACATAACCTTGTTGCGCATTGTCTCAGACAGCTGGACCATTGCACACTGGTGATTTCTTAACATGAAAGGGTATAATTAAACTTCACTTGAATCAACTTAAACTTTAACTGGCACCAAGGTGATGCCCACCATTGATGTCTGAGCTGCACACACACAGCAGTGTGTCAGCGTTGTCAATAACAGCAACGTTCTTTCAGGCAAATCGTTCAGTTATGAGCTCCTGGCGTAAGAGTCTTGCAGCTATGTAGCCACCACGGACCCTTCCCTGCGGTCTGGAGGGGGGCGTGGGCATGGTTGCATAGTTAGCCTGATTGTCTGGCCCTAGCTCAGCGTCCAGCGCCACGTCCTCCTCTTCCTCTTTCTCCTGAGGTGGAGCATCAGTCCCTTCTGGCAATTCTTGTCCCCTCCTGATAGCCAGGTTGTGCAGCATGGAGCACACGACCACGAATTTAGCTACTTGCTCAGGGTTGTATTGTAGCTGCCCTCCTGAGTGCTCCAGGCATCTAAAGCGCTGCTTAAGCACGGTTATTGTTTTCTGGACCACATTGCATGTGGCTCTGTGGCTCTGGTTGTATCGCTTCTCGGCCTCGGTGTGGGTGTCATGCGGGGGGGGTCATCAGCCAGGTAGCTAGGCCATATCGTTTGTCACCAAGCATCCAGCATTGTCCTTGTGGCTGACTGGTAAACATGTCAGAGACAGCGCTCTCAGGCAGGATGTGAGCCTCATCCAAGCTGACTGGACACTTGGCATTCACTGCCATAATTACCTGGTTGTGGTCGACAACTAGTTGGACCTTCAGGGAGTGAAATCCTTTTCTGTTGCGAGAAACTTCTGGGTCCTGAGAAGGTGCCCGCATGGCGATGTGAGTACACTGTATTCTCCTTGCACCTTGGGGAACTTAGCAATGCGGTAGAATGCTCCAGCCCTGTCAATCTGAGCCTCCGTGGTCATAGGGAAGCTGATAAAGTCCATCCTTGTCGCGTACAGGGCCTCCATGACCTGTCTAATGCAGCGATGTGTGGCATGCTGAGACAAAGGGGAAATGTCAATCGCGGAGGCCCGAAAGGAACCGGACGCGTGGAAAAACAGTGCCGCGGTGACCTTGACCTCGACAGACAGTGCGGTGCTGATAGTACTGGCAGATTGCAGATCTGCCCTGATGAGCTGGCATATCTCACTGATAGCCACTTTGTGGAAGCGCAGTCTCCGAAGGCAGGTGTTCTCGGATACTTCGAGGTAAGACTGTGGGGTGTGTATGGTCTGGTCCTCCTCCTCAGTCTGGCACATCTTAGATTGGGCACATATTGCTGTGCATTAGATGTTGTGCCATTTGCAAATCTGCAGCATCTGCGTAGTAATCAATGCAGGCTGAGAAGTGGCTATTCACATTCCAATAAAAGTATAATGCCGATTGTTCACAAGCAATAAATTTCAACACTAAAAGACACCTACAGTAAAACCCAATCGTCCACAGTCTGAAAAGATGTCTGTTCAGTTGGTCACTTCACCTGAGAAGAACGCCAGAGTCAATCCAAACTCCCCTGAAATTGAAGCAGCCTTTTCAATGAAGCGGCCTGCGATTTGAAAAATGGCTTCCATACCGCTGTGATTAGTTCAGAACAATTCCACTTTTTCAGAGCGGTGTTTTGGGTGAGCGATATTGTGGGCGAGATGTGTGCGAGGTGGTGAAAGTGACGCTGGGCGATATAATGGCCGTTAGTTTCGGCAAATCTGATCTTTACAACAACAAAAAGTGGGCGATTGGTATTATTGAATCTCGGCATTAATTACATGCTGAAAGTAACGCTGGCCGATATTATGGGCGTTGGGTTCGCCCATTCTGATGATTCCGCCCAAGAAAAGTGGGCGGGCAGTAGTATTTCTTCCTGTCGTTATGTACATGACGAAAGTAACGCTCAGCGATAAGTGTCCTAAAAATGGGCGTAAGTTTCCATTTTGTGGCTATATGGTCGATATCTGGGCGTTACACCTCATTTCAACATTAAAATGGACGTTAAGGGGGCGTTATGCATGGCAAAATAATGGAAAATCTAGCCCCAAGTATTTCTTTTTTTACATAGAAACATAGAAAATAGGTGCAGGAGCAGGCCATTCGGCCCTTCGAGCCTGCACCGCCATTCAATATGATCCTGGCTGATCATGCAACTTCAGTACTCCATACCTGCCTTCTTTCCATACCCCTTGATCCCCTTAGCCATAAGGGCCACATCTAACTCCCTCTTGAATATATCCAACGAACTGGACTCAACAACTTTCTGTGGTAGGGAATTCCACAGGTTCACCACTCTCTGGGTGAAAATGTTTCTCCGCATCTCGGTCTTATATGGCTTACCCGTTATCCTTAGACTGTGACCCCTGGTTCTGGACTTCCCCAACATCGGGAACATTCTTCCTGCATCGAACCTGTCCAGTCCCGTCAGAATTTTATATGTTTCTATGAGATCCCCTCTCATTCTTCTAAATTCCAGTGAGTATAAGCCTAGCCGATCCAGTCTTTCTTCATATGTCAGCTCTGCCATCCCTGTAATTAGTCTGGTGAACCTTCACTGCACTCCCTCAATTGCAAGCAGTTCCTTCCTCAGATTAGGAGACCAAAACTGCACACAATACGCAAGGTGTGGTCTCACCAAGACCTATACAACTGCAGTAAAACCTCCCTGCTCCTATACTCAAATCCTCTCGCTATGAAGGCCAGCATGCCATTTGCTTTCTTTACTGCCTGCTGTACCTGCATGCAAAACTTCAATGACTGGTGTACCATGAAACCCAGGTCTCGTTGCACCTCCCCTTTTACTAATCTGTCACCAATCAGATAATAATCTGCCTTCCTGTTTTTGCCACCAAAGTGGATAACCTCACATTAATCCACATTAAACTGCATTTGCCATGCATTTGCCCATTCACCTAACCTGTCCAAGTCACCCTGCAGCCTCTTAGCATCCTCCTCACAGCTCACACTGCCACCCAGCTTAGTCTCATCTGCAAACTTGGAGATATTATATTCAATTCCTTCGTCTAAATCATTAATGTATATTGTAACTAGTGGGGTCCCAGCACTGAACCTTGCGGCACCCACTAGTTACTGCCTGCCATTCTGAAAAGGACCCGTTTATTCCCACACTTTGCTTCATGTCTGCCAACCAGTTCTCTATCCACGTCAATACATTAACCCCAATACCATGTGCCTTAATTTTGCACACTAATCTCTTGTGTGGGACCTTGTCAAAAGCCTTTTGAAAGTCCAAATATTCCACATCCACTGGTTCTCCCTTATCCACTCACTAGTTACATCCTCAAAAAACTCTGAAAGATTTGTCAAGCATGATTTCTCTTTCATAACTCCATGCTGACTTGGACCGATCCTATCATTGTTTTCCAAATGCGCTGCTATTACATCTTTAATAATTGATTCCAACATTTTCCCCACCACTGATGTCAGGCTGACCAGTCTATAATTCCCTGTTTTCTCTCTCCCTCCTTTTTAAAAAAATGGGGTTACATTAGCTACCCTCCAATCCATAGGTACTGATCCAGCGTCCATGGAATTTTGGAAAATGACCACTGATGCATCTACTATTTCTAGGGCCACTTCCTTAAGTACTCTGGGATGCAGACTATCCGGCCCTGGGGATTTATTGGCCTTCGGTCCCATCAGTTTCCCTAACACCATTTCCTGACGAATAAGGATTTCCCTCAGTTCCTCCTTCCCGCTAGACCCTCGGTCCCCTAGAATTTTCGGGAGGTTATTTGTGTCTTCCTTAGTGAAGACAGAACCAAAGTATTTGTTCAGTTGGTCTGCCATTTCCTTGTTCCCCATTATGACTGCAAGCAACCTACATTAGTCTTCACTAATCTTTTTCCTTTCACATATCTATAGAAGCTTTTGCAGTCAATTTTTCTGTTCCCTGCAAGCTTACTCTCATATTCTATTTCCCCCTCCTAAATAAGCCTTTAGTCCTCCTCTGCTGAATTCAAAATTTCTCCCAGTCCTCAGGTTTGCTGCTTTTTCTGGCCAATTTATATGTCTCTTCCTTGGATTTAACACTATCCCTAATTTCCCTTGTTAGCCACGGTTGAGCCACCTTCCCTGTTTTATTTTTACACCACACAGGGATGTACTATAGTTCTTTCTTTTGATTCGCAATCTCTCTCTCTCAGTGATTCCCAGTCTCTCTCTCTCAGTAATTCCCAGTCTCTCTCTCTCATTGATTTCCAATCTCTCTCTCTCAATGATTCCCAATCTCCCTCGTTTGGTGATTCCCAGTCTTACAATGATTCCCAGTCTCTCCCTCTGTCATTTCCAGTCTTTCCATCTGTTGTTCCCAGTCTCTCCCTCAGTGATTCCCAGTCTCTTGTTTGGTGATTCCCAGTCTTACAATGATCCACAGTCTCTCCTTCTGTCATTCACAGTTTTTCCATCTGTTGTTCCCAGTGTCACTCTCTCAGTGATTCCCAATCTCTCCCTCAATGATTCCCAGTCTCAGTGATTCCCAGTCTCTCTGTCGTTCCCAATCTCTCTCTTCCCAGTGATTCCCAGTCTCTCCCAGTGATTCCCATCCCTCTCTCTGTGCTTCCAAGTCTCTCTCTCTCAGTGGTGCCCACTCTTTCCCCAATTTCCCAGACCTTTTCTCTGTCATTCCCAATCTCTCCCCCTGTTATTTCCAATCTCTTTCTTTCAGTGATTCCCAGTCGCCCACTCTTTGATTCCCAATCTCTCTCTCACGATGATTCTCATTCTCTCTCTCAGTGATTCCCAGTCTCTCTCTCCCAGTGATTCCAGTCTCTCTCTCAGTGATTCCCAGTCTCTCTCTCTCTCAGTGACTCCCAGTCTCTCCCTCTCTCAGTGATTCCCAGTCTCTCTCTCTCAGTGATTCCCAGTCTCTATCTCTCAGTGATTCCCAATCTCTTTTTCTTTCAATGATTCCCCATCTCTCTCTCAGTAATTCCCACTGTCTTTCACTCTGTGATTCCCAGTCTCTCCCTTTCTCATTTCCAATCTCTCTCTCAGTGATTCCCAGTCTACATGTAATTCCCAGTCCCTCTCAGTGACTCCTTTCTCTAGGTGATTCCCAGTCTTTCTGTCAGTGAATACCACTATCAATTTGATTCCCAGTCTCTCTCACAGTGATTCCCAGTCTCTCCCTCTCTCAGTGATTCCCAGTCTCTCTCTCTCAGTGATTCCCAGTCTCTATCTCTCAGTGATTCCCAGTCTCTTTTTCTTTCAATGATTCCCCATCTCTCTCTCAGTAATTCCCACTGTCTTTCACTCTGTGATTCCCAGTCTCTCCCTTTCTCATTTCCAATCTCTCTCTCAGTGATTCCCAGTCTACATGTAATTCCCAGTCCCTCTCAGTGACTCCTTTCTCTAGGTGATTCCCAGTCTTTCTGTCAGTGAATACCACTATCAATTTGATTCCCAGTCTCTCTCACGGCGATTCCCAGTCTCTCCCTTTCAGTGATTCCAACTCCCTCTCTAAATGATATTCACTTCTGAGTATCGGTAAGGACGATGGTGCCTCTGGGGAGTGCAGCCAGAGCCAATTCCAAGGCACCACGGGTGGCTCAGCTGCACAGGGGGGAGGGACGAAGAACAAAAGAGCCCTAGTGATAGGGGATTCTATAGTTAGGGGAACAGACAGGCGTTTCTGCGGCCGTAGACGTGACTCCCGAATGGTTTTGCGCCTCCCTGGTGCCAGGGTCAAGGATTTCACACAACGGACGCAGGGCATCCTGGGGAGGGGGAGGGTAAACAGCTAGAGGTCATGGTCCATATCGGGACCAACGACATAGGTAAAATGAGGGATGAGGTCCTACAGGAAGAATTCAGGGAGCTAGGAAGAAAATTAAAGGGTAGGACCTCAAAGTTATTACCGGTGCCATGTACTAATGAGTGTAAGAATAGAAGGATAGAGAGGATGAACACGTTCCTGGAATGTTGGTGTAGGAGGGAGGGCTTTAAATTCTTGAGGCATTGGGACCACTTCTGGGGTAGATGGGACCTCTACAAACCGGACGGGTTGCACCTCAACAGTCCCGGGACCAATATCCTCGTGGGGAGTTTTGCTAGTATTGTTGAGGAGAGTTTAAACTAGCTTGGCAAGGGGATGGGAAACTGAGAACAAATTCAAAAGGGAAGGAAGCAAAGCAGAAATTGGATAGCAAGAATCTAGAAAGCGAATCTGTAAGACAGAGGAAACAGGGCTTAGTATATAGTAAGCAAGGAGGTCTTCCTGTGCTGAATGGTGTATACTTTATTGCAAGGAGTATAGCGAATAAGGTGGATGTGCTAAGAGCACAGGTAGACACTTGGGAGTATGACATTATAGCCATTACAGAAACATGGCTGAAAGAGGGGCAGGTTTGGCAGATCAATATTCCTGGTTCCAGGATTTTTAGACAAGACAGAGAGGGGTATAAAAAGGTGGGGTGGAGGGTCACGGTACTGATTAAAGAAACTATTACTGCGGTGAGGAGGGATGATATGTTAGAGGGTTCATCAAATGAGGCCATATAGGTCGAATTGAAAAATAAAAAAGGGGCGATCACACTGCTGGGCGAGTATTATAGACCCCCAAACAGTGGGAGGGAGATAGAGGAGCAAATATGTAGGCAAATTGCTGTGAAGTCTAAAAACCATAGGGTAGTAATAGTAGGGGATTTTAACTATCCAAATATTGATTGGGACAAATTTATTGTGAAGGGTAGAGAGGGTGCGGAATTCTTGAAATGCATTCAAGAGAACTTTTTAGTCAGTATGTAGCAAGCCCAACACGAGAGGGGGTGGTCTTTGATTTAGTTTTGGGGAATGAAGCTGGGCAGGTTGAAGGGGTATTAGTGGGGGAGCACTTGGGTTCCAGTGACCATAATTCAGTCAGATTCAAGTTGGTTATGGATAAGGACAAGAATAGGCCAGGAATAAAAGTTCCGATTGGGGAAAAGCTAATTTTGCTAAGTTAAGGAGTGATTTGGCCATAGTGGACTGGAAACAGCAACTTATGGGTAAATCAGTGTCGGAACAGTGGGAGGCATTCAAGGAGGAGATCCGGAAGGCTCAGGCCAAACATGTGCCCTAAAAAAAAGTCTGGGAAAAATAATTCTAGAGCCCCCTGGATGTCTAGGGACTTACAGGGGAGGATTAAGAAAAAATGGGACACTTATGTCATATACCAACGGCTAAAGACTTTAGAATCTTGAGAGGAATATAGATAGTTAAGAGGCAAAATTAAAAAGGATATTAGGAATGCTAAGAGAGAGCGCGAGAAATTCTTGGCCAGTAAAATTAAGGAAAACCCTAAGATGTTCTATAAATATATTAAGAGTAAGAGGGTAACTAAAGAAAGGCCACGGCCGATTAGAGACCACGAGGGTAATCTTCGTGTGGAGGCAGAAGATGTTGGTAGTGTTCTTAATGAATACTTTGCATCTGTTTTCACAAAGGAAAGGGGTAATGCAGATACTGCTATAGAGGAGGAATGTGATATTCTGGATGAAATAAATATAGTGAGAGAGGAAGTATTAAAGGGTTTAGCAGCGTTGAAAGTAGATAAATCCCCAGGCCCAAATGAAATGCATCCCAGGCTGTTGAGCGAAGTAAAAGAGGAAATAGCAGAGGCCTTGACCATCATTTTCCAGACCTCTTTGGATCTGGGCATGGTGCCGGAGGATTGGAGGACTGCTAATGTAGTACCCTTGTTTAAGAAGGGAAAAAGGGATAGACCGAGTAATTACAGGCCTGTCAGCCTAACCTCAGTGGTGGGAAAATTATTGGGAAAAGTCCTGAAAGACAGGATAAATCTTCATTTGGAAAGGCAAGGATTAATTAGGGACAGTCAGCACAGATTTGTTAAGGGAAGATCTTTATTTGACTAACCTGATTGAATTTTTTGAGGAGGTAACCAAGAGGGTCGATGAGGGTAGTGCATACGATGGAGTATATATGGACTTTAGCAAGGCTTTTGATACCCACTTGGTAGACTGGTCATGAAGGTTAAATAAAGCTCATGGGATACAGGGCAAAGTGGCAAGTTGGATCCAAAATTGGCTTGGAGGTAGGAAGCAAAGGGTAATGATTGATGGATGTTTTTGTGACTGGAGGTTCCACGGGGCTCAGTACTGGGTCCCTTTTTGTGGTATTTATCAATGATTTAGATTTGAATATAAGAATTATGATTAAGAAGTTTACAGATGACACTAAAATTGGCTGTGTGGTTGATAATGAAGAGAAAAGTCATGGGCTGCAGGAGAATATCAATCTACTGGTCAGGTGGGCAGAGCAGTGGCAAATGGAATTTAATTCAGAGAAGTGTGAGGTGATGCACTTTGGGAAGGCAAATAAGGAAAGGGTATACACATTAAGCGGTAGGCCACTTAATAGTGTAGATGAACAAAGGGACCTTGGAGTGCTTGTCCACAGATCCCTGAAAGTAGCAGGCCAAGTGGATAAGGTGGTTAAGAAAGCATACGGAATGCTTGCCTTTATTGGCCAAGGCATAGAATATATGAGCAGGGAGGTTATGCTTAAATTGTATAATATTTTGGTAAGGCCACAGCTGGAGTATTGCGTGCAGTTCTGGTCGCCGTATTATAGGAAGGACATGATTGCACTAGAGAGGGTGCAGAGGAGATTTACTAGGATGCTGCCTGGCATGGAGAATCTTAGTTATGAGGACAGATTGGATAGGCTGAGTTTGTTCTCATTGGAACAGAGGAGGTTGACAGGAGACCTCATCGAGGTGTACAAAATATTGAGGGGTCTGGACATAGTGGATAGTAAGGGTCTATTTCCATTGGTGGAGGGGTCTATTACGAGGGGGCATAGTTTTAAAGTGATTCATGGAAGGTTTAGAAGGGATTTGAGGGGGGGGGGCTTCTTTACGTAGAGGGTTGTGCGGATCTGGAACTCGCTGCCTGGAAGAGGCAGAAACCCTCACCACTTTTAAGAGATGGTTGGATGGGCACTTAAAGTGCAGTAACCTGCAGGGTTACGGACCTAGAGCTGGTAATTGGGATTAGACTGGATGACCTTTTGTTGGACGGTGCAGATATAATGGTAAGTACTGCAGGGAACAGAATACAGCCAGGGTGATCTCCTGGATTCGTTTTGATCGCTTCTGGAGAGGTATATTTCCAGATTTTTTCTCCCTAAATTGGCCTGCGTTTTAATCTGTTTTTTGCCTCTCCCAGGAGATCACATGGCTCCGGTTGGGGTGGAGTCTAGAATGTTTCAGTATAAGGGGTGTCGCAGTTGTGTGAGGAGGATTTTTGGGCTGGGCGCTCTTTGCCTTTCCGTCATTGTTCATAGGTTTATATGTAACCTTTAGGGCTGCTGACCAAGGGCCGTATGGCTCTTTGTCGGCCGGCGCGGACACAATGCACAGAAATGGACTCCTTCTGCGCTGTAAATTTCTATGTTTCTATGTTTCTATGATTCCCACTCTCCCTCTGTGAATCCCAGTCTCTCTGCCAGTGATTTCCAGTCTCTCTCTGTCTTGGTGAGTCCCAGTGTCCCTCTCTCAGTGATTCCAAGTCTTTCTGTCAGTGATTCCTAGTCTATCTTTGATTCACAGTCTCTCTCACAGTGATTTCCAGTCTTGTTCCCCAGTGATTCCTAAGGGCCGAAATAGCCCTCCTCTGGAAATGGGCACATTTTAGCATCCCTTACCGCTGCTCTGGATGCTGCGGTGTTAAAAGCAAAATTCCGCTTTTTCGGGGGCTAAACGGAGCGGAGTGATAATGACTCGGGTAATGGTCTCTCCCTCTCTCAGTAAAACTGAGGTGAGAAGGAATTTCTTTTCTCAGAGGGTTGTAAATTTCTGGAATTCGCTGCCTCAGAGAGCTGTGGAAGCCGGGACATTGAATAAATTTAAGACAGAAATAGATAGCTTCTTAAATGATAAGGGAGTAAAGGGTTATGGGGAGCGGGCAGGGAAGTGGACTTGAATCCATGATCGGATCAGCCATGATCTTATTGAATGGCGGAGCAGGCTCAAGGGGCTGTACGGCCTACTCCTGCTCCTATTTCTTATGTTCTTATGTTCTTATGGTCTGGTTTCAGCGGTGCAGCAGCGGTGTGGCATTTGGACCATGAAATTCCGCTCCTAACCAATTGATCCTAACAGTAGAGGTACAGTCAGCTTGGCAAAAGCTCCATGGCCTTCTTAAAGGGCAGGTTTTGCAGTTGTGTCTTGAGTTCGGTCTGAGTTGCTTCAGAGTAGATGACTGCAGGGGGAGCTTTGAGGAGGGCCAGCCACTTCAGCGACGCTGAGCTGGAAAGCCTGGTGCAAGCTGTGGAGGGAAGGAGGCAGCTACTGTTCCCTGATTCTGGTGGACAACCAATTAGTAGCATCTTCCTAAATACCTGGAGGGAGATTGCAGAGGAGGTTTTGGGGACCTCCATTCACCAGCGCACCCCCATCCAATGCAAGAAAATCTCACTGACCTTATTCGACGAATGAAAGTGAGTACATGTTCCCCCAACTCCTCACCTAACATCTACAAGACCCTCTTTCACCTTGACTTCTTCCTCACCAACACTACATAGTAGCTGCAGTAGCTTTTGATTACTACGGCATGTATGTGCGCACACTCACAATGGAGGCTCCTTTGCATGTGAGGTTCACAGCTGCATGTAATGGACCCGCACTTGCACCCACAATTGCTGAGGTTTCAGGAAACTCCGACTTACCAACCCTTCTTTGCTTTGCAGGCCAAGGTGGCACGCAACCGTGCCCAGCAACAAGTCACTGGTGAGGGCGAGTCGGAAAACGTGGAGCTCACTGATCTGGCAGAGAGGGTGCAGCGGCTAGTGGGCACGCATGTTGGAATCCCTGTGGCTGCTGGTCGCTCCGATGGCGCTGGGGGCAGCATGGGTACGTGAAGGCGCTTGTGCAATCTCATCTTTTCCTGACAGTGCCATGGGCTTCCTGGCTATTGCTTATGCTTGTGTGCAAGCTGCTTGCTGCATGGTGCAATGCACCACCTCACCCTCACGGCACCCCTTGTCCCATTTATGATTGCAGATGTGACTCCAAGTGTCAGCCAAAGCAAGACGGACACCCTTGACGTGACTGGCAGCCGGAGTCAGGAGGACTCACTTGACGCCCTGGATGATAATGGCAGCATGTCCGATGATGGAGATGGAGAGGGGGAGGGTTTTTCCAGCACCAGCACGTCACTGCTTCCTACAGTCACACACCAGCTTAGATACTGGGGGTACGCGGTCGGGTATCTTAGATTTGGGAGAGGGTCTGCACTGGGTAAAGCACCGGGACCTAGCGGGCTGCAGCATGGTGAAGGGCAAAGAGAACCTCGGGTGCCATCTCTCCGGGGGATGAGTGCACAGCCGAGTCCTGCTGAGGAAGACTCGGACGAGACCATCGATGTTGAGGCTTATAAGCAAGGGTGGAAGCCATGAAATTGGAGCTCTTGGCGGCAATGCAAGGGGTGACCAAGAGGCTGTCACAAGTGGTGAGGAGCGTGGAGGAGTCTGCCTCTCACATTGTGGACAGCTCTGCGCACACGATGGAGACCATCATTGCCTGTTTGCAGATGATAGACTCCCAGAATGAGCGTGTGGATCCAGCTGCGATGGTGCGTCTCTTGGCCGAGGTGACAGCTGCCATTGCAGCACAGGTGCGAGGGAACGAGCGTCGCTGTGCTTCTTTGGACTGAATGGCCGCTGCCCTGGAAGCTCAGAATGCTCTCATGCACTCTGGGCAACAGGCCATCTTACTGCTGTCGTCTCTGATGGCCTTCAGAGTGTAGCTGCTCTCATGCAGTCTCAGCTGGAAGCTATACGAGATCTGACTGCTGCCCCTGCAGGTTGGGTCTACCACGCTCCACAGGGGGCCTAACGTTGCCACCCCACCCCGCCGACCTGTGCTCCAGCAGTTTGGTGGGGGAGGTGGGGTGCTGCCCCAGGGGAGTGGGCTCTCCGGTTCACAGCAGCCCTGAGCCGAGACCTGCCACTCCGCAATTGTTGCCAACCATGGAATTCCCCCCAGCCACTTCCGACTGAAGGCGCAAAGGAGGATGCGGCCCAGTCTGCAACCGGCCCTTCCAGGGCCAGAGTTGGTCAAGAACATCCGAGAAGGACATCTGTAGCTTGCTCTACAGACACACAGCAGCATTCCCAAAGCCATGAGACAGCCACAGGGGAGACACTGCAGCGTAGTGTAAGGATAGGTCTGCGTAAGAGGGGTAATAAAGAGTTGCACAAGGCTGATAATTGATTATGTTGATGTTTTGTGCACCCATTGTTTGGGGTGTAATAAATCTTTGTTTTGTTTTGGAAATTTCTGACCAGGTCTCTCATTTAACTGTAAGGGAATGATGTGTGAGAGGGCTCATAGGTTGGCCCATGGACATAGCCCGATGCAGGCTCAACGGGGCATTCAGTTATGTGAAACGTGCAGCTATCAGACGGTTTTGTGCTTCCCTTGCTGGGTCATGATGGCGATGCTGCCTCCTGCATGGCTGCCCACACGTATCCTGCTCCTCCTCCTCCACAGGTGGCACTGCTGCCTCATCCTCCAATGGCTGCGACCTCATGATGGCCAGGTTGTGGAGCATGCAATACACCACCACGAATATGGAGAGATGCTCAGGCAAGAAATGCAGCACACCCCCCGAGCAGTACAGGTAACGGAACCTCTGCTTCAGAATCCCAATTGTGTGCTCGATGTTGGCCGAGAGACTCATTATAGGTGTGCTGTGCCGCAGTTCTAGGGTTGGGAAGAAGAGTCATGAGCCAAGTGCTCAGTACGTAGCCCTTGTCACCGAGGAGTCAGCCGCAATCTTTATTTGGACCAGTGAAGAGGCCTGGCACACCGCTCTGCCACTGTTTGAAAAAATCGTGGCTGCTGCCAGGAAACCGGGCATCCACTTGCATAATTTTGCGGTTATGGTCGCAAACCAGTTGAACATAGAGAGAGTGGAATCCGTTGCAGTTTCGTAATTGTTCAGGAGTGTGTTGGTGTGCCCAGAAACTGACATGGATGCAATCATCATCATAACCATAGGCAGTCCCTCAAAATCGAGGAAGACTTGCTTCCACTCCTAAAATGAGTCCTTTGGTGGCTGAACAGTCCAATTCGAGAGCCACAGACCCTGTCACAGGTGGGACAGACACTCATTGGGGGAAGGGGGGGTAGCACTGATTTGTCGCCGCTCCTTCTGCTGCCTGCGCCTGACCTCTTCACGCTGGCAGCGTTGAGATTCGAAGAGCTCAACGCCCTCCCGGTTGCACTTTCTCTACCTAGGTGGTCTTCGGCCAGGGACTCCGAGGTGTCCGTGGTGATGTCGCACTTTACCAGGGAGGCTTTGAGGGTGTCCTTGTAACGTTTCCACTGCCCACCTTTGGCCCATTTGCCGTGAAGGAGCTCCGCATAGAGCAGTTGCTTAGGGAGCCTCGTGTTTGGCATGCGAACTATGTGGCCTGCCCAGCGAAGCTGATCAAGTGTGGTCAGTGCTTCAATGCTGGGGATGTTAGCCTGGGCGAGGACACTGATGGTGTGCCTGTCCTCCCACGGGATTTGCAGGATCTTCCGGAGACATTGTTCTTGGGCGTCCCCAGAATTCAGGGGGGGTCATTGATTGCGGGGACAATCAATGACCCCCCGGACCCTGGGGAAGCCCAAATGCCGCAGGAATCCAGTATGCCGCTCCAACTGCTTGCCCCTACTCATAGAGAAGGAGATGTAATCGGCCCTTCTCTATAGAGAGCATCTGTGACCTCCCATATCGATGTATGGGCTGCAAACTGCAAAATGTTGGAGATGTCCGCAGTGGCAGCTTGGAAGGGCCCAGTGGCATAAAAGTTCAGGGCTATTGTAGCCTTGGATGCCATGCTCAGGGCTTCATCACTACGTCCTCTGTACGAGAATTGGTGACGGAAGACACTTTGTCGATATGGCCTTCCGTCCCCACGTCTGTGCAGGTGCCTTGCTCTCTGCTTTGCCTCATTGGCTTCTCCCTGCTGCTCTGCTGCCTCCTCCACCTCTGCAGGCTGCTGCTGCCCAGCATTTGCCTCCTGGCCTACTGGCCCAGTATCTGGTGTGGGGAGTCTGCATACCTCATTCTCCTCCTTAGGGGACGCCCTCGCTGAGGGCCTTCCTGTGGCAGCTCTCTGGCCTCCCCTCTATCCCCATCTCCCTGGCCCTCTCCAGGCTGGGCAGCCACGATTGGGCAGCCATCTCAAAGATGGGGAAAAAGAACACAAATTCAACAAAAACCAACACACCTTTAGAGCACTCCGGCGGTGTGCATCAGGAACTAGGCACTGACAAAAAAAACCTGCTCTTGGCACTGCTGAGCGGTCAGAAGATTTTAATAGCGGAATGTGACTTCCGGCCCGGGACCTCGGCAATGCGCGCTCTGATGACGCACTTAAAAGTGCTGGCCAGCAGTGCAGCGGGAGTGGGGGGAAGCAGTGCGGTGATACTCACTGCCAGGAATCATGGCAGGGCAACTGGGCGAGCGGCGGACTTTCCACGAAAAGTCGGCGGCCATTCCACTCCGTAGCATGACTGCCGATTTCCGGTGGTAACAAGCCATAAGGGAAGGGGCAATTTCAGCACCTACAAGTCTCTCTCTCTCAGTGATTCCCAGTCTCTCTCACTCTCCCTCGTGGTGATTCCCAGTCTGATGCTCTCAGTGCTTCCCAGTCTTTCTCTGAGTGATTCCCAGTCTCTCTCAGTGATTCCCACTCTCTCACTGGGTGATTCCCATACTCCGTCTGTCATTCCCACACTCTCTCAATGATTCCCAGTCTCTCTCTGTGAATTCCAGTCTTTCTATCACTGATTCCCAGTCTCGCTCTCTCTCAGTGCTTCACAATGTCTCTTAGGCTCCCAGAACCTCTCCATGATTCCCAGTCTCTCTCAGTGATTCCCCGACTTCATCACAGTGATTCCCAGTTTCTCTCTCAATGATTCCCAAACTCCCTGTCATTCCGACTCTTTCTCTCTCTCTCTGCTTCCCAGTCTGCCTGAGATTCTCAGTACCTCTCCGTGATTCTCACTTTCTCTCTGAGATACCCAGACTCTCTCACAGTGATTCCCAGTCTCCCTCAATCAATGGTTCCCAGTCTTCCTGAGATTCCCAGTTTTTCTCATAATGATTCCCAGTCCTTCTATCAGTGATTCCCACTCCCACTCTGCTATTGCCATTCTCTCTCTCTCAGTTATTCCCACTCTTTCTCAGGGTGATTCCCACACTCCCTCTGTCAGCCCCATTCTCTCTCTCTCAGCGATTCCCAGTCTTTCTGTTCATGATTCCCAGTCTCTCTTTGAATCCTAGACTCTCTCGATGATTCCCAGAGTTATTCCCCAGTTATTCCCAGTCTCTCTCTTTCAGTGATTCCCACTTCCTCTCTGAGTGATTCCCACTCTCCCTCTGTGATTCCCAATCTCTCTCCCAGTGATCCACAGTCTCTCTTTCAATGATTCCCAGTCTCTCTCTCTCAGTGAGTCCCAATCTTTCTGTCAGTGATTCCTCGTCACAATCACAGTCATTCCCAGTCTTGTTCCCCAGTGATTCCCAGTCTCTCTTTTTCAGTGATTCCCAGTCTCTCCCTCTTGGTGATTCCCAGTCTCCCTGAGATTCCCAGTCATTCTCTCAGCAATTCCCAGTCTTTGTCTCAATGACTCCCAGTCTTTCTCACAACGATTCCCACTCACCTTCTGCCATTGCCACCCTCTCTCTCAGTTATTCCCAGTCTTTCTCTTAGTGATTCCCAATCTCCCTCCCTCTGTGATTCCCTATTACCTATGCAAGTTATGTATGATGATTATTTGTCATGATTACTTCTTCATTAAGGAAGGAGAACTGTAATATAGAGTTCAACCTAGTGGACTATTGTGGTAATGTAACTATTCATGTAAATACAATAAAGGCATCATGTGACAAGGTAACCTAGCAAGTTCCTTTGGGCCAATTTGTATGTGTGTGTTTGTGATGTTGTAAAGAATATAACACAACCTCTCTCCGTGCTTCCCAGTCTTCCTGAGATTTCCAGTCTCTCTCAGTGATTCCCAATCCTTATCTCAGTGATTCCCAGTCTCTCTCCATGATTCCCAGACTCTCTCAGTGATTCTCAATCTTTCTGTCATTGCTTCCCAGTCTTTCTTTGAATCCCAGACTCTCTTACAGTGATTCCAAGACTCATTCCCGTGATTCCCAGTTTCTCTCTTTCAGTGATTCGCACTTACTCTCTCAGTGATCCCCACTCTCCCCCAGTGATTCCCAATCTCTCTCTCATGGTGATTCCCAGTCTCCCTCTCTCAATGCTTCCCGGTCTCCCTGAAATTCACAGTCTCTCTCAGTGATTCTCAGTCTTTCTCACAGTGATTCCCAGTTTTTCTCTGGGTGATTCCCAGTCTCTCTCTCTCTCTCTATGATTCGCAGTCTCTTTCTCTCTCTCTCTGTGATTCCCAGTCTCCCTGAGATGCCCAGTACGTCTCCATGATTCCCAGTCTCTCTTTGATTCCGAGACTTTCTCTTTCAGTGATTCCCACTTTCTTTCTGAGTGATTTCCACTCTCTCTCTGTGATTCCCAATCTCTCTCCCAGTGATTCCCAGTCTCTCTCTCTTCGTGAGTCCCAATCTTTCTTCCAGTGATTCCCAGTCTCTCTCACAGTCATTCTTAGTCTTGTTCTCCAGTGATTCCCAGTCTCTCTCTTTCAGTGATTCCCAATCTCTCCCTCTTAGTGATTCCAAGTCTCCTTGGAATTCCCAGTCTCCCTGAGATACCCAGTCATTTTCTAAATGATTCCGAGGGCTAGATTTTATACTTCTCGACGGCTTCTCGCCCATTCTCAAAGCACCTAGGGCTAGAACCTCCAGTTTTGTGCTTATCGCCCAAAAATGGGCATTATTTCCAGTGTAGGTGGTAAAAAAAGGTTTTCAGATCGCCGGCTTCTCGTCCATTCTCAAAGCACCTAGTTTCCATTTTTGAAAATGGGCGTTACTGCGAGCGATATGAAATGGGTGGTGTCATGTATCTTACATTATTATATATAACTGTATCCTAACATGCTATACATGACTGTAATAAGGTATGACCTGTAACCACCAGCATACCTTACCACCAGGGGTGCACTTGCAAGAGACAGGTATATAAGGACAGGTCTCAGGCAAGTGCAGCATTCCAGAGCTGTGAAATAAAGGTGCAGGTCCAGAGTGACCTTGACTTCACTACATGCCTCATGTGAATCTGTACTGAGGGGACAGGACTTTACAGTGGCGACGAGTTACGGGATTACAGAATCCACAGAATGGTGAACAACGGATCAAATGAAAAATACAATGCGGGAGACAATTGGGAGGACTTTATACAAAGGCTCCAGCAAAGCTTTGTAACCAAAGACTGCTTAGGCGACGATAAGGCAGACAAGAGAAGAGCCCATCTCTTGACCAGCTGTGGCTCGAAAACATATGCTTTAATGAAGGATCTGCTGGCACCCGAGAAACCAGCAAGCAGGTCGTTCGAAGAATTGAGCACACTGGTAAGAGACCACTTGAAGCCAGCGAGCAGCCGACACATGGCCAGACACAGGTTCTACAAATACAGACGATATGTGGGCCAGAGCATAACCGACTTCGTGGCAGAACTTCAAAGGTTGGCTAGTTTATGTGAGTTCTCCGATGAACTGAGGAGAGAAATGCTGAGAGACTTTTTCATTGAAGGAATAGAAACATAGAAACATAGAAAATAGGTGCAGGAGTAGGCCATTCGGCCCTTCTAACCTGCACCGCCATTCAATGAGTTCATGGCTGAACATTCAA
The DNA here is from genome assembly GCF_044704955.1 of Pristiophorus japonicus. NCBI lineage: Eukaryota > Metazoa > Chordata > Chondrichthyes > Pristiophoridae > Pristiophorus > Pristiophorus japonicus. Next base: position 164,545,620 of record NC_091986.1, on the reverse strand, counting down.
CTTCAGTACCCCATTCCTGCTTTCTCGCCATACCCCTTGATCCCCCTAGTAGTAAGGACCTCATCTAACTCCTTTTTGAATATATTTAATGAATTGGCCTCAACAACTTTCTGTGGTAGAGAATTCCACAGGTTCACCACTCTCTGGGTGAAGAAGTTCCTCCACATCTCGGTCCTAAATGGCTTACCCCTTATCCTTAGACTGTGACCTCTGGTTCTGGACTTCCCCAACATTGGGAACATTCTTCCTGCATCTAACCTGTCTAACCCCGTCAGAATTTTAAATGTTTCTATGAGGTCCCCTCTCATTCTTCTGAACTCCAGTGAATACAAGCCCAGTTGATCCAGTCTTTCTTGATAGGTCAGTCCCGCCATCCCGGGAATCAGTCTGGTGAACCTTCGCTGCACTCCCTCAATAGCAAGAATGTCCTTCCTCAGGTTAGGAGACTAAAACTGTACACAATACTCCAGGTGTGGCCTCACCAATGCCCTGTACAACTGTAGCAACACCTCCCTGCCCCTGTACTCAAATCCCCTTGCTATGAAAGCCAACATGCCATTTGCTTTCTTAACCACCTGCTGCACCTGCATGCCAACCTTCAATGACTGATGTACCACGACACCCAGGTCTCTTTGCACCTCCCCTTTTCCTAATCTGTCACCATTCAGATAATAGTCTGTCTCTCTGTTTTTACCACCAAAGTGGATAACCTCACATTTATCCACATTATACTTCATCTGCCATGCATTTGCCCACTCACCTAACCTATCCAAGTCGCTCTGCAGCCTCACAGCATCCTCCTCGCAGCTCACACTGCCACCCAACTTAGTGTCATCCGCAAATTTGGAGATACTACATTTAATCCCCTCATCTAAATCATTAATGTACAGTGTAAACAGCTGGGGCCCCAGCACAGAACCTTGCGGTACCCCACTAGTCACTGCCTGCCATTCTGAAAAGTACCCATTTACTCCTACTCTTTGCTTCCTGTCTGACAACCAGTTCCCAATCCATGTCAGCACACTACCCCCAATCCCATGTGCTCTAACTTTGCACATCAATCTCTTGTGTGGGACCTTGTCGAACGCCTTCTGAAAGTCCAAATATACCACATCAACTGGTTCTCCCTCAAAAAATTCCAGAAGATTTGTCAAGCATGATTTCCCTTTCACAAATCCATGCTGACTTGGACCTATCATGTCACCTCTTTCCAAATGCACTGCTATGACATCCTTAATCCTTAATAGGCCATGCAGGCATATTCCGAAAGCTCATAGAGACCAAGAACCTGACCTTAGAGGCAGCAGCACTGGTTGCACAGACATTCTTGGAAGGGGAAGAAGAAACGATGTTGATTTACAATGCAGGTACGACAACTAACGAAATATCGGAACAAGAAGTTCACAGCACTAAACAAGCTGCTAGCCCCGCACACAGACAAAACCGGGAGAACAGGCTCTCGACAGCAGGCAGAAGCCATCAAGAGCCACAGGAACGGCCGTTCACACCTCATCAACCCAAACTGAGAGAAACTCAAGAAAGATCAGCCAGACGCAGCTCATTCTTTGGGAACACTTTGAACAATGGAACTGGTCTGTGCTGGAGGTGTGGGGGTGGGCACTCGTCAAGGGGATGTCGATTTCAGCAGGCTGTTTGCAGGAACTGTGAATATACAGGGCATTTGGCCCGCATGTGCAAAAAACGGCAGCTCGGCTGGTATACGAATCAGAAGGGTCGGAAAGCAGACCAGAAGACGGTGGGGACAGTACCCAGGACACCGATGTACAGCAGGTCAACACAATCAATGGCCGCTGCTCCTACAACAGGATGCCTCCTATAATGATGAGGGTTCTACTCAACGGGATATCTGTCAACATGGAGCTGGATACAGGAGCGAGTCAATCTCTCATGGGCGCTCAACAATTTGAACAACTGTGGCCGCATAAAAGAGACAGACGAAAACTCACAAGGGTCGACACCAAACTAAGGACCTATACCAAAGAAATCGTACCAGTCCTCGGAAGCGCCATGCTCTCTGTCACACACAAAGGTTCAGTGAACCGACTTCCCCCGTGGATTGTCCCCGGAGACCCCCCAGCACTTCTGGGGACAAGCTGGCTGGCAAAACTAAACTGGAAATGGGATGATGTCCATGCCATGTCATTAGACGAACGGACCTCCTGCTCAACAGTTATAAAGCGATTTGAACATCTCTTTCAGCCAGGAGTGGGCACTTTCAAAGGGGCCAAAGTCAAAATCTACATCACACAGGATGCTAGACCGGTCCATCACAAGGCCAGAGCTGTACCCTATGTGATGAGGGAAAAGATTGAACATGAACTCGACAGGCTTCTGCGGGAAGGCATTATATGACCTGTGGAATTTAGCGACTGGGCAAGTCCCATCGTCCCAGTCATGAAGCCTGATGGATCCGTACGAATCTGTGGGGACTACAAATCTACCATAAACAGAGTCTCCCTACAGGACCAGGACCCGCTGCCCAGAGCGGAGGACTTATTTGCCACATTGGCTGGAGGTAAACTTTTCTCAAAACTAGACTTCACATCTGCGTATATGACGCAAGAATTGACCGAGGAATCCAAGCTACTCACCATCATCCACACACATCGCGGCCTTTTCATGTACAATCGATGCCCATTTGACATCAGGTCGGCAGCTGCCATATTCCAGCGCAACATGGAGAGTCTGCTCAAGTCCATCCCGGGGACGGTTGTATTTCAAGACGACATACTTATCACGGGCAGGGACACCGACTCCCATCTCCGTAATTTGGAGGAAGTACTAAGTTGGATCGGGTAGGCCTACGAGTCAAGAAATCCAAGTGCCTGTTTCTCGCACCCGAGGTTGAATTTTTGGGCAGAAGGATTGCCGCTGATGGAATCCGCCCAACAGAGTCCAAAACAGAAGCAATTCACCTGGCACACAGACCCGGAATGTCTCAGAACTGCGCGCCTTTTTTGGGCGACTCAATTACTTTGGGAACTTTATGCAGAACTTAAGCACACTGCTGGAGCCTCTCCACGTGCTACTCAGGAAGGGGTGCGATTGGTTTTGGGGGGACACCCAGGAATGCGCCTTCAATAAGGCACGCAACCTTCTATGTTCCAACAGTGTTTTGACTTTCTTTGATCCAGGTAAAAAGCTAGTTCTCACATGCGATGCGTCAGCGTACGGGGTCGGGTGCATTTTACAACATGTCAATAGTGCGGGCAAATTACAACCCATAGCTTATGCCTCCAGGTCACTTTCACGGGCGGAGCGCGGGTACGGAATGGTAGAGAAGGAGGCGCTCGCGTGCGTGTATGGGGTCAAAAAGATGCACCAATACCTTTTCGGGGCCAAGTTCGCGTTAGAAACCGACCCCAAGCCCCTCACGTCCCTCCTATCCAAGAGCAAGGCAATAAACGCCATCGCCCCGGCGCGAATTCAATGGTGGGCACTCATGCTGGCGTCCTACGACTATACCATAAGGCACAGACCAGGCACAGACAACTGTGCCGACGCACTCAGCAAGCTACCCCTGGCGACCATGGAAGGGTCTGATGAACAGGACTGTGAGATAGTCATGGCAATCAATGCCTTTGAGTCCACAGGTTCGCCCATGACGGCTTGCCAAATCAGAGCCTGGACGGCCAGCGACCCCACGTTATCCTTAGTAAAAAGATGTGTCCTAACCGGTGACTGGGCAGAGGCTCGCGATGCCTGCCCCAAGGAATTAAAACCCTTTCACAAGCGCATGCATGAGCTATCACTACAAGCAGACTGCCTGATTTGGGGCAGCCGAGTAGTCATGCCTCTGCGAGGCAGAGAGGCATTTGTCCGGGAGCTCCACCGCGAGCACCCGGGGATCGTTCTCATGAAGGCCATAGCAAGATCATACGTCTGGTGGCCTGGTATTGACGCGGACTCGGAGCTCTGCGTCCGAAGATGCACCATTTGTGCCCAACTCAGCAATGCCCCCAGGGAGGCTCCCCTGAGCCCCTGGCCTACCAAACCATGGTCACGGGTGCACGTAGACTATGCGGGCCCATTCATGGGCAAAATGTTCCTCGTAGTTGTAGATGCATTTTCAAAGTGGATTGAATGCAAAATTTTAAACTCGAGCACAACCTCCACCACTGTGGAGAGCCTCGCAACCATGTTTGCAACACACGGAATCCCTGACATATTGGTCAGTGACAATGGTCCGTGCTTCAGCAGCGCAGAATTCCAAGATTTTACAATTGACCATGGCATAAATCATGTCAAGACGGCACTGTTCAAGCCGGCCTCCAACGGCCAGGCGGAGAGAGCAGTGCAAATCATTAAACAAGGCATGCTTAAAATCCAAGGTCCCACGCTGCAGGGTCGCCTGTCGCGACTGCTGCTGGCATACACATCTCGTCCACACTCATTGACTGGGATTCCCCCCGCGCAACTGTTGATGAAAAGGACTTTAAAAACAAAGCTCTCATTAATCCTCCCAGACACGCACAAAATCATTGAGGCAAAGCGCCGTAAGCTGACTGAGTACCATGACAGAAATTCGAGAGGGAGATGGAATGAGATAGGGGACAAAGTGTTTGTACTAAACTATGGCAGGGGTCCCAAATGGCTTGCAGGGACAGTAACGGGCAAGGAAGAAAACAGGCTACTGGTAGTACAAATGGACAATGGCAAAACCTGCCGGAGGCATGTAGACCAAGTCAAAAGCAGATTTACCAACAACACTGTGGAACCAGAGGCAGACTACAATGTGGAACTCGCACCACACCTGGTGGACAGACAGAGGGAACAACCTGAGGAAAGGGCAATCCCAACAGACAGCCCAGACGAGTCAACAACAATCACACCAATCGAAACAGACAGCCCCCAGGCGAGATACCAGCAACCACACCCAAAGAAAAACAGACACCAAGGCAAACAACTGAACCACAACTCAGACGCTCCACGCAAGAGTGTAGACCACCTGAGAGACTGAACCTATAAAGAAAATAAGACCTTGTGGGAGGGTGATGTCATGTATCTTACATTATTATATGTAACTGTATCCTAACATGCTATACATGACTGTAATAAGATATGACCTGTAACCACCAGCATACCTTACCACCAGGGGTGCACTTGCAAGAGACAGGTATATAAGGACAGGTCTCAGGCAAGTGCAGCATTCCAGAGCTGTGAAATAAAGGTGCAGGTCCAGAGTGACCTTGACTTCACTACATGCCTCGTGTGAATATGGACTGAGGGGACAGGACTTTACCAGTGGTAGCATAAAATTTTTTTGACCTTCTGTCGTAAAATGTGGCCGTCCTTAGCAATGGCATGGCAACGCTCAATTCCTGTGATTCAGGAGGTCAAGGGTCATCATGACATGCGCAGAAGAGGAGACAGATAGAGAGGGAGCTCAGAGGCACTGAAAGCGTGTGTGGCTGTGGTGTGTGCTTGTCTGGCTGTTGTTGGAGGCATGAGGGAGATTCACCAGTAGCAAACAGCCTACTAAGCACCAAGAACATAGTTGGCACTGAGTTTTTGTCCAACAAATCAGATATAACATGGAAGGGATGGAGGAGGCCCTGGAGCACTGGTGGCAGAGGGCTCCTAATGTTCCCAGAGTGTAGCACTGCACTCCAAGGTGCCACACCCCCATTGCCAACCACACATGAAAACCAGCAGCAACATCTTGTTTCTGGCTCGGAGCACATACCCATCTTAGGACCGTCCTCTCCCATATCCGTTCAAGTAACGTTTTGGCCGTCAACCCCTCCCCCCCCGCCATGAAGAATCGCCTGGGGAGCTCCTCGGCCAAACGGCTTGGAGTCAGGAGGGGATACATCAATGGTGGGCATCACCTTGGTGACAGTTTAAGTTTCAATTGATTGAAGTTAAGTGTCATTATACTCTTTGCTGTATAGGAATCACCAGCGTGTAATGGTGCAGCTATCTGAGCCAATGCGCTCCAATGTTTTATTAAATAAAAAACATTTAAACCGAACATTAGTCTGAAATTGTCAGTATTTCAGGAGGGGAAGGGGAAGGGGTAGAGGCGGGGAAGAGAAGCGGGGTTGGGGGGGGTGGGGGTGGTGCAGGATTGGTTGTACAGAAATACTGACGATTTCAGACTAATGTTCGGTTTAAATATTTTTTATTCAACAAAACCTTATAGCGCATTGGCTCAGATAGCTGCACCATTACATGCTGGTGATTCTTTAACATCAAAGGGTATAATGACACTTAACTTCAATCAACTTAAACTTTAACTGTCACCAAGGTGATGCCCACCATTGATGTATCACCTGCACACCCAGCAGTGTGTCAGCCTTGTAAATAACACCAACTTCTTTCAGGCAAAGCGATCATTGATGAGCTCCTGACGTAAGGCTCTTACAGCTATCATATCACCACGGACCCTTCCATGCGGTCTACAGGGGGGCGGGGGCATAGCTTCAGCATCAGCCTGGTTGTCGGGGCTGATGCCAGCGTCCGTCTCCTCGTCCTCCTCTTCCTCTCTCTGGTGAGGTGGACTGTCAGACTCATCAGGCAATTCTTGTCCCCTCCTGATAGCCAAGCTGTGCAGCATGGAGCACACCACCACGAATTGAGCTACCTGCTCAGGGTGGTATTGGAGCTCGCCTCCTGAGTGGTCCAGGCATCTAAAGCGCAGCTTCAGCACTCCAATGCATTTCTCCACGATATTGCTATTTGCTCTGTGGCTCTCATGGTATTGCCTCTCATAGAAACATAGAAACATAGAAACATAGAAAATAGTTGCAGGAGTAGGCTAATCGGCCCTTAGAGCCTGCACCGCCGTTCAATAAGATCATGGCTGATCATTCCCTCAGTATCCCTTTCCTGCTTTCTCTCCATACCCCTTGATCTCCTTAGCCGTAAGGGCCATATCTAACTCCCTCTTGAATATATCCAATGAACTGGCATCAACAACTCTCTGCGGCAGGGAATTCCACAGGTTAACAACTCTCTGAGTGAAGAAGTTTCTCCTCATCTCAGGCGTAAATGGCCTACCCCTTACCCTAAGACTATGTCCCCTGGTTCTGGACTTCCTAACATCGGGAACATTCTTCCCGCATCTAACCTGTCCAGTCCCGTCAGAATCGTATATGTTTCGATGAGATCCCCTCTCGACTTCCCCAACATCGGGAACATTCTTCCCACATCTAACCTGTCCAGTCCCATCAGAATCTTACATGTTTCTATGAGATCCCCTCTCATCCTTCTAAACTCCAGTGAATAAAGGCCCAGTTGATCCAGTCTCTCCTCATATGACAGTCCAGCCATCCTTGGAATCAGTCTGGTGAACCTTCACTGCACTCGCTCAATAGCAAGAACATCCTTCCTCAGATTAGGAGACCAAAACTGAACACAATATTCCAGGTGAAGCCTCACCAAGGCCATGTACAACTGCAGTAAGACCTCCCTGCTCCTATACTCAAATCCCCTAGCAATGAAGGCCAACATACCATTTGCCTTCTTCACCGCCTGCTGTACCTGCATGCCCACTTTCAATGACTGATGAACCATGACACCCAGGTCTCGTTGCAACTCCCCTTTTCCTAATCTGCCGCCATTCAGATAATATTCTGCCTTCGTGTTTTTGCCCCCAAAATGAATAACCTCACATTTATCCACATTATATTGCATCTGCTATGCATTTGCCCACTCACCTCACAGCTCACACCGCCACCCAGTTTAGTGTCATCTGCAAACTTGGAGATATTACCTCAATTCCTTCATCCAAATTGTTAATGTATATTGTAAAGAGCTGGGGTCCCAGCACTGAGCCTGCGGCACTCCAGTAGTGACTGCCTGCCATTCTGAAAAGGACCCGTTTATCCCGACTCTCTGCTTCCTGTCTGCCAACCAGTTCTCTATCCACATCAGTACATTACCCCAATACCATGCGCTTTGATTTTGCACACCAATCTCTTGTGCGGGACCTTGTCAAAAGCCTTTTGAAAGTCCAAATACACCACATCCACTGGTTCTCCCTCGTGCATTCTGCGAGTTACATCCTCAAAAAATTCCAGAAGATTCGAAGGTCCAGAAGGTCCTGGTGCAACTGTACAGGGTATTGGTAAGGCCGCACCTGGAGTACTGCATGCAGGTTTGGTCACCTTACTTAAGGAAGGATATACTGGCTTTGGAGGGGGTACAGAGACGATTCACTAGGCTGATTCCGGAGATGAGGGGGGTTACCTAATGATGATGGATTGAGTAGACTGGGTCTTTACTCATTGGAGTTCAGAAGGATGAGGGTGATCTTATAGAAACATTTAAAATAATGAAAGGGATAGACAAGATAGAAGCAGAGAGGTTGTTTCCATGGTCGGGGAGACTAGAACTAGGGGGCACAGCCTCAAAATACGGGGGAGCCAATTTAAAACCGAGTTGAGAAGGAATTTCTTCTCCCAGAGGGTTGTGAATCTGTGGAATTCTCTGCCCAAGGAAGCAGTTGAGGCTAGCTCATTGAATGTATTCAAGTCACAGATAGATTTTTAACCAATAAGGGAATTAAGGGTTACGGGGAGCGGGCGGGTAAGTGGAGCTGAGTCCACGGCCAGATCAGCCATGATCTTATTGAATGGCAGAGCAGGCTCGAGGGGCTAGATGGCCTACTCCTGTTCCTAATTCTTATGTTCTTATGTTCTTATGTCAGGCATGATTTCCCTTTCATAAATCCATGCTGACTTGGAGCAATCCTGTCGCTGCTTTCCAAATGCGCTGCTATTTCATCCTTAATGATTGATTCCAACATTTTCCCCACTACTGATGTCAGGCTAACCAGTCTATAATTACCCATTTTCTGTCTCTCTCCTTTTTAAAAAAGTGGTGTTACATTAGCTACCTTCCAGTCCATAGGAACTGATCCCGAGTCGATAGACTGTTGGAAAATGATCACCAATGCATCCACTATTTCTACGGCCACTTCCTTATGTACTCTGGGATGCAGACTATCAGGCCCCGGGGATTTATCGGCCTTCAATCCCATCAATTTCCCTAACACAATTTCCCGCATAATAAGGATATCCTTCAGTTCCTCCTTCTCACTCGACCCTCGGTCCCCTAGTACTTCTGGAAGGTTAATTGTGTCTTCCTTCGTGAAGACAGAACCAAAGTATTTGTTCAATTGGTCTGCCATTTCTTTGTTCCACATTATAAATTCACCCGAATCTGACTGCAAGGGACCTACATTTGTCTTCACTAATCTTTTTCTCTTCACATATTTATAGAAACTTTTGCAGTCAGTTTTTATGTTCCCGGCAAGCTTCCTCTCGTACTCTATTTTCCCCCTCTTAATTAAACCCTTAGTCCTCCTCTGTTGAATTTTAAATTTCTCCCAGTCCTCAGATTTGTTACTTTTACTAGTCAATTTATATGCCTCTTCCTTGGTTTTAACACTATCCTTAATTTCCCTTGTTAGCCACGGTTGAGCCACCTTCCCCATTTTATTTTTAGTACAGACAGGGATGTACAGTTGTTGAAGTTCATCCATGTGATCTTTAAATGTTTGCCATTGCTTATCTACCGTCAACCCTTTAAGTATCCTTTGCCAGTCTATTCTAGCCAATTCGCGTCTCATACCGTCAAAGTTACCTTTCCTTAAGTTCAGGACCCTAGTTTCTGAATTAACTGTGTCACTCTCCATCTTAATAAAGAACTCTACCATATTATGGTCATTCTTCCCCAAGGGGACTTGCACAATAAGATTGCTAATTAGTCACTTCTCATTACACATCACCCAGTCTAGGATGGCCAGCTCTCTAGTTGGTTCCTTGACATATTGGTCTAGAAAACCATCCCTAATACACTCCAGGAAATCCTCCTCCACTGCATTTCAACCAGTTTGGTTAGCCCAATCAATATGTAGTTTAAAGTCGCCCATGATAACTGCTGTACCTCTATTGCACACATCCCTTATTTCTTGTTTGATGCTGTCCCCAACCTCACTACTATTTTTGGTGGTCTGTATACAACTCCCACTCGTGTTTTCTGCCCTTTGGTATTCCGCAGCTCCACCCATACCAATTCCACATCATCCAGGCTAATGCCCCTCCTTACTATTGCGTTAATTTCCTCTTTAACCAGCAACGCCACCCCGCTTCCTTTTCCTGTCTGCCTATCCTTCCTAAATGTTGAATACCCCTGGATGTTGCGTTCCCAGCCTTGGTCACCCTGGAGCCATGTCTTCGTGATGCCAATTACATCATATCTGTTAACTGCTGTCTGCGCAGTTAATTCGTCCACCTTATTCCGAATACTCCTCGCATTGAGGCACAGAGCCTTCAGGCTTGTCTTTTTAACACACTTTGCTCCTTTAGAATTTTGCTGTAATGTGACCCTTTTTGTTTTTTGCCTTGGGTTTCTCTGCCCTCTACTTTTACTATTCTCCTTTCTATCTTTTGCTTCTGCCTCCATTTTATTTCCCTCTTTCTCATAGAAACATAGAAAATAGGTGCAGGAGTAGGCCATTCAGCCTTTCTAACCTTCTAGCCTGCACCGCCATTCAATGAGTTCATGTCTCCCTGCATAGGTTCCCATCCCCCTGCCATGTTAATTTAACTCCTCTCCAACAGCACTCGCAAACACTCCCCCTAGGACATTGGTTCCGGTCCTGCCCAGGTGCAGACCGGCCGGTTTGTACTGGTCCCATTTCCCCCAGAACCGGTTCCAATGTCCCAGGAATTTGAATCGCTCCTTTTTGCACCACTCCTCAAGCCACGTATTAATCTGAGCTATCCTGCGATTCCTACTCCGACTAGCACGTGGCACTAGTAGCAATCCTGAGATTACTACTTTTGAGGTCCTACTTTTTAATTTAGCTCCTAGCTTCCTAAATTCGTCTCGTAGGAACCTCATCCCGTTTTTTACCTATATCGTTGGTACCTATATGTATCACGACAACTGGCTGTTCACCCTCCCTTTTCAGAATGTCATGCGCCCGCTCCGAGACATCCTTGACGCTTGCACCAGGGAGGCAACATACCATCCTGGAGTGTCGGTTGCGGCCGCAGAAACGCCTATCTATTTCCCTTATAATCGAATTCCCTATCACTATAGCTCTCCCACTCTTTTTCCTGCCCACCTGTGCAGCAGAGCCAGCCACGGTGCCATGAACTTGGCTGCTGCTGCTCTCCTCTGATGAGTCATCCCCCTCAACAGTACCCAAAGCGGTGTATCTGTTTTGCAGGGGGATGACCGCAGGAGACCCCTGCAATACCTTCCTTGCACTGCTCTTCCTGTTGGAACAATGGGGCACCTCCAACGAGCTTGCAAATGAGCTGCAAGCTCTGCAAAACCTGCTAACCACCACGTTGCAGAGGAAGATCGGTCCATGGTGGATCAAAGCCATTTCGAGTCTCAGAGAGGAGGCAGATGCTGAAGTACACGGGGTGCACACATTTTCGATGAAATGTCCACCTATAATGCTAAACGTAAAATTGAATGGCTTACCCATAGCCATGGAACTGGACACTGGCGCTAGCCAATCCATCATGAGTAAAAAGATGTTTGAGAGACTGTGGTGCAACAAGGCACTCAGACCAGCCCTGAGCTCCATCCACACGAAACTGAGAACGTACACCAAAGAGCTTATCACTGTCCTGGGCAGCGCCATGGTCAAGGTCACCTACGAGGGCACGGTGCTTGAACTGCCACTCTGGATTGTCCTGGGCGATAGCCCCACACTGCTTGGAAGGAGCTGGCTGGGCAAAATCTGCTGGAACTGGGATGACATCCAAGCGCTATCATATGTTGATGAGGCCTCATGTACCCAGGTTCTGAACAAATTTCCTTCCCTTTTTGAGCCAGGCATTTGAAACTTTTCCGGGGCGAAGGTGCGGATCCACTTGGTCCCAGAGGCACGACCCATTCACCACAAGGCGCGAGCGGTACCTCACATGATGAGGGAGAGAGCGGAAATCGAGCTGGACAGGCTGCAACACAAGGGCATCATTTCCCCAGTGGAATTCAGCGAGTGGGCCAGCCCGATTGTTCCAGTACTCAAAAGTGATGGCACGGTCAGGATTTGCGGCGATTATAAAGTAACTATCAATCATTTCTCGCTACAGGACCAATACCCGCTACCTAAGGCAGACGACCTATTTGCGACGCTGGCAGAAGGCAAGACATTCACCAAGCTCGACCTGACTTCGGCCTACATGACGCAGGAGTTGGAGGAGTCTTCGAAGGGCCTCACCTGCATCAACACGCACAAGGAACTGTTCATCTACAACAGATGCCCGTTTGGAATTCGGTCGGCTGCAGCGATCTTCCAGAGAAACATGGAGAGCCTACTCAAGTCGGTACCACACACGGTGGTCTTTCTGGACAACATATTGGTCATGTGTCGGGACACCGCCGAGCACCTACAAAACCTGGAAGAGGTCCTCCAGCGACTGGATTGCGTAGGGCTGCGGCTCAAGAGGTCGAAATGTGTCTTCATGGCAACAGAAGTGGAGTTTTTGGGGAGAAAGATCGCAGCGGATGGCATTCGGCCCACAGACGCCAAGACAGAGGCCATCAGGAATGCGGCCAGGCCACAGAGTGTCACAGAGCTGCGGTCGTTCCTGGGATTCCTCAACTATTTTGGTAACTTCCTACCGGGGTTAAGCACCCTTTTAGAGCCCCGACATGTGTTATTGTGCAAAGGTGAGAACTGGGTATGGGGAAAAAAACAAGTAATTGCTTTTGAGAAACCCAGAAACATTTTATGCTCCAACAAGCTGCTTGTATTGTATAAAACGTGTAAAGACTTGTGCTAGATTGTGACGCGTCATCGTACGGAGTTGGGTGTGTATTACAACAAGCTAACGTTGCGGGGAAATTGCAACCTGTCGCCTATGCTTCCAGGAGCTTGTCTAAGGCTGAGAGGGCCTACAGCATGATTGAGAAAGAGGCATTAGCGTGTGTGTGCGGGGTAAAGAAAATGCATCAGTAACTGTTTGGCCTCAAATTTGAGCTGGAAACCGATCACAAGCCCCTCACATCCCTATTCGCTGAAAACAAGGGGATAAATACTAATGCCTCAGCCCGCATACAAAGGTGGGCACTCGCAATATCAGCATATAACTATACCATCTGCCACAGGCCAGGCACCGAGAACTGTGCGAATGCTCTCAGTCGGCCACCATTGCCCACCACGGGGGTGGAAATGGCACAGCCTGCAAACTTGTTGATGGTGGTGCAGCCCGCAGACTTGTTGATGGTCATGGAAGCGTTTGAAAATGATAAATCACCTGTCACGGCCCGTCAGATTAGGACTTGGACCAGCCAAGATGCTCTGCTGTCCCTAGTGTACTGCATGGGAGCTGGGCCAGCATCCCCGTTGAAATGCAAGAGCCAATCAAGCCATTCCAGCGGCAAAAGGATGAGCTGTCCATTCAGGCAGACTGCCTGTGGTGGGGCAACCGCGTAGTGCAACCAAAAAAGGACAGGGAGACGTTCATCTCGGATCTCCACAGCACACACCCAGGTATAGTAATGATAAAAGCGATAGCCAGATCCCACATGTGGTGGCCCGGTATCGACTCTGACTTAGAGTCCTGTGTACGGCAATGCAGCGTATGTGCTCAGTTGAGCAACGCGCCCAGAGAGGCACCAATAAGTTTGTGGTCCTAGCCCTCCAGACCATGGTCGAGGATCCATGTCGACTATGCGGACCCGTTTCTCATTAAAATGTTCCTGGTGGTGGTGGATGCTTTTTCAAAATGGATTGAATGTGAAATAATGCGGGAAGCACCGCCACCGCCACCATTGAAAGCCTGAGGGCTATGTTTGCCACCCACGGTCTGCCTGACATACTGGTCAGTGACAACGGGCCATGTTTCACTTGTGCCGAATTTAATGAATTCATGACCCGCAATGGGATCAAACAAGAGATTGATGTGCAAAGTTAGAGCACATGGGATTGGGGGTAGTGTACTGACATGGATTGAGAACTGGTTGTCAGACAGGAAGCAAAGAGTAGGAGTAAATGGGTACTTTTCAGAATGGCAGGCAGTGACTAGTGGGGTACCGCAAGGTTCTGTGCTGGGGCCCCAGCTGTTTACACTGTACATTAATGATTTAGATGAGGGGATTAAATGTAGTATCTCCAAATTTGCGGATGACACTAAGTTGGGTGGCAGTGTGAGCTGCGAGGAGGATGCTGTGAGGCTGCAGAGCGACTTGGATAGGTTAGGTGAGTGGGCAAATGCATGGCAGATGAAGTATAATGTGGATAAATGTGAGGTTATCCACTTTGGTGGTAAAAACAGAGAGACAGACTATTATCTGAATGGTGACAGATTAGGAAAAGGGGAGGTGCAAAGAGACCTGGGTGTCATGGTACATCAGTCATTGAAGGTTGGCATGCAGGTGCAGCAGGCGGTTAAGAAAGCAAATGGCATGTTGGCCTTCATAGCAAGGGGATTTGAGTACAGGGGCAGGGAGGTGTTGCTACAGTTGTACAGGGCATTGGTGAGGCCACACCTGGAGTATTGTGCACAGTTTTGGTCTCCTAACCTGAGGAAGGACATTCTTGCTATTGAGGGAGTGCAGTGAAGGTTCACCAGACTGATTCCCGGGATGGCGGGACTGACCTATCAAGAAAGACTGGATCAACTGGGCTTGTATTCACTGGAGTTCAGAAGAATGAGAGGGGACCTCATAGAAACATATAAAATTCTGACGGGGTTAGACAGGTTAGATGCAGGAAGAATGTTCCCAATGTTGGGGAAGTCCAGAACCAGGGGTCACAGTCTAAGGATAAGGGGTAAGCCATTTAGGACCGAGATGCGGAGGAACTTCTTCACCCAGAGAGTGGTGAACCTGTGGAATTCTCTACCACAGAAAGTTGTTGAGGCCAATTCACTAAATATATTCAAAAAGGAGTTAGATGAAGTCCTTACTGCTAGGGGGATCAAGGGGTATGGTGAGAAAGCAGGAATGGGGTACTGAAGTTGAATGTTCAGCCATGAACTCATTGAATGGCGGTGCAGGCTAGAAGGGCCGAATGGCCTACTCCTGCACCTATTTTCTATGTTTCTATGTTTCTATGTTTCTATGTCACCTCGGCCCCATTTAAACCAGCCTCCAATGGGCAGGTAGAGCGGGCAGTACAAACCATCAAATAGAGCCTTAAACGAGTCACAGAAAGCTCACTCCAAACCCGCCTGTCCCGAGTACTGCTCAGCTACCGCACGACACCCCACTTGCTCACAGGGGTGCCCCCGGCTGAGCTAATCATGAAAAGGCCACTTAAAACCAGACTCTTGCTGGTTCACCCCAACCTGCATGATCAGGTAGAGAGCAGGCAGCAGCAACAAAATGTACACGATGGTCGCGCCACTGTGTCACGGGAAATTGATCTGAATGACCCTGTGTATGTGCTAAACTATGGACATGGTCCCAAGTGGATCACGGGCACGGTGATAGCTAAAGAAGGGAATCGGGTGTTTGTAGTCAATGGACAAACAATGGACAAATTTGCAGAAAGCACCTGGACCAAACGAGACTGCGGTTCATATACTGCCCTGAACAACCCACAGCAGACACCACCTTTTTCGAGCCCACAACACACACCCAAAGGATCAACGACACCTCGCCAGACCAGGAAATCAAACCCATCACGCCCAACAGCCCAGCAAGGCCAGGCTCACATTGCAGCCCTGCAGGGTCAACAACACGCCTGTAGTGTCCTTACTATACTATAGAATCACACGAGGCATGTACTGCAGACAAAGTCACGATGTGACCTGAACCTTTATTCCAGGACCAAGAAGTGCTGACCTTGCGTGGGACCTCCCTTTATATACCTGGATGACCAGGTGAGGAGTGTCTCCCACAAGTTCACCCCCTGTGGTCAAGGTGTGCATTACTCAGGTGTATACAGTGTACAGTGTTGTTACATAAAGGTTACAGTTATGTGAGGGTTACAAACATGACATCAACTCCCCCCCAACGTCTTTGGGTCAAAGATTGAGTTTTTCAGGCGGTCAACGCTCTCTCGTGGAGCGTCGCAGTTGGGGCTCTGGTGATTGGGCCTTGGCATGCGTCTCTGTCGCCTGAGGTGTTGCCAGCCTGTCCGGGCTGGCCGCAGGGACTGTGCATGCTGGTGAATGTCCTTGTTGCTCGTTCACTGGCGGTGGTGTGGGTGACATCTCGTGATCTTCCTCAGGTTCCTCAGTGTCCATGCTGAACATTTTCTTTACTTGGTCCAGATGTTTGCGGCATATCTGCCCATTGTTAAGTCTGACCTATTCCCCTCTTTGCCAATTACAGTACCCTCAAGCCACTTGGGTCCCAAAGCATGATTGAGAACGAACACAGGGTCATCGATGTCTATGCATCTCCCCACTGAGTTGCGGTCATGGCACTCGATTTGGGACTGGCGCTTGCCCTCAACAATGTCTGATAGGGCTGGATGAATGAGGGACAGCCGCGTTTTAAGCGTGCGTTTCATGAGTAGTTCCGCGGGCGGGACTCCAGTGAGCGAATGCGGGCGGGACCTATAGGCCAGCAGGAGGTGCGATAGGCGGTACTGAAGGGAGGGCCCTTGAATCCGGAGCATGCCCTGTTTTATGATTTGAACCGCACGTTCCGCCCAGCCATTGGAAGCCGGCTTGACCGTGCTGTCCTGACGTGTTTGATACCATTACCCGACATAAACTCCTGGAATTCATAGCTAGTGAAACACGGGCCGTTGTCGCTAACCAGGATGTCCAGCAAGCCGTGGGTCGCAAAGACCGTACGCAGACTCTCCACGGTGGTGGATGTCGTGCACGAATTCAATATGATGCACTCGATCCATTTCGAGTATGCTTCAACAATAATCAGGAACATTTTTCCCATGAACAGGCCCGCGTAGTCTACGTGAATACATGGCCATGGCCTGGTGGGCCAGGGCCACGGGTTGAGTGGGGCCTCCCTGGGGGCATTTCCCAGCTGAGCACACGTCGTGCACCTGTGAACCCAGTGTTCCAGGTCTGAGTTAATTCCTGGCCACCATACATGTGACCGGGCAATGGCCTTCATTAACACGATGCCTGGGTGCTCGCTGTAGAGTTCCCTGATGAATGCTTCCCTTCCCTTCTGGGGCATGACTACCCGGCTGCCCCATATTAGGCAGTCGGCTTGGATGGAGAGCTCGTCCATCCGTCTGTGAAACGGTCTGACCTCCTCGGGGCACGCTCCGTGTGCGGACACCCAATCCCCGGTCAGGGCACATTTCTTTATCAGGGATAGGAGGGGATCTCTGTTGGTGCAGATTTTGATCTGACGGGCTGTGATGGGGGAGCCTGCGGTGTCGAAAGCCTCAACGGCCATGACCATCTCCGCGCTTTGCTCCAACGCCCCCTCGGTGGTCGCCAGTGGGAGCCTGCTGAGTGCGGCAGCACAATTTTCAGTGCCTGGCCGGTGCCGTATGGTGTAGTCATATGCAGCCAGCGTGAGGGCCCATCGCTGTATGCGAGCTGACGCACTGGCATTGACAGCCTTGCTGTCAGACAACAGGGATGTTAACGGCTTGTGGTCCGTTTCTAACTCGAACCTTCTGCCGAAAAGGTACTGGTGCATTTTTTTCACCCCGTAGACACATACGAGTGCTTCCTTTTCAACCATCCTATATCCCCGTTCTGTCTGGGAGGGCGACCTGGAGGCATAGGCCACAGGTTGGAGTTGGCCCTCATCATTACTCTACTGCAACACGCACCCAACCCCATAGGATGATGCATCACACGTTAAAACCAGTTTCTTACAGGGGTTGTACAAGGTCAACAGCTTGTTAGAACAAAGCAGATTCCACGCCCGATTGAAAGCCCATTCTTGACAGTCCCCCCAAAACCATTCACAACCCTTACACAGGAGCACGTGCAGCGGCTCCAACAATGTGCTTAAGTTCAGCAGAAAGTTCCTGAAGCAGTTCAATAGTCCCAGAAATAACCGCAACTCTGATGTGTTGCCAGGCCTGGGCGCACGACAAATCACCTCCGTTTTGGATTCGGTAGGCCGGATCCCGTTTGTGGCAACCCTCCTGCCCAAAAACTCGACCTCTGGGGCCAAAAACACACACTTGGACTTCTTTAGTCGCAAGCCTACCCGGTCCAGTCGGCGTGGTACCTCCTCCAGGTTGTGGAGGTGTTCCTCGGTGTCTCGACCCGTGATTAGGATGTCATCTTGGAATACGATTGTTCCAGGGATGGATTTAAGCAAGCTTTCCATGTTCCTCTGGAAGTTAGCGGCCGCTGAGCAAATGCCAAACGGACACCTGTTGTAAACGAATAGCCCCTTGTGCGTAGTGATGGTGGTCAGAAACTTGGATTCTTCAGCCAGTTCCTGAGTCATGTAGGCTGAAGTGAGGTCCAACTTGGTGAACAGCTTGCCAACAGCGTGGCAAAAAGATCCTCCACTCTCGGAAGTGGGTATTGGTCCCGTAGTGACACTCAGTTGATGGTGGCCTTGTAGTTGCCACAAATCCTGAGCCATCCGCTTTAAGGACAGGAACGATGGGGCTTGCCCAGTCACTGAATTCAACAGACGAAATTATGTCCTCTCTTAGCAGCCTGCCCAACTCACTCTCAATTCTCTCACGCATCACATACGGCACGGCTTTGGCTTTGTGGTGCACTGGTCTGGCGTCCAGGGTGATGCGTATCATTACTTTGGTGCCCTTAAAAGTCCCGACACCTGGTTGAAAAATCGGCTCGAATTTCTGTAGGACCTGTGAGCATGAACTTCGCTCCACCACTGAAATGGCATGCACAACCCCCATTTCCAGTTCATCTCAACTAACCAGCTCCTCCCCAAGAGCGCGGGACCATTCTCCAGGACAATCTAGAGTGGCAGCCGGTTCTCCGATCCATTGTATGTGACCACCAAGTTTGCACTGCCTAGTACTGGGATGATCTCTCTGGTGTTGGTGTACGTCCGTAACTGTATGTCAATGCGTTCCAGTTTGGGCCTGTTAGCTTTGAGTGGCCACAGTTTTTCAAATTGTTGGGCACTCATAAGTGACTGGCTGGCTCCTGTGTCCAGCTCCGTGCGTAACGGGATGTCATTTAGTGGAACTTTCATCATCATAGGTGGCGTTTTGGTATACGAGCTGTGGACGTCTGCCACATGAACCCGCTGGACTTCAGCGTCCATAGCTTTGCCCCAAGCATCACCCTGCCTTGCAGACCCCTCGTCTGGTTCCTCTGCCTCGTAAACTAGCCTCGCTACGGGCGTTCTACACATTCTAGCCAGATGTCCACTGAAGTTACAGTTTCTGCAGATAAATTGCTGAAACCTACAGGTTCTCATAGCATGTTTGCCACCGCACCTCCAGCATGAGCTGAGATTGTTGTGAACAAAGGAACTGTTAACAGGCATTCCTCTCTGATTGTCTCTTTGATTACTCCTGAGCACTCTGTTGCTGAGTGTCAATGGTCCCATCCCGGGACGCATTTTCCCTTGTGAAGGCATGAATTGCCGATCCCCCTGCCATTGTCTCTGTTGCTGGCCCACCCTAGAGCCTGTTACTACCATTGCCTGCCTGCGGGGTTCTGACTCTCGTTTACAATGTTAACTCCCTGGTCCATCGTCACGTTGGAACCAGGGCTGCGCGCGTAAATTATCTTGGTCTCCTCTTCCCCTGCCATGAAGGTCTGAGCTATCAACGTTGCCCTTTCCAAAGTCAGGTCCTTGGTCTCAATAAGCTTCCTGAAAATCCCAGCATGACCAATGCCCTCAATGAAGAAATCCCTTAACATCTCCCCCCTGCAGGCGTCTGCAAACTTACAGAGGCTGGCCAAACGCCGAAGGTCTGCAACGAAGTCCGATATGCTTTGTCCCTCCCGACGCTGGTGGGTGTAGAACCGGTGCCGGGCCATGTGTATACTGCTCGCCGGTTTGAGGTGCTCATCGATCAGAGTGCTGAGCTCTTCAAAAGACTTGTCTGCCGGCTTCTCGGGTGCGAGCAGGTCTTTCATCAGCGCATATGTCTTGGATCCACAGCTGGTCAGTAGATGCGCCCTCCACTTGTCAGCCGCTTCCTCTCCCAGCCAGTCCTTCGTGACAAAGCTCTGCTGGAGCCTCTCAACGAAATCATCCCAGTCCTCACCAACACAGTACCGTTCCTCTGTGTTACCGGTGGCCATCCTCGTGGGTCGTTGATTCTTGTTTCTCGTCGCCAAATGTAGTGTCCTTACAGCTTACTGTAGAATCACACAATGCATGTACTGCAGACAACGTCACTACGTGACCTGAACCTTTATTCCCAGGACTAAGAAGTGCTGACCCTGCGTGGGACCTCCCTTTATATACCTGGATGACCAGGTGAGGAATGTCTCCCACAAGTTCACCCCCTGTGGTCAAGGTGTATATTACTCAGGTGTATACAGTGTACAGTGTTGTTACATAAGGGTTACAGTTATGTGAAGGTTACAAACATGACAACGCCAGCCCAGCGAGGGCACAGCCAACACACCAGAACAGACATTTGTACCGAGGCGGTCCACCAGGGAAAGAAAGGCTCCCGACCGCCTCACCTTGTAAATAGTTTTCACTTTGACTTTGGGGTGGAGTGATGTTGTGTATCTGTAAAGCATGCACTCCCATGTTCCGCCACTAGGGAGCTCATCCCCTGAAGTCCCAAGGGATCCCAGCATCCCTTGGGAGCACTGTATATAAGCCGGCCCCTAAGGCCTGTTCCTCACTCTGGGGTGTCTTATTAAAGACTGAGGTCACTGTTACTTTAACCTCCCTGTGTGCCGTCTCATCTGTGTTAGGAACACAATACTTCCCACACGCATTTCAGGCTTTGCTTGATGATCTGAACTGCCCGTTCTGCCTGGCCGTTGGATGCGGGCTTGAACGGGGCAGATGTGATGTGCTTGATCCCATTGCAGGTCATGAATTCCTTGAATTCAACACTGGTGAAACACGGCCCATTATCACTGACTAGGACATCAGGCAGGCCGTGCGTGGCAAACGTGGTTCATAGGCTTTCAATAGTGGCTGTGGACATGCTTACAGACATTATCGCACACTCAATTCATTTTGAGTAAGCGTCTACGACAACCAAAAACATTTTGCCTAGAAATGGGCCCGCATAGTCCATGTGGATCCTCGACCACGGCTTGGAGGGCCACGACCACAAACTTAGTGGTACCTATCTGGGTGCATTGCTCAGCTGAGAGCAAGTGTTGCACTCGCGCACACATGACTTTAAATCTGAGTCAATGCTGGGACACCACACATGGGATCTGTCTATGGCTTTCATCATTACAATGCCTGGGTGGGTGCTGTGTAGTTCACAAATGAACGTATCTCTGCCTTTCTTGGGCAAGACCACGCGATTGCCCCACAACAGACAGTCCGCCTGCAGGGACATTTCATCTTTGCACCTGTGGAACAGCTTAATTGCCTCCTGCATCTCTGCTGGGACGCTGGACCAGCTCCCATGGAGGATACAGTTTTTTACAAAGGCCAGTAAAGGATCCTGGCTGGTCCAGGTCCTGATCTGGCGGGCCGTAACGGGGGACTTTTCATTTTCGAATGCATCCATTACCATGAGCATGTCCGCTGGCTGTGCCATTTCCACCCCGGTGGTGGGTAATGGCAGCCGACTGAGAACATCTGCGCAGTTCTCTGTGCCCGGTCTGTGGCAGATTAAATAGTTGTATGCTGACCGCGTGAGCACCCATCTTTGGATGCGGGCAGAGGCATTGGTGTTAATCCTTTTGTTCTCAGAGAACATCAATATGAGCGGCTTGTGGTCAGTTTCAAGCTCAAACGTGAGGCCAAATAAGTACTGGTGCATTTTCTTTACCCCATAAACGCACGCCAGAGCTTCTTTTTCAATCATGCTGTAGGCTCGTTCGACCTTGGACAAACTCCTGGACGCATTAGCAACTGGTTGCAAAATCCCCGACTCATTAGCCTGTTGTAACACACACCCGACCTCGTATGATGACGCATTGCAAGCTAGCACTAATCTTTTACAAGGGTCATACAGGATAAGCAGTTTGTTTGAACACAACAGATTTGTGGCTTTCTTAAAGGCAGCCTCTTGTGAATTTCCCCATACCCAGTCATCTCCTTTGCGCAGTAGCACATGTAGGGGTTCTAGCAGGGTGCTTAACCCAGGTAGGAAATTACCGAAATAGTTAAGGAGTCCCAGGAACAACCGCAGCTCCATCACGTTCTGTGGTCTCGGCACGTTCTTGATGGGCTCCATCTTGGCGTCGGTGGGTCTGATGCCGTCTGCTGCAATTCTTCTTCCCAAGAACTCGACCTCCTGCGCCAGAAAAACACACTTCGAGCATTTCAACCTGAGCCCCACACGATCCAATCAAGAACCTCTTCCAGATCCTTCAAGTGCTCAATCGTGTCCCGAACTGTAACCAATATGTCACCCTGGAAAACCACGGTGCGAGGGACCGACTTTAGCAGGCTCACCATGTTCCGTTGGAAGATTGCCGCGACCAACCGAATCCCGAACGGGCATCTGTTACAGATGAACAAACCTTTGTGCGTGTTGATGCAGGTGAGGCCTTTCGAAGACTCCTCCAGCTCCTGCGTCATGTAGGCCAAGGTCAGGTCCAGCTTGGTGAATGTCTTCCCTCCAGCCAGCGTCGCGAATAGGTCGTCTGCCTTGGGTAGCGGGTACTGGTCCTGTAGTGAAAAACAGTTAATCGTTACTTTATAGTCTCCAGAAATTCTGACCGTGCCGTCCTCTTTGAGTACCGGGACAATTGGAGTAGCCCACTCGTTGAATTCCACCGGCGTGATGATGACTTCTCACTGCAGCCTGTCCAGCTCGATGCCTGGGCTATCTTTATAGCGTTACTTAGATTCGGAGTTTCAACAGTCAACAGTTTGCAAAGGATTACCTCATGGCCAATGCCCAGCACAAAAAAAGTCTCTAAGCATTTGTTCCAGGAATCCCTCAAATTCGCAATGTCCTGTGAGGCGCCTTAGTTCGGCGACATAGCTCGCCACTTCCTGGCCCTCTGACCGTTGACACATGTAGAACCGATATCTCGCCATCAAAGTGCTTTCCTTAGGATTTAGGTGCTCCCACAACAGCGTACACAATTCTTCATAGGATTTAACTGTTGGTTTTACAGGAGCTAGGATATTCTTCATGAGGCCATAGGTTGTTGCCCCACAGACAATTAGGAGGATTGCCCTTCGTTTGGTAGTGTGCTCGTCCCCTTCCAGCTCATTGGCCACAAAGTATTGGTCGAGTCTCTCCACGAAGGCCTCCCAATCATCCCCTTCCGAGAACTTCTCCAGGATATCAACTGTTCTTTGCATTTTTGCGCAGTTGTTCGTTGCCTCGTCGCCAATTGATACGTTCATAATAAAGGATGAAACTGAGTACTGTGTACAATGAGCAAGTGTGACCTTAGCTCCTTCAATAAGACTCCAGAGTGCAGGTATCTCGTGGTTGGCCTGCTTATATACCGTACTCCCAAGGGAGACAATAAGCACCAGTTACCCTCCTTGGCCATAACAGTGCCAGTGACCCACTTGGGGCCTTGACTATAATTTAGCACATACACAAGATCATTAATAGAGATGTTGCGTGACACGGCAGTGCGATCATGATAACACTGCTGATGTTGACGTCTGTTTTCAATGTGAGCGTTAAGATCAGGGTGCACAAACGAGAGCCTGGTCTTGAGACCTCTCTTCATCAACAGTTCAGCAGGGGGGACCCTGGTAAGCGTGTGTGGTCTTGTTCTGTAACTAAGCAGTATGCGTGACAAGCGGGTCTGCAAAGAATTGTGAGTTACGCGTTTCAGGCTTTGCTAGATGGTTTGGACGGCCCGCTCCGCTTGACCATTGGACGTGGGTTTGAATGGTGCTGACCTTACGTGCTTGATATCATTGAGTCTCATAAACTCTTGAAACTCCAAACTCGTGAAGCACGATCCGTTGTCGTTCACAATGATGTCGGGCAGACCATGAGTGGCAAACATGGCACGAAGGCTCTCAATGGTGGCTGTGGATGTGCTGGATGGCATGATTACACATTCTATCCATTTGGAATACACATCCACCACCACCAAAAACATTTTGCCCTTGAAAGGACCCGCATAGTCAATGTGGATCCTGGACCATGGTTTGGACGGGCACGATCACAGACTTAGTGGAGATTCCACTGGTGCATTGCTAAACTGCATGCAAGTGTTGCACTGATAGAAACATAGAAACATAGAAAATAGGTGCAGGAGTGGGCCATTCGGTCCTTCGAGCCTGCACCACCATTCAATGAGATCATGGCTGATCATTCCTTCAGTACCCCTTTCCTGGTTTGTCTCCATACCCCTTGATCCCTTTAGTTGTAAGGGCCATATCTAACTCCCTCTTGAATAGATCCAGTGAACTGGCATCAACAACTCTCTGCGGCAGGGAATTCCACAGGTTAACAACTCTCTGAGTGAAGAAGTTTCTCCTCATCTCAGTCCCAAATGGCCTGCCCCTTATCCTAAGACTGTGTCCCCTGGTTCTGGACTTCCCCAACATCGGGAACATTCTTCCCGCATCTAACCTGTCCAGTCCCGTCAGAATCTTATATGTTTCTATGAGATCCCCTCTCATCCTTCTAAACTCCAGTGTATAAAGGCTCAGTTGATCCAGTCTCTCCTCATATGTCAGTCCTACCATCCCGGGAATCAGTCTGGTGAACCTTCGCTGCACTCCCTCAATAGCAAGAACATCCTTCCTCAGATTAGGCCCTGTACAACTGCAGTAAGACTTCCCTGCTCAGATACTCAAATCCCCTAGCTATGAAGGCCAACATACCATTTGCCTTCTTCACCGCCTGCTGTACCTGCATGCCAACTTTCAATGACTGATGTACCATAACACCCAAGTCTCGCTGCATCTCCCCTTTTCCTAATCTGCTGCCATTCAGATAATATTCTGTCTTTTTGTTTTTGCCACCAAAGTGGATAACATCACATTTATCCACATTATACTGCACCTGCCATGTATTTGCCCAATTGCCTAACCTGTCCAAGTCACCATGCAACATCTTAGCATCCTCCTCACAGCTCACACCGCCACCCAGTTTAGTGTCATCTGCAAACTTGGAGATATTACACTCAATTCCATCATCTAAATCATTAATGTATATTGTAAACAGCTAGGGTCCCAGCACTGAGGCCTGCGACACTCCACTAGTCACTGCCTGCCATTCAGAAAAGGACCCATTTATCCTGACTCTCTGCTTCCTGTCTGCCAACCAGTTCTCTATCCACGTCAGTACATTACCCCCAATACCATGTGCTTTGATTTTGCACACCAATCTCTTGTGTGGGACCTTGCCAAAAGCCTTTTGAATGTCCAAATACACCACATCCCCTTGTCCACTCTACTAGTTACATCCTCAAAAAATTCCAGAAGATTTGTCAAGCATGATTTCCCTTTCATAAATCCATGCTGACTTGGACCAATCCTGTCACTATTTTCCAAATGCACAGCTGTTTCATCCTTAATTATTGATTCCAACATTTTCCCCACGACTGATGTCAGGCTAACTGGTCTATAATTACCCGTTTTCTCTCTCCCTCCTTTTTTAAAAAGTGGTGTTATATTAGCTACCCTCCAGTCCATAGGAACTGATCCCGAGTCGATAGACTGTTGGAAAATGATCACCAATGCATCCGCTATTTCTAGTGCCACTTCCTTAAGTACTCTGGGATGTAGACTATCAGGCCCCGGGGATTTATCAGCCTTCAATCCCATCAATTTCCCTAACACAATTTCCCGCCTAATAAAGATATCCTTCAGTTCCTCCTTCTCACGCGATCCTCCGTCCCCTAGTACATCCGGAAGGTTATTTGTGTCTTCCTTAGTGAAGACAAAACCAAAGTATTTGTTCAATTGGTCTGCCATTTCTTTGTTCCCCATTATAAATTCACCCGAATCCGACTGCAAGGGACCTACGTTTGTCTTCACTAACCTTTTTCTCTTCACATATCTAAAGAAGCTTTTGCAGTCAGTTTTTATGTTCCCGGCAAGCTTCCTCTCATACTCTATTTCCCCCCTCTTAATTAAGCCCTTTGTCCTCCTCTGCTGAATTCTAAATTTCTCCCAGTCCTCAGGTTTGCTGCTTTTTCTGGCTAATTTATATGCCTCTTCCTTGGATTTAACATTATCCTTAATTTCCCTTGTTAGCCACGGGTGAGCCACCTTCCCTGTTTTATTTTTACTCCAGACAGGGATGTACAATTGTTGAAGTTCATCCATATGATCTTTTAAGGTTTGCCATTGCCTATTCACCGTCAACCCTTTAAGTATCATTTGCCAGTCTAATCTAGCAAATGCACGCCTCATACCGTCAAAGTTACCTTTCCTTAAGTTCAGGACCCTAGTTTCTGAATTAACTGTGTCACTCTCCATCTTAAGAAAGAATTCTACTATATTATGGTCACTCTTCCCCAAGGGGCCTCGCACAACAAGATTGCTAATTAGTCACTTCTCATTATACATTACCCAGTCTAGGATGGTTAGCCCTCTAGTTGGTTCCTCGACATATTGGTCTAGAAAACCATCCCTAATACACTCCAGGAAATCCTCCTCCACCGCATTGCTACCAGTTAGGTTAGCCCAATCAATATGTAGATTAAAGTCGCCCATGATTACTGCCGTACCTTTATTGCACACATCACTTATTTCTTGTTTGATGCCATCCTCAACCTCACTACTACTATTTGGTGACCTGTACACAATGCCCACTAGTGTTTTCTGCCCTTTGGTATTCCGTAGCTCCACCCATACAGATTCCATATCATCCAAGCTAATGTCCTTCCTTACAATTGCATTAATTTTCTCTTTAACCAGCAACGCCACCCCGCCTCCTTTTCCTTTCTGTCTATCACACATGACTCCAAATCAGAGTCAATGCCAGGCCACCAAATGTGAGACCTGGCAAAGGCCTTTATCATCACAATATCGGGATGGGTACTGTGTAAATCCCGTACAAATCTCTCCCTGCCTTTCTTGGGCATAACAACACGATTACCCCATAGCAAACAATCAGATTGAATGGATAGTTCACCTTTGCGACGGTTGTAAGGTTTGGTCCCATCACACACTTCCCTGGGAATGGCTGACTAATCACCACTAAGGATACAATGTTTTACAACTGATAAGATCGGATCCTGACTGGTCCAGCTCTTAACTTGTTGAGCAGTGACAGGCGACCCTTCACTCTCAAAAGCATCCATGACCAACAGTAGGTCTGCGGGCTGTGGCGTTTCCACCTCCGGCGTGGGCAACGGTAAACGGCTCAATGCATCAGCACAATACTCAGTGTCAGGTCTATAGTGAATGACATAAGCATAGGCAGATAATGTCAGCGCCCATCTCTGGATGCGGTACGACACTTTGGTATTGAGACCTCTATGCTCTGAAATTAAAGATATGAGCAGCTGGTGATTGGTTTCAAGCTTGAAACGAAGCCCAAACAGATACTGGTGCATCTTTTTAACCCCATATATGCAGGCTAAAGCTTCTTTCTCTACCATGCCATAGGTTCTTTCTGCTTTAGACGTGCTTCTCGACGCAATGGGTTGTAGTTTGCCCGATTCATTGGATTGTTGGAGCACGCAACCAACCCCATGTGATGAAGCGTCACAGGCCAATACTAAATGCTTGCACAGGTCATAATGTACCAGTAATTTGTTGGAACAAAGCAGATTTCTAGCCTTCTCGAAGGCCCGGTCTTGAAAAACACCGCAAAACCAGTTGTCGCCTTTTCTGAGCAGCATGTGCAGTGGCTCTAATAATGTGCTCAATTTAGGTAAGAAATTAGCAAAGTAGTTGAGAAGACCAAGGAACGAATGCAGCTCCGTCACATCCTGGGATCTGGATGCATTTTTAATGGCCTCTGTTTTCAAGTCTGTAGGCCTGATGTCATCTGCAGCAATCTTCCTTCCCAGGAATTCGACTTCCAGTGCCATAAAGACGCACTTTGAACGTTTCAGCCTGAGCCTCACTTTATCCAGATGACGTAGAACTTCTTCTAGGTGTTCGGTGTTCGGCAATGTCATGATCTGTGACCAGAATGTCATCTTGGAACACCACGGTTCTAAGGACGGACTTCAGTAAACTCTCCATGTTTCTCTGAACTATTGCTGCAGCCGAGCGAATTCCGAAAGGACACCTATCGTAAATGAACAGCCCTTTATGCGTATTGATGCACATAAGTTTCTTCGACGATTCGACAAGCTCCTGTGTCATATAGGCCGACATCAGATCCAATTTGGTGAATGACTTTCCCCTGGCTAGCATTGCAAACAGGTCATCAGCCTTTGGTAACGGATACTGATCCTGTTTCGAAACTCAGTTGATCGTAACCTTGTATTCTCCACAAATCCTGACAGTGTCATCACTCTTCTGCACAGGAACAATGGGACTAGCCCATTCATTAAATTCAACTGGTGAAATAACCCCTTCACGTTGGAGTTTGTCCAGTTCGATTTCGATCTTCTCCCTCATTATGTATGGGACCAACCGGGCTTTGTGATGGATGGGTCTTGCATCCGAGTCCAAGTGGATCTGCACCTTGGCTCCCGTGAAGTTGCCGAGGCCCGTTTCAAACAGCGAGGGAAATTTTCTCAGCACTTGAGCACACGAAGCGTCATCCACCGATGACAAAGCTTTAATATCGTTCCAGTTCCACTTTATTTTTTTGAGCCAACTCCTGCCGAACAGCGTTGGACCATTGCCTGCAATGATCCACAGCGATAGATCATGAACCGCCCCATCATGCGACACCTTGACTGTTGCACTGCCAATCACTGGTATGAGCTCTTTGGTGTAGGTATGCAATTTTGCATTTACTGAACTCAGCTTGGGTTTCACGGCCTTGGTATCCCACAGCTTTTCGAAAGTCCTCTGGCTCATAATTGACTGACTGACCCGTGTCTAATTCCATCGATACCGGCACGCCGTTCAATTTTACTTCAATCATTATCGGTTGGCTCTTTGTCAGGAACGAATGTACACTATACACGTCCTCCTCGGGTATCTCGGGTTGCATTGCCGGATCTGCTCCGGATCGGTCATCATCAGTCCATGTGGTGTGTCGCAGCATGCTTGCTGAGCAGCGGACACATCCGCTGAAGGTGCTCCAGTTTCACACAGCCTCTACAAATATACTGTCTGAAATGGCACTGATGAGGCTGATGATTGCCCCCACAATGCCAACGGGGTGAAATAGGATTCGTGTCCAATGGCAGACTTCGAGCAGCTACAGGTTTCGCAAACACAGTCGGGTAGGTCCTGCCAGGTGCAGCTCTGCCAACCGACGACACAATCTAGCCGTGGAGTTCCGACTCTGCGAGGATATCTGCTTTGTACTATCGACTGTGTTCAGGCAAGCCTGTGCGATCGTGATGGCCCTGCTCGAATCCAGCGTCTTCGCAGCCAGCAGCTTCCGCAGGATCACCTCGTGGTTTATGTCTTTTACAAAGACGTCACACAGCACGTCTTCCAATGCGGTTCCAAACTTACATGGCCCAGCGAGACATCTCGGGTCGGCAACAAATTCCGCCAAGTTCTGGCCCTCAGATCGAACATGCTTGTAAAAGCGATATCTCGAGATAATGATGCCTTCTTTAGGTTTGAGATGGTCCCGAATCAGAGCACACAATTCCTCATAGGTCTTTTCCATTGGACATGCAGGTGAGAGCAGATTCTTTATGA
This sequence comes from Pristiophorus japonicus, assembly GCF_044704955.1. NCBI lineage: Eukaryota > Metazoa > Chordata > Chondrichthyes > Pristiophoridae > Pristiophorus > Pristiophorus japonicus. The sequence goes on along the minus strand of NC_091986.1, from coordinate 164,515,920 downwards.
GGCCATAGATTTTTGGACCACAAACCGTGAGGAAAACCGCCCTGCGCCTAACTGTGTCAGCATCTTCATCCATCTTGTTGGCCATGAAGTACTTGTCGAGGCGATCTGTAAAATCCTCCCAGTCTCCTTCCTCCACGAATCGCTCCAGGATTCCAACGGTGCTCGTTTATTTTTTTGTGTGTGAAAGTTCGTATTGTGCCTCATCGCCAAATGTTGCGTATGCAATAACTCAATAGGCTTAGTACCATGAACTCAATCAGGTGCGACCTGACTCTACTTTATTAGCTCTCAAAGTGAGGATTAAACATGGAGGCTTTCTTTATATACAAGGGTTGCACGTGTGTGTCTGTGGCCCAATGACCTCCAACGGTTGCTCCCCCTGGTGGCAAGTAGATCCAGGCATACATACATTACAATTCCAATCGGTCACTGTATGGTCAAGATGTTTTTAGAGATGTTCACATCAACTCCAATGACCTACAGAGTACATCCGAACTCCGCCGAAGTTGAAGCACAGCAGCCTTTTAAAGGATGCGACATGTGATCTAGAACATGGCCTCCATAACACTGTGATTAGTTCCGGTTAGTTCCACTTTTTCTGGGCGTTTTCTTGGGCAAGCGATATTGTGGCCGATATGTGTGCGAGGTGGTGAAATTAACGCTGGGCGATATCATGGCCGCTAGTTTCGGTAACTATGCTCTTTACGACAAAAAAAAGTGGGCGGGCGTTAATATTGAATCTCAGTGTTAAATCCGTGTGGAAAGTAATGCTGGGAGTTGTTATGGGCGTTGATTTCGCCCATTCTGATGATTCCTCCCCAAAAAAGTGGGCGGTCGGTAATATTTTTTCCCAGCGTTAAGCGCATAGGGAAAGTAACGCTCAGCGATAAGTTTCCTAAAAATGCCCGTCAGTTTACATTTTGTGCCAAAATGGGCGATATATCAGCGATAAAATGGGTGTTAAGTGGCCGTTAAGCATGCAAAAAAAGTGGAGGTTCCACCCCCAGTCTCCATTTTTGAAAATGGGTATTTCCGCGGGCGATAAGAAATGGGCGGTAACGTTAAATCTCGCTGACCTTTTGTCGTAAAGTGTGGCCGTCCTTAGCAACAGCATGGCAACGCTCGATTCCTGCAATTCAGGAGGTCAAGGGTCATCATGACATGTGCAGAAGAGGAGACAGAGAGAGGAAGATCAGAGGGACTGAAGGCTTGTCTGGGTGTGGTGTGGCTGCTTTGGGAGGAAGGAGGGAGACTTTAGAGCTTCACAGCAAATAGGGAAACAAAAATTAGCTGTTACCAGCCACATATTTGCCCGAATTTGGCCTATAATGGAGGGAAGAGGCATCACAGCACACTGTGGAGACTGACACTAGCAAGAGCAGTGAGCTGGGAGAGGAGCACATTGGAGGGCACAAAAGAGCGAGGAGGTTCTCGAGATGAGGCAAATGCCTCCCTCCTGCAGGAGGTCACATTACACTGGGGTGATTTGACACAGGGAGGACGTGGGAAGCCCACCCCAAAGGCCTACCAGAAGATATGGACGAGATAGCAGAGGTGGTCTCGTCGGCGACCAACAAGGTTCGCGAGGGCAACCAATGATGGACCGACCTTGTGGGATCCGCAAGAGTATTACATTTATTTACATATACTTATATATTTATATAATTTGATTTGTAACAGTCATGAGTGACTATCAGCAGATGTGAGGTCTTCTACTTTTACCAGGAATGTTTTACTCAAAGCCTGCAGTCAAGCTGCACGTCTTTAGGGAAAGAATGATAATTATCTGAATAAGCATGATTACATCTGTCGGTTATGTGTTGTATCAGTCTCTGTGACTGTCATGTATTCTACATGGCTACTGTTTGTACCATCACAAGGTGTGCCACCAGAGGGCACAGCAGTGGGAGACTTGCAGGTTACCTGTACAGGTGTGCCTGGCCTAGTATAAAAAGCAGGCCACCAGGGGTGATCCTCACTCTGGAGTTATCAATAAAGGACTAAGGTCACTACAGTTCAAGCACAACACATTGCCTCGTGGAGTCATTATCAGAGCATCCAAGGACACAACAATTGGCGACGAGATTACGGAGTTTCACGTGAAAATGGCTACCCTTGGTATGTTGCAGCAGTTTGCCGATGATGATGATTGGGAAGCCTTTGTGGAGAGGCTCGACTATTTCTTCACAGCAAACAACCTGGCAGGAGACAACCCGGCCACACTGGCTGGCAAGTGCAGAGTTATCTTGTTAACCAGTTGTGGGCCCTCCGTCTATGGCCTCATCAGGGACTTGCTGGCACCAGCGAAGACAACGACCAAGACATACGAGGAGCTCGTAACACTGATCCATGAGCAACACAAGCCCAAGGAGAGCATTCTCACAGCCAGACACCGGTTCTACACCTACTGACGGCCCGAAGGCCAGGAAATCGCGAAATACGCTGCAGACCTCAGGAGGCTGGCGGCACCGTGTGATTTCGGCAACCATCTCACCGAAGGCTGTGGGACACTTTTGTTATTGGAATTGGCTATGAGGACCTTCTTTATAAGCTACTGTCGGCGGATACCACAGTCACACTGCAGAAGGCCATCTCTGTGAGCCAGTCATTCATGACATTGACCTGCGGCTCTAGGCAGATGACTCATCCTCAGGACTCAAACCCGGCAAGTACTGTGCACAGAGTGGCGCCTTTTAGAGTCTGGACTGTAGAACACGAACCTTCTCAGGGAAGAGAGAATAGGCTCCCGAGTCCCTTAACTCAGAGTCCATAGCGGGGGTTAATCGAGTAGATCCATGCTGGCATTGTGGAGGGAATCACAGGGCTCACTAGTGCCGCTTTAAAGACTATGTATGCAAAGGCTGCAGCACAAAGGGCTACCTCCAGCGAATGTGTAAAATAAATATGACTCACTGTGTTGATGAAGAGTCTGCAGATGGCCATGAATCCAGCGCGGATTATGAAACGATAGGCAGAGAGGCAGCTCAGCCCCACGACGAGGTATACAGCATGTTTACCTGCACCACCGAGTGTTCCCCATTGAGGATGGAAGTCGAGATAGATGGCGTTCCAGTCTTCATGGAAGTGGACACGGGGGCGAGCCAGTCAGTAATGAATCAAGAAGCCTTTGAGAGGCTATGGGACAAACAGGCTGAACGACCCACGTTGGTCCCGGTTCAGGCAAAGCTGCGCACCTACACCGATGAACTTATCCCAGTCATTGGTAGTGCGAATGTTAAGGTACTCCATGATGGCGCGGTGCACAAGTTACCTCTGTGGATAGTTGCAGGTGATGGACCAACGCTACTCGGAAGAAGGTGGATGGAGAAGATCCATTGGAAATGGGAAGACTTCACCCCTCCAGCGATCGACGTCCTCTGCGCTCAGAGCAAAGCAAGCCCTTACCTGAGGTTGGATCTGGCACCAGAGAGCAGACCAGCGCAACAGCCGAGGCACAGACCGCCCAGCACGACTGCGTGGAGGTGATCCAGCTGGGACGACCCAAGCGCACTTTCCAGGCTCCAGTGGCAGGACTCCGGAGAAAGAAAATCGGATCTAGAGGCGACTTCCCAGCTTCGGAGGCAGAACCTGGGGAGAAGAGGATCACCGCAGTCAACATCGTGGATGGAAGAAAGATGGCGCCCAAACCACGAGGTGATGCGCTGTAGAAAAAGATGGCCATGGCCAGACCATGAGGTGCAGCGCTGATGGAGCAACACGTGGCACCAAATGGGGAAGAGGATTGGGGTAAAGAAAGCAAGGCTCTCTTAAAGGAGGCCTGCAACCCACCACACTTAAAGGGACAGTTCCACACACTCAAGCAATGTAATAGCAACTGTGAGTTAGAGATAAAATGTGTAACTGATGATTAGAGTTGTGTACATGCAATAAGCAAGGAAAAGTTGCGCAGTCATGATCGGAGCTACCGGCTATTCACAATAAGTAATGAAACGTTGTGCAATGTAGGATTTCAACGACATACAGCCAATGCAGTGGCCAAACACCCATCGGGAGCACACAGGTCCAGCGTGCTACCCAAAGCAGTAGCCTGCATCCCTGCAGCCAGAGTTATGCACCATGGAGTGTGGCCACAAGCAACCAATAGACACGAGCTGCAGAACAAGCGATCTCAGGAGGGCAACGGCACCAGTATCGATACCCTGCCCCTGATCGGCACCGCCTCTCAGGCACCCAATGGCACCAACCGCCACGAGCCTGAAAGAGCAAACTGTGCTAAGGCGCGGCCCCCCCAGACCCCATTGCCATCAAGACCATACCCGGGAACAAAGGGTCACCCGCAACAGTCCTCCCAAAGGGGACCGGGACCAGCCAGGATCCCAAACCAAACAGCGCCCAGGCTCGCGAGTCAGCAGTTCCCTGTGCCCTGCTAGACGACAGCCCCTCAGGGAGCAGCAGCGGCCCAGGGCGCAAAGAAAGTACAGGGAGGTCACAGACATCTGTGAACCTGCCCAACGCTAGGAGCAATGCCAACAGCACCAAGAGCAGGCAACTTGAGCCAACCAGGTTCCCACTGCCAGCACTGGGCACCGGGCCGCCAGCAGACTGCCTGGACACCATCCAGCAGTTCTGGAACTAGCTTGTCCTTACGCACCGGCTACCGACCCCCAGTACGTATCGATAATGTATCTCACCAGTCTAACATACTTGTCTCACAACTGAACCACAAATGTAATGCAAACTTGTTTTTCTGGACTTGAATGTACATGAATGCAATGAGCCTCCGGCATAATCTATATGTGTGTGTGGGGTGGGGGGGGGGGGAGAATGGAGTGGTCAGGGACACAAACAGCAACCAGCAGCACTCTACTGCCAACGAAACACTAACCACTCACCCAAGATTGAAAAGACCCGCCAAGGGTCAACCAGATAGAGCTAAGCCCAGAGCACAGTCAATGCAGAGGCGATTTGCACTAAAGGCTTGGGGTGAGCGATGTCATGTATCCTACATGGCTACTGTTTGTACCATCACAAGGTATGCCACCAGAGGGCACAGCAGTGGGAAACTTGTAGGTTACCTGTACAGGTGTGCCTGGCCTAGTATAAAAGGCAGGCCACCAGGGGTGATCCTCACTCTGGAGTTATCAATAAAGGACTAAGGTCACTACAGTTCAGTAAAACACACTGCATCGTGGAGTCATTATCAGGGCATCTAAGGACACAACAGTGACAGTACCTAGCAATGATATCACGCAATGATCTCATACCATGTCATCCTGTCACCTTTAACAGAAGAAGCTATCGCCGATGAGGTCTGTGCAGAGGCGAACAGGTAGGGGGCCACCAGTCCCCAGGGACATCACTGAGATGGAGGAGCGGGTGCTCGCACTCGTGGGGAAGCACACCCGGACAGCCACGGAAGCATCTGCAGACCCTGACGTGATGCCATGTGAGTAAAGCTTACACCATTGCGTGATGTAAAGTCAATAGATGCCACACCCACTCATATCCGAACAATCATATATGATAGTTGATTTCTAAAATTGTCATTGAAATAATGCTGGTCTAATCATTGCAATGCAAATGTGTTGATGGTCATGAAATGTGATGTCTGTGATGATTTGAGAACGGTGGTGCATTTGCCGTGCATATGCTCTGTGTAGCGCTGGACTCACCTTGTGACCCAAGCACCCCCTTCTCCTCTAATAACCTCATTTGTCTTTTGCAGCTCAGCCAGCAGCGTGCCCCAGGCAAGACCACAGAGGCCAGAAGGTGGGGGCACAGGGCCTGACTCTCCAGATGATCCTAAATCTACTGAGGAGCTCCGATTCTCGCCCGTTAATCCGCTGGGTCTGTTCTCCATGGATGAGAGCGCGGACTTTGAAGAACCTGCATCGCCACGCTCCAGAAGCCATTCCACCCCAAGGACATCTAGTGGTCCTCCGGTCATTCCCGCCTCCACTCTGGAGGTACCAGACCCAAGCGCCTCACCACAAGGCACCCCATTTGTCCCCAGGATGGCGCTGACCCCGCGGAAGCCTCATGGACACGGCAGGTCTGTGCCACGAGCGCCACATGACCGCGGAGAGATGGTACAGTTGTCCAGGAGGACTGTAGACATTGGTGACCAGCTCATCAAAGCATTGGGGGGCATATCCCGACAGCTGGCCACCATGACCGAGTACATTCCGCGGATGGCGGAGGCCCTGGATGCGATAGCCAGGAACACTGCTGGCACAGGCCTCCCAGTGGTTCCCGAGCACGGCACTCCTCCCCTAGGTTTCGCACCACCACTGCAAACAACAGATGAGAGGCAGGACCAAGATCCTGCTTCTGCATCGGAGAATGTTGCCCCCTCGGCACCCCCCGCTCCCATACCCGTGCAGCCACTGCCTCTGCCTTCATCCCCCGCAATGAGGCACCGCCTGAGGATCTCCTCGGCCAGGCGCCTTGGAGCGAGGAGGGGAAGGGGTAGAGATGGGGAGAAGAAGGGGAGAGGGGAAAGAAAGTGAGGTGCATGCCCGCAGGTGATCGCTGTGTTATATCTCCATCTAGGTGTATGCAATTTGTTGTAATGTAGGGGGCTGGGGACCACGCTCCTGCTTTGCCTTTGTATTCTGTGTTGCTGGACATGTTGAACATTTGATTGATGTCAAGGGTGGAAAAAGTGGGGTGTGGGTGGGGTTGGGTGTTATTGCCTGTGATACTTATGATTTCAGAGCAATGTTGGTATAAAAACATTTTTATTGAACATAACCTTGTTGCGCATTGTCTCAGATAGCTGGACCATTACACACTGGTGATTCCTTAACATGAAAGGGTTAAATAAAACTTAACTTCAATCAACCTAAACTTTAACTGACACCAAGGTGATGGGCACCATTTATGTCTGAGCTGCACACACACAGCAGTGTGTCAGCATTGTCACTCACATCAATGTTCTTTCAGGCAAATCGTTCAGATATCAGCTCCTCAAGTAAGAGTCTTGCAGCTATGCAGCAACCACGGGCCCTTTCCTGCGATCTGAAGGGAGTCGTGGGCATGGTTGCATGGCCAGCCTGATTGTCTGGCCTTAGGTCAGCATCCAGTCCCTCGTCATCCTCTTCCTCTCTCCTGAGGTGGAGCATCAGTCCCTTCTGGCAATTCTTGGCCCCTCCTGATAGCCAGGTTGTGCAGCATGGAGCACACGACCATGAATTTACCTATTTGCTCAGGGTTGTATTGTTGTTCCCCTCCTGAGTGGTCCAGACATCTGAAACGCTGCTTAAGTACAATTATTGTTTTCTGGACCACATTGCATGTGTTTCTGTGGCTCCAGTTGTATCGCTTCTCGGCCTCGGTGTGGGTGTCATCAGCCAGGTGGCTAGGCCACATCGGTTATCACTAAGCATCCAGCATTGTCCTTGTGGCTGACTCTTAAAGGTGTCAGAGACAGCACTCTCATGCAGGATGTGAGCCTCATCGAAGGTGCACAGACATTTGGCATTAGTTAGACCTTCAGGAAGTGAAATCCTTTTCTGTTACGAAAAAGCCCAGGGTCCTGAGAAGGTGACGGCATGATGTGAGTGCATTATATAGCTCCCTGCACCCTGGGGAACTTAGCAATGTGGTAGAATGCTCCAGCCCTGTCAGTCTGAGCCTCTGTGGTCATGGGTGTTGTGTATGGAGAAAGACTCAGACTGAACACTGTGAGCTCAAAATAAAGTGTGACTTAGTCTTTTATTGCAGGTCTTCAGAGTGCCTCTCCAACCTGTGAAGCCTCCTTAAATACCTGTGCTCCCAAGGGATTATGGGATCCCTTGGAACTCCAGGGGATGAGCCCTCTGATGGCTGTACAGAGTAAATACAAGTCCATTGATATAACAACATTCCCCCCCAAAGTTAATAATGTAACTATTTACAATGTTTGTCGATCTGGTGCCCTTCTTGCCCTGGTTGATCGTCTCGGTGTGAAAGCTGGTGTTGTTGAATCAATTGTTGGGCCCTCGCTGGGCTGCTGTGCAGCTGTCCTTGCTGGGCTGCCTGATGTGTTGGGCCCTGCAGGGCTGCTGTGGATGATGGGTTCTGCTTCGTGGTCAACCATGGTGTCGGTTGCCACTGGTGTGTATGTTGGGGGATCAAAAAAGGTAAGGTCCAAGATGGGTTGCTCAGGATAGTCCGTGAATCTGAGTTTGATTTTGTCCAAGTGTTTCCAGTGAATGAGTCCATTTGAAAGTTTGACCCGAAACACCCTGCTCCCCTCTTTGGCCACAACAGTGCTGGGAAGCCACTTGGGACCTTGTCCATAATTCAATACAAATACAGGATCATTGATTTCAATCTCACGTGACACATTTGCGCTATCATGGTGTGCACTTTGTTGAAGCCGCCTGTTCTACCTGTTCATGTAGATCAGGGTGAACTAACGAGAGCCTTGTCTTAAGTGCTCTTTTCATGAGCAGTTCAGCAGGTGGGATCCCAGTGAGTGAGTGGGGTCTCATGCGGTAGCTAAGCAGGACTCGGGATAAGTGAGTCTGCAGTGAGCCTTCAGTTACCCTCTCCAAGCCTTGCTTGATGGTTTGCATTGCTCTCTCTGCCTGACCATTGGACGCTGGTTTAAATGGGGCAGATGTGACATGTTTGATCCCGTTATGGGTCATGAATTCTTTGAACTCAGCACTGGTAAAACATGGCCCGTTGTCGCTCAGCAGGACATCGGGTAAGCCGTGAGTGGCAAACATGGCCCGCAGGCTTTCAGTAGTGGCAGCGGACGTGCTAGCTGACATTATCTCACATTCAATCCACTTGGAGTATGCGTCTACAACCACAAGGAACATTTTGCCCAAGAACGGGCCTGCATAGTCAACGTGTACCCTAGACCACGGTTTAGAAGGCCAAGACCATAAGCTTAGCGGCGCCTCCCTGGGTACATTGCTTAACTGCGAGCATGTATTACCTCTGTGAACGCAGGACTCTAAGTCTGCATCGATACCAGACCACCACACGTGGGATCTGGCTATCGCTTTCATCATTACGATGGGTACTGTGCAGGTCATTGATGAAGGTGCCTCTGCCCTTCTTGGGGACCACTACTCAATTGCCCCACAGGAGGCAGTCTGCCTGTATAGACATTTCATCTTTGCGCTGCTGGAACGGCTTTATCTCTTCCTGCATTTCCACTGGGACACTGGACCAGCTCCCGTGAAACACATAGCTTTTGACTAGAGATAATAAGGGGTCCTGGCTTGTCCAGGTTTTGATCTGCTGGGCAGTGACGGGTGATTGCTTATTCTCAAATGCTTCCATAACCATGGCTAGATCTGTGGGCTGCGCCATTTCCACCCCCGTGGTGGGCAAAGACAGCCTACTGAGAGCATTGGCGCAGTTTTCTGTGCCTGGCCTGTGGCAGATGGCGTAGTTGTATGCGGACAACGTGAGCGCCCATCTCTGGATGCGGGCCGATGCGTTGGTATTTATCCCTTTGCTCTCGGAAAACAGGGATATAAGTGGCTTATGGTGAATTTCCAATTCGAATTTTAGCCCAAACAGGTATTGATGCATTTGCTTTACCCCATAGACACACGCTAACGCTTCTTTTTCAATCATGCTGTAGGCTCTCTCAGCCTTAGACAGACTCCTGGGTGCATAAGCAACCAGTTGCAGTTTCCCGAAATCATTAGCTTGTTGCAATACACACCCGACGCCATATGACAACGCATCACATACTAGTACCAAAGCTTACATGGATCATACAACACAAGCAATTTGTTTGAGCATAACAATTTTCTCGCTTTTACAAAGGCATTTTCTTGGCTTTTGCCCCAAATCCATTCGCCCTCTTTTCATAGTAAGACATGCAGTGGTTCTAACAGTGTGCTGAGACCTGGTAAGAAGTTACCAAAGTAGTTCAAGAGTCCCAAAAGCAACCGCAGCTCCGTCACGTTCTGTGGCCTCAGTGCATTTTCGATTGCCTCCGTCTTCGCGTTGGTGGGCCTGATGCCGTCCGCCGCAATCCTCCTTCCAAGAACTCCACTTCAGGTGCTAGGAAAACGCACTTCGAGCGTTTTAACCTGAGCCCCACGTGGTTGAGTCAACTAAGAACCTCCTCCAGGTTCTGCAGATGCTCGACTGTGTTCTGACCTGTGACCAAGATGTCGTCCTGGAAGACCACGGTGTGCGGGATCGACTTCAGTAAACTTTCCATGTTTCTCTGGAATATCGCCGCCGCTGATCGGATTCCAAACGGGCATTGTTATAAACAAAAAGGCCTTTGTGCGTGTCGTTACGAGGGCCTTCGATGATTCCTCCAGTTCCTGCGACATGTAGGCGGAAGTCAGATCCAGCTTCGTGAACGTCTTTCCTCCTGCCAACATTGCAAAGAGGTCATCGGCCTTTGGTAGTGGTTATTGGTCCTGCAGGGAGAAACGATTGATAGTTACTTTGTAATCACCACAGATTCTGACGGTGCCGTCTCCCTTGAGGACTGGAACAATAGGACTGGCCTACTCGCTGAACTCGATCGGTGAAATGATGCCCTCTCTTTGCAGCCGGTCTAGCTCGATCTCTAACCTTTCTCTCATCATGTACGGTACTGCTCTCGCCTTGTGATGGATGGGTCGCGCCCCCGTAATTAGGTGGATCTGCACTTTTGCCCTTTGGAATTGCCTGGTTCAAACAGCAAAGGAAATTTGGGCACACGAAGTGTCGTCAGCGGGTGATAGCACTTGGATGTTGTCCCAGTTCCAGCGTATCTTTCCCAGCCAGCTCCTGCCGAGCAGCATGGGACCATCGCCCAATACCACCCAGAGTGGTAGCTTGTGCACCGCTCCATCGTAGGAGACCTTTATGCTAGCACTGCCGATTACAGGAATCAGTTCTTTAGTGTAAGTTCTTACCTTTGTGCGAACTGGAGTTAAGACTGGCCCTGAGGCCTTGTTGCACCACAACCTTTCAAAAGTGTTTTTGCCCATGATGGACTGGATCGCGCCCGTGTCCAGCTCCATTGACACCGGGAGTCCATTTAGTTCAACATTCAGCATTATCGGAGGACAATTCGTGGTGAATGTGTGCACCCCATATACCTCTCCCTCCTCATTCCGAAGCTCTGGTTCATTGTGATCCTCTGTGGATCTGTCCTCCTCTGCAACATGGTGGTTTTCAGGTTTAACAGGCTTTGCAGCTCGCCTGCACACTCGTTGGAGGTGTCCCATTGTTCCACAGCCCTTGCAAACGTACTCTTTGAATCGGCATGAATGGAAACGATGATCACCCCCACAGCACCAACAAGGTGTTAATGGCCTTGCATTCATCACCCTTGATGGTGGACTCTGAGTCATCTGTGGATGTGCAGCTGCAGGTATGTGTGACCTGCCCTGTACTTTATGATTCAAAAACAACATCACTTTGTTCACAGTACTTGTAGCAGCACTTGTGTGCTGAGAGATTTGCTTCATATTGTCACTGGTGGCAATGAATGCCTAGGCTATCGCTATGGACTTACTCAAGATTGGGGTCTCTACAGTCAAAAGTTTGCGAAGTATGGTTTTGTGGCCAATGCCAAGTACGAAAAAGTCTCTGAGCATGTGCTCCAAATGTCCTTCAAATTCGCAATGTCCTGCAAGGCGACTTAGCTCGGCGACATAATTCACCACTTCCTGGCCTTCAGACCTTTTGTAGGTGTAGAACCGATACCTCGCTATCAGAACGCTTTCCTTCAGGTTCAAATGCTCTCGGACCAGTGTGCACAAATCGTCGTACAATTTTTCCATGGGTTTTGCTGGAGTGAGCAGATTCTTCATGAGGCCATACGTCGGTGCCTCACAGGCGGTGAGGAGGATCGCACTTCGTTTGGCAGCACTCTCTTCCCCATCTAGCTCGTTGGCCACGAAGTATTGGTCGAGTTGCTCCACAAAAGTTTCCCAGTCATCTCCCTCCGAGAATTTATCCAGGATGCCCACTGTTCTCTGCATCTTTGGGTTCGCTATCTGTATCTCCCTGCCAGTTGTTGTGTATGGAGAAAGAGTCAGACTGAACACTGTGAGCTCAAAGTAAAGTGTGACCTTAGTCTTTTATTGCAGGTCTCCAGAGAGACTCCAACCTGTGAAGCCTCCTTAAATACCTGTGCTCCCAGGGGATTATGGGATCCCTTGGGACTCCAGGGGATGAGCCCTCTGGTGGCTGTACAGAGTAAATACAAGTCCACATATATAACAATGGGGAAGCTGATAAAGTCCATCCTTCTCGCGTACAGGGCTTCCATGACCTGTCTAATGCAGCGATGAGTTGCATGATGAGACAGAGGGCCAATCTCGACTGCAGAGGTCCGGACGCATAGAAAGACAGTGCCGATGTGACCTTGACCTCGACCGATACTGATGTCCTGATGGCAGGCTGCATATGTGGCCTGGTGAGCTAATTTATTTCATTGATCACCACCTTGTAAAGCGCAGTCTCCGAAGGCAGGTGGGGTCGGAGACGGCGAGGTAAGACCTCTTTTCCCTGTATGTGCGGGGTCTGTATGGTCTGGCCCTCCTGTTCATTCTTGCATATTTTAAATTGAGGACATAATGATGTGCATCACACATTGAGCCATCTACACTCTGCGACATCTACGTATTAATCGATGCAAGCTGAGAAATGGCTGGCCCCATTGCAATGAAAGTATAATAGCGATTGATCAGAATCAATAATTTCCTCACTAAAATACACCTAGAGTAAACCCCCAATAGTCCAGAGACAGAAAATATGTCTGCTGAGATGGTCACTTCAGCTGAGAAGAACTCCAGAGTCAATGCAAACTCCCCCGAAGTTGAAGCAACCTTTTGAATGAAGCGACCTGCGATTTCAAAAATGGCAGCCACACCGTTGGCTTTAGTTCAGAACAGTTCCAGTTTTGCTGGGCAGTTTTTTGGGCAAGCGATATTATGGGCGATGTGTGTGCGAGGTGGTGAAAGTGACAGTGGGCAATCTCCTGGGCTTTAAATTCGCCAAATGTGCTCTTTATGACAAAGAAAAATGGGCGGGCGGTATTAGTGAATCTTGGCGTTAATTCTATGGGAAAGTAACGCTGGGCGATATTATGGGCGTTGATTTTGCCCATTCTGATGATTCTGCCCAAAAAAATGGGCGGGCAATAATATTTTTTCCTGGTATTAAGCACATGGGGAACGTAACACTCGGCGATAAGTTTCCGAAAAATGCCTGTCAGATTCCATCTTGTGCCAAAATGGGCGATATCTGAGCCTTTCATTCATTTCAGTGTTAAAATGGATGATAAATGGGCGTTATGCATGGCAAAATAATGGAGGTTCTAGCGCCTAGTCTTTGACTCCCAGTCTTTCTCACAGTGATTCCAACTCAACCCTCTGCTATTGTCACTCTCTCTCTCTCTCTCTCTCAGTTATCCCCACTCTGTCTCAGGATGATTCCCACAATCCCTCTGTCATTCCCACTCTCTCTGTGATTTACAGTCCTTCTCTCAGTGATTCCCGGTCCCCCTCTGTTATTGCCATTCTCTTTCTCAGTTATTCCCAGTCTTTCTCAGGGCGGTCCCCACACTTCCTCTGTCATTCCCACTTTCTTCTGTCTCTCAGTGATTACCAGTCTTTCTCTCAGTGACTCCCAGTCTCCCTCTCACAGTGATTCCCAGTCTCCCTCTCGCAGTGATTCCCAGTCCCTCTCTCCATGATTCTCTATGCAAGTTATGTATGATGATTATTTGTTATAATTACTTCTTCATTAAGGAGGGAGAACTGTAATATAGAGTTCCACCTAGTGGACTACTGCTCCACTTAGCGGACTACTGTGGCAATGCGACTATTCATGTAAATACAATAAAGGCATCATGTGACAAGGTAACCTAACAAGTTCCTGTGGAGCCAACTTGTATGCGTGTGTTTGTGATGTCGTAAAAAATATATCACAACTTCTCTCAGTGATTCCCAGTCCCTCTTTCTCTCTGTGATTCACAGACTCACTGAGGTTCCCAGTACCTCTCTGTGATTCCCAGTCTCTCTCAGTGATTCCCAATCTTTCTGTCAGTGATTCCCAGTCCGTCTTTCATTCCCAAACTCTCTCTGTGATTTCCAGACTCATTCCCCAGTGATTCCCAATCTCTCTATTTCAGTGATTCCCACTTCCTCTCTGAGTGATTCATAGAAACATAGAAACATAGAAAATAGGTGCAGGAGTAGGCCATTCGGCCCTTCTAGCCTGCACCGCCATTCAATGAGTTCATGGCTGAACATTCAACTTCAGTACCCCATTCCTGCTTTCTCGCCATACCCCTTGATCCCCCTAGCAGTAAGGACCTCATCTAACTCCTTTTTGAATATATTTAGTGAATTGGCCTCAACAACTTTCTGTGGTAGAGAATTCCACAGATTCACCACTCTCTGGGTGAAGAAGTTCCTCCGCATCTCGGTCCTAAATGGCTTACCCCTTATCCTGAGACTGTGACCCCTGGTTCTGGACTTCCCCAACATTGGGAACATTCTTCCTGCATCTAACCTGTCTAACCCCGTCAGAATTTTAAATGTTTCTATGAGGTCCCCTCTCATTCTTCTGAACTCCAGTGAATATAAGCCCAGTTGATCCAGTCTTTCTTGATAGGTCAGTCCCGCCATCCCGGGAATCAGTCTGGTGAACCTTCGCTGCACTCCCTCAATAGCAAGAATGTCCTTCCTCAGGTTAGGAGACCAAAACTGTACACAATACTCCAGGTGTGGCCTCACCAATGCCCTGTACAACTGTAGCAACACCTCCCTGCCCCTGTACTCAAATCCCCTTGCTATGAAGGCCAACATGCCATTTGCTTTCTTAACCGCCTGCTGCACCTGCATGCCAACCATCAATGACTGATGTACCATGACACCCAGGTCTTTTTGCACCTCCCCTTTTCCTAATCTGTCACCATTCAGATAATAGTCTGTCTCTCTGTTTTTACCACCAAAGTGGATAACCTCACATTTATCCACATTATACTTCATCTGCCATGCATTTGCCCACTCACCTAACCTATCCAAGTCGCTCTGCAGCCTCACAGCATCCTCCTCGCAGCTCACACTGCCACCCAACTTAGTGTCATCCGCAAATTTGGAGATACTACATTTAATCCCCTCATCTAAATCATTAATGTACAGTGTAAACAGCTGGGGCCCCAGCACAGAACCTTGCGGTACCCCACTAGTCACTGCCTGCCATTCTGAAAAGTACCCATTTACTCCTACTCTTTGCTTCCTGTCTGACAACCAGTTCTCAATCCATGTCAGTACACTACCCCCAATCCCATGTGCTCTAACTTTGCACATCAATCTCTTGTGTGGGACCTTGTCGAACGCCTTCTGAAAGTCCAAATATACCACATCAACTGGTTCTCCCTTATCCACTCTACTGGAAACATCCTCAAAAAATTCCAGAAGATTTGTCAAGCATGATTTCCCTTTCACAAATCCATGCTGACTTGGACCTATCATGTCACCTCTTTCCAAATGCACTGCTATGACATCCTTAATAATTGATTCCATCATTTTACCCACTACCGATGTCAGGCTGACCGGTCTATAATTCCCTGTTTTCTCTCTCCCTCCTTTTTTAAAAAGTGGGGTTACATTGGCTACCCTCCACTCCATAGGAACTGATCCAGAGTCAATGGAATGTTGGAAAATGACTGTCAACACATCCACTATTTCCAAGG
The DNA here is from genome assembly GCF_044704955.1 of Pristiophorus japonicus. Taxonomy (NCBI): domain Eukaryota; kingdom Metazoa; phylum Chordata; class Chondrichthyes; family Pristiophoridae; genus Pristiophorus; species Pristiophorus japonicus. The sequence goes on along the minus strand of NC_091986.1, from coordinate 164,500,289 downwards.
CCACCTCCTTAAGTACTCTGGGATGCAGTCCATCAGGCCCTGGGGATTTATCGGCCTTCAATCCCATCAATTTCCCCAACACAATTTCCCGGCTAATAAGGATTTCCCTCAGTTCCTCCTCCTTACTAGACCCCCCGACCCCTTTTATAACCGGAAGGTTGTTCGTGTCCTCCTTCGTGAATATTGAACCAAAGTACTTGTTCAATTGGTCCGCCATTTCTTTGTTCCCCGTTATGACTTCCCCTGATTCTGACTGCAGGGGACCTACATTTGTCTTTACTAACCTTTTTCTCTTTACATATCTATAGAAACTTTTGCAATCCGTCTTAATGTTCCCTGCAAGCTTCTTCTCGTACTCCATTTTCCCTGCCCTAATCAAACCCTTTGTCCTCCTCTGCTGAGTTCTAAATTTCTCCCAGTCCCCAGGTTCGCTGCTATTTCTGGCCAATTTGTATGCCACTTCCTTGGCTTTAATACTATCCCTGATTTCCCTTGATAGCCACGGTTGAGCCACCTTCCCTTTTTTATTTCTATGCCAGACAGGAATGTACAATTGTTGTAGTTCATCCATGCGGTCTCTAAATGTCTGCCATTGCCCATCCACAGTCAACCCCTTAAGTATCATTCGCCAATCCATCTCAGCCAATTCACGCCTCATACCTTCAAAGTTAGCCTTCTTTAAGTTCTGGACCATGGTCTCTGAATTAACTGTTTCATTCTCCATCCTAATGCAGAATTCCACCATATTATGGTCACTCTTCCCCAAGGGGCCTCGCACAACGAGATTGTTAATTAATCCTTTCTCATTACATAACACCCAGTCTAAGATGGCCTCCCCCCTAGTTGGTTCCTCGACATATTGGTCTAAAAAACCATCCCTTATGCACTCCAGAAAATCCTCCTCCACCGTATTGCTTCCAGTTTGGTTAGCCCAATCTATGTGCATATTAAAGTCACCCATTATAACTGCTGCACCTTTATTGCACGCACCCCTAATTTCCTGTTTGATGCCCTCCCCAACATCACTACTACTGTTTGGAGGTCTGTACACAACTCCCACTAACGTTTTTTGGCCTTTGGTGTTCTGCAGCTCTACCCATATAGATTCCACATCATCCAAGCTAATGTCCTTCCTAACTATTGCCTTAATCTCCTCCTTAACCAGCAATGCTACCCCACCTCCTTTTCCTTTTATTCTATCCTTCCTGAATGTTGAATACCCCTGGATGTTGAGTTCCCAGCCCTGCTCATCCTGGAGCCATGTCTCCGTAATCCCAATCACATCATATTTGTTAACATCTATTTGCACAGTTAATTCATCCACCTTATTGCGGATACTCCTTGCATTAAGACACAAAGCCTTTAGGCTTGTTTTTTTAACACCCTCTGTCCTTTTAGAATTTTGCTGTACAATGGCCCTTTTTGTTCTTTGCCTTGGGTTTCTCTGCCCTCCACTTTTCCTCATTTCCTTTCTGTCTTTTGTTTTTGCCTCCTTTTTGTTTCCCTCTATCTCCCTGCATTGGTTCCCATCCCCCTGCCATATTAGTTTAACTCCTCCCCAACAGCACTAGCAAACACTCCCCCGAGGACATTGGTTCCGATTCTGCCCAGGTGCAGACCGTCCGGATTGTACTGGTCCCACCTCCCCCAGAACCGGTTCCAATGCCCCAGGAATTTGAATCCCTCCCTGCTGCACCATTGCTCAAGCCACGTATTCATCTGAGCTATCCTGCGATTCCTACTCTGACTAGCACGTGGCACTGGTAGCAATCCCGAGATTACTACTTTTGAGGTCCTACTTTTTAATTTAGCTCCTAGCTCCTTAAATTCATTTCGTAGGAACTCATCCCTTTTTTTACCTATGTCATTGGTACCAACGTGCACCACGACAACTGGCTGTTCTCCCTCCCTTTTTAGAATGTCCTCCACCCGCTCCGAGACATCCTTGACCCTTGCACCAGGGAGGCAACATACCATCCTGGAGTCTCGGTTGCGGCCGCAGAAACGCCTATCTATTCCCCTTACAATTGAATCCCCTATCACTATCGCTCGCCCACTCTTTTTCCTGCCCTCCTGTGCAACAGAGCCAGCCACGGTGCCATGAACTTGGCTGCTGCTGCCCACTCCTGATGAGTCATCTCTCCCTCCCTCAGTGATTCCCAATCTCTCTCCTAATGATCCCCAGTCTCCCTCTCTGTCATTCTCAGTCTTGATCTCTCAGTGATCCCTAGTCTCTCTCTGTCATTCCCAATCTCTCCCCCGGTGATTCCCAATCTCCCTCTCTCAGTGATTCCCACTCTCTCTCCCTGTGATTCCCAGTCTCTCTCAGTAATTCGCAGACTCTCTCTTAGTGATCTCTAGTCTTGTTCCCAGTGATTCCCAGTCTTGCTCCCCAGTGATTCTCAGTCTCTCTCTCTCACTCTCTTTTGGTGCTTCTCAATCTTCCTGAGATTCCCATTCTCTCTCAGTGATTCCCAGTCTCTCTCTGAGTGATTACCAGTCTCGCTCACAGTGATTTCCAGTCTCTCTCTCCCTATGTGATTCCCAGTCTCTCTCTGTGATTCCCAGTCT